>NC_077229.1:503650195-503964778 GCF_027887165.1 Monodelphis domestica | reverse complement strand
AATGCAAAATAGCACCTTTTTTTGGAACACATATTTTAAGAGTTGTTTGTGTAAATGAAGAGGTTAAATGACTTTTCCTGGGGTCATACTGACAGGTGTAACAGATCCAAGGCAAGACTTGAACCAGATCTTCCTAGTTCTGAGGTCAACTCAACAGATGCTTAAACTGAGCTTGGAAAGAAATTAGTGATTCTACAAAGTAGAGGTAAGAAGAAAGAGATTCAGAGGCAGAGACACAGAGATACAGAAAGACAGAGAAATAGACAAACACACACCGAGAAATCAGCAGAGAGAAATTGAGAGTGAGTTCCAAGTATTAAGGGATAGCAAAACACAAAGATATGAAGAAGGGAGATGAAGGGTTCTTTGTGCTATCTCCTAGGCTGGAGAATGTTTTCAATTAAACAAATATTTATTACAGGCATACTATGTGAGGAGTGCAGGGGTAGTGGGGGTGCAAAAATGATACAACACAGTCTGCTTTTACAGGACGAAGCTTACCTAGAAAGGTATGAAAGTCTCTCTGTTTCTGTCTCTCTCTCCCTCTCCCCTTCCCTTCCTCCTTTTTCTCCCTTCCCCCCATCTCTCCTTAAAAAAAAAAGGTCAAATCTGAGAATTATGAGGCAGCTAGTGGAGCAGTGGAGAGAATACTGGCCTTGGAATTATGAAGACTCATCTTCCTGAGTTCAAATATGGCCACAGACACTGAGTGCCCCATGGCAAGTTACATAGCCTTGCTTGCCTCAGCTTCTCATTTGTAAAGTGGGCTGGAGAAGGAAATGGCAATTCGCTCCAATATCTTTGCCACTGGGTCACAGTTGAAGGACAGTGAGGAGCACTTTTCATCCAAGGAGTAGAAGCCCTGAGGGGAAATAACAATTCCATCCCCAAAGGATCAAGGATCCTGAGGAATAGGATTGTTTTGCATCCCAAGGGAAGAGAAACCCAAAGAGCAGTATCAATTATAATTCCAAGGCCTCCGGGGTCCTTTTTGGGTAAGACCAGAGTGCAGACCAAGAGAGCAGTGACCACATCCCTCCCCTGATTACACCTCCTTGGAAGCACTGAAAATGTCCAAACTCCCAGAACTAGTTCTGAAAACAGCAGTGTGGAAAAAGACTGAAACTTGAGAGAGTCATCCCCCATTCTGGAAACAGAGTCCAACACGAACAAAATTAAAAATTAAGAAAGTGGATGCTGAGGAAAGACTTTTTGAAAAAGTTGGGAATTCAACTGAGACTTGAAATCCAGACAAGTTAGGAGACAGAGATAGAGAGGAGAGTTCTAGGTATGGAGGACAAGCAAAAATGCACTAAATCCCAAGGTGGAGTGTCTAGTTTGAGAAACAGCAAGGAGGACAGTGATATTGATTTGCTGAGTCCATGTGTGTTGAGTTAAGGAGTTAGAAGGTTGGAAAGGTAGAAAGGAATCAGGTTTTGGAGGGTGCTAAAAGAAAAAGGAATTTATCTTGATTGTGGAGATATTAAGAAGTCACTGGAGTTTACTGAATGGTCAAAGTTTCATCTTTAGAACATTAACTGATTAGAAGAATGTGTGGAGAAAGGAAAGACTTAAAGCAGAGAACAATAAATAATCTCTCATAATAGTCTAGGCATGAGGTGATAAAGAAAGAACTAGGATAGTGACTGTCAGAGGAGAGAAGGGAGAGAATGCTGTAATGGTAGAAAGGATGGGATTTAGCAGCTGATGGGATATTGAGTATGAGAAAGAGTAACAAGTTGAGAATGATATTTAAGTTTTGAATCTGAATTATTGAGAGGATGGTGTTACCCTTCAAAATCTGTAGAAATATGACATATATACAAGCTAATACATATATAATAATTGAGGAGGATTGAACACTAATACCTGGGGAGACTGAGGAAATCTTTCCAGAGGTGGCACTTGCATTGAACCTGTGAAGGAAACTAAGAATGCCGAATTGTTGAGATGAAGGGGAATTATATTTGAAGACTGGAGATGACTTACTTACACAAATCCATAAGGAAGAAGGGTAGAGGGGGAAGAAGAAAATATAATATCAAATATAATAACTAATAATGTAGTTTGGATAATATATAAAGAGGAATTATGTGAAATAAGCCTACTAAGGTAGATTTAAAGCAAATTATGAAGAAAGAAAACAGTATATGGGAATATATACAGTAGGAATAAAGGTCCCCCTGATGTTACTTTCCTATTATCCAACAATTTTCTAGGGTTTGGATATATTCTACTTATCTTAAATCCCACCCATTGAAGAAGCCTATTTCTGGTTGTTTTTGAAGATCTGGCCATAAATTGCTTCATCAAATCACTAATATATGTAGCTTTTTGGTCATCTATTCTACCTTTCCTCATTATAAAGATGAGAAAATTGAGGCAGAGAGTTTATGACACTTGCATGATGTGACACAATTGATAAGTGTCTGAAGTAGAATTTATCTCTAAGTCTTTGTGATTCCAAATCCAGTGCCCTCTCCATGACATTATGGTGCCTCTCAATAATATCTCACAGCAAAAGCAAAGCCATGATAATAAAAGAAGCATCACAAGTAATATAAATTTCAGTACTGGATAAAGTGAATAAGGTAAATATTCAATAAGGAGCCTAATCACCTGTCAAGCTCAATTACTAAGCAAAGTTCCTTCTCTCATGCCTCCTTCCATCATTGGGGCCCTCAAGTGATGGATGTACTGAGAATCTATGATCCTCCACTCAGAGCTACTATCTCAAAGCAACTCTCAAACTAGGTGGAATTGATAATACAAGCCTAAGAAATGTTATTAATTAGCAATAATCATAGGACACAGTGTTTCTACACATGACAGAAGGTGTAGATTCTTGGTACTGCATATAAATATGGCTCAGACATATGGAAACAAAGTTCCATCCAACTGCTTTGTTGCAAAATCATAGTAGCCATTACTGGTTATTTCCTTTCAATTCTGGACACTGAGTTGTTCATGAACACATGGTAGTAACAATATTTCCTCCCAATTCTCAGAGTCACTGACCAGTCCAGTTCCAGGCCCATGGATGCAAAGCATATTGGGAAGAAATGATATAGAAAGTTATATTGGAGTGACAAGATACTGACAAAATGTTACTCTTTATGAAAAAGTATTGGAGATGGGATTGAAAGATGGAAGGACCAAAGAGGCAAAGGAGAAAAGTCATATATTTCTCAGAAAATGAAGCAAAGGAGGATATTTAAACCAGGCCCAGGGATTTGATTGCTCTCTCTCTCCTGTACCATATTGCCTCTTGTAATAAGTATAATTTAAGGTTACAAGACAGAATTTGAACCCGTCTTCTGATGCCAAACCATTTCTTTCAACTCTACCATATTTGCTTGTGGAAAGCAAATTCTAGAAGATTCTATGAAGGAAGAGAGGTCCTCTGTGCCCTCTGTGCAAAGAGTTCAGTCACTTTTATCATCTTAAAACCCAAAGAATGTTTGCTGCTTTGCTTGGAGGAATTAATCTTTCTCTTTTTAGCATTCTTCCTTGGGGCTAAGTTATCCTGATTGGAGGAAGAATTAAGTAAAAATTCCCAACTCACTAAACTGAGCTGGCCATAAACCCTTCTTCACATTCTATTCAGCCATCCTACAGGAAACCAGGTCCTGGCTAGTGAGGGACTCTGGCCATATACTCTGATACTTCCTTCTGCCTCCCCACTAGGAATAATAATCAAGTCCATGTTTTCTTTTGCTACTGGAAAGGGAATGATAGATATTGTGAGAATAGCCTTGGACAGTCGACTATGGCTGCTGAGACCACACTGTCTTCTCTCCTACATATTGTAAAAATTAAATTAGTCTCAATAATAAAAACATTATATTATAGGAGATTTTTTCTAATGATCATTAGAAATCAAGAAATAAAGAGGATACAAAATAAAGATCATGTGCCCATGGCTGATTAGCCCATTTCAAAATCCTCACTCACCACCATCAACATGCTGACAGGAAGCCAAAGAGAGCTGAGATTCTCCATGTCCCTGACTAATATCCTCTATCTACAGGAAGTATGTAATAACAGGAAGTCAGTGGGCTCCCAGGAAATGTAGTCCTTTTTTAGGGTAACAGATTTTCAATTATACAATATGTAGTGTTCCTCCTAATGAATTCCTTGAGGGCAGAGATCATCTCACTTTTGTGTCTATATAACCATTGGCTAGAACATTACTTTGCAAGATGCTTCATATATATTTGTTAATTGATTGATAATTAATTATTGGTTTTCTTATTCTAAATAAAAATGTGAAAAAATTCTTGTCTAATAAAATGTTGGAAAGGGCGGTACATTTAATTTTCTAGGCAGGTGTCTAGTTTTGCTGTTAAATCTCAGGTTTATTCTGGGGATCAAGAAGACATTGAACCATGACAGCAAGCTCCAACTACACCTAATTTTGGTAAGATATTTGCTCTAGTCTTATTTATTTCTTCTTTACTACATTTGTTAGACAAATATGGTTAAAGCAGGCATGGCTTCTACTTATGTAAATATGAGTGCCACAAGAGGTTTACACTGTGAGCCCTGAAAACAATCAAAGTTAAATAGTGTGTGGATTTAAATTATACCCAAGGAAGCAATCAATGATTAAGGGATTACACATTGTTTTAACATGGGAGGACCCCAATTTACAATGATTGAATCTGATGACAGGGCTTGGAAAATGTTCTCTGGCATACAAGATTAGGAGAAACATTAGTCTTAAATGCCAAAGTAAACTAATGCTGTAGACACTTTGCATTTTGCAGAACCTACAGAAAGTTCAATTGAGTTCAAAAATTTATTGATGGGTGCTTTTGCTTGTGGGCTTCAGGTACAATGAGTTTATACTGGGGCCTAAAATATTCAGTGAAAGATATCAAAACTATTAGATCCTTTTTATAACTCAAATTGTTTAGTAAAATCACTCCTCCAAGGTGTGGGCAGCTAGGTGATACAGTGAATGAGTGCTGGGCATGAAGTCACAAAAATTCATCTTCATGAGTTCAAATCTGGCTTCAGATACTTACTTGATCTGTGACCTTGGATAAGTCATTTAACTCTCATTTGCCATATTTTCCTCATTTGTAAAATGAGCTGGAAAAGGAAATGACAAGGCACTCCAGGATCTTTGCCAAGAAAACCCCAAATGGGGTCATGAAGAATTGGACATACATAACAACAATAACAACAACATATGATAAGGGGTTTATAGATTTTTCCAGACTGCCAAAGTGGTTCATGACACACAAATAATTAAGAATCTCTGATCTAAATAATTCCATGGTGGTTTGGCTGTAGTTGCAGCTGGTTTGAGTAACAGAAAAGGTAAATATACCATTGACACCATGCACCCAATGTTGCATTCCTGCAATGTTGCATCCTTGATTATTATTTGTCTAACAAGAATGTGATGTTAGAAGCATGGTATACTGGAAAGAATTTCTGGTGGGTTTGGAATTTTGAGGTTCTGGGTTCAGTACTGGGTTTCCCATATGACTTTAACTCTAGATCTTAGAATGCTACCAAAAAGGGCAAAAGAAGAAATCTGTTTTAGCATTACTTTTTAAACAGTGCTAAATTTTAATTTTATTCTAAACTACTTGATTCCTTATAGACTTTGGGCATAGATATCAATGGTCAAATGATGATTTTAATGACTCTAGAAATTCACTTCTAATGTTTTATAAAAAACCATCATGAATTGAGTTGAATCTAATGTCAGTACTGGGACAGAACTTAAATGTTTTTTGGAAGTTCTTCCTTCATTAATTGTATTTGCATATTTCAGGCCAAAGAAAGGTCATTCCTATGTTATAATTCTGTTAGAAGGACTGTCAGATCAGACGGTTTCTTTAGAAGTATAGCCTACTTTACAAAAAAGGATTTTCTAGAACAAAAGCATCTTCAAGGCTGAAGAAATTTGCATTAACATATTTATTTATTCATAGGTTATCCAAAGAACTATGGTATGATTGAAGTTTCCCTAATCTTGAAAAATGAATGTATTTAATTTTAATAGTGGGCATACACTGCTTGGTATCTAGTTGGAGTAACAGAAGTCTAGCCAACTTAGGTTCTTGATCTTGAGTAATCAACACTGTGAGTAACTTGCCAAAGACAGTTAACCCTCTTTGGAGTTGTTGGAAAAGGCTAGTAAAAGTCATGAGCTATTCATTCCTCACCTAGCACCCAAATAATCTTAGTGACCAAACTATCGGTATCAACTATAACCTTAAAGATGAATTAGTCTTATTCCTTCACTTTTACAGATTAAGATATTGAGTTCCAGGTATAATTTCCCAGCTCATACAACTAGTTCATTCACTCATCTGAAAAATATTTGTTGTCTTCTAGGCAGAGCAAGGGTAGGTTAGATTATAATAATAATAATTATTACTAATAATAATAGCTAGTAGTTATATCATGTATTCTAGTTTCCAAGTGTTATGTTGCTAGCTAACTTATTTGATCCCCACAACAATGTGTAATTAGATAGAGATAAATCAATCAAATTACCCTAATCCATTTAAATGTAAGCAATGAAATTCTCTGCCTTCCTCTGTAGTTTAATTTGGTGGGAACTCCATCCTTCTATAATGCATCAGGTCAGTAAAAGGCATTCCAAATAAATATGAAAAAGCTTTCATCAGTTTATATCAAGGTCTGTGATGAGCAACTGAATGCAGAAGGATGTTGCACAGGAGAAATGCTCATATTGGCTGAGTAAATTTGGCCATGACCTCTGCATCTCCTATAAAATAGTAAGGAAGTATAAAGCCAAAAGTTAGAGATTCCATAAAGTGGCAAATGAGGAGAGAGTATTATAGTAAATCCTCTGAGAAGAGGGCACTGGCAGTGGAGAGAAGATAGCATATGAGCACTGGCCTTTTATTCCCTGAGCCTTTTGTGGTAGGAAAGCATTGCAAATTCTGCAAATTTTGAGGATGTCCTCTTTTTCCCAAGGCACCCTGACACTGGCCCTCTGAATAATGGCAGCTGGCAATTTTTTCTTTCTGCATTGGATATTAACAGACAGGATGCAGATTCACAGCTCTACAAAGAAACCAGCAAAGAAGCTTTCCTATGACTGTGGAAACTTATTGAATAACTCCAATAAGGGAGAAAAATATTTCCAGCAACCAGGAGTTGGGAGTTGCTCCTTAGCCACATGTGTTTTCTAAGACTGAGCCTGCTTTCCCATGGATTCTGTTTGTAGTGGTGAGAGAGTATGATGCAGACTTTGGGAAGGATTGTATTTATAACACCTCATCTTAGCATACCACTTTAGTAAACACAATTTAGTAAATGTATCATTTCTAGGCTATATCTTAATGAGAACAATTATAGAATCTATGCTCTGCCTGTCATTTCCCCTTGTTTCAGAGAACATAGCTTATTTCCCAAGAATTATCACATAATAATAAAGAGGTTTCTTATATTCTAAAAATAGTTGACTCAAGGTGATGTGATGACTCATGACTGAGGGAGGCAGACAAGAGATAACTTCAGTCGCAAAGGCAATTCTAACCAAAGAAAGAGTCATTCCCTCCCTGCTCTTTCCATCACTTCTAAATTTCAGGTGGCAGTGGCACTGATTAACTATGAGAAAATGAGGTTCTGGTTGGGGTGTTCCTGGCATTTTTGTTTCACAGGGAAAGGCCCAAAATAAAGTTCTGGGCTTCTTTAACATATTTTTACATATTATATTACATACATATATATTACATATACATACATACAGAACTTATTTCCTCTTATGCCTATGGTGACATGCTAGGTGATACTGAATTCTGATGTGTCAGAAGTGGTTGGAAGGTGATTGTGATGGAGGAAAAGATCCCAACCCTTCATTTCCTTCCTTAAGCTCTATGAAAGGCACTTTGTGTGTCTGTGTGTTTTAATTTCTCTTTATAAACATGAAGGGCTCTCATTTGGCTTTAGGAACTATGAGGCAGTCTGGGAAATCTGCTTTGTTGCTTTTTTTTAGTGCTGGGTTCTTATGTGTATTATGAACGAGTTTCCTCATCACTTTAAGGGGTCTGTGAGAATGGGCAAATACTTCTAAAGCAAAGATAAATTATGCATGGAAAGAAAATTAGCTCTAGAATCAGAGGTCCTAAGTTCAAATCTCTCCTCTGACATTTAATACTTGCTACTATTTGGGTCTCTGTGATGGTCTCTTAAGTCTCTTTCCCTTTGTTATTCTGTCCTATTAGCCAGAACAGATTATAGGATCTCTTACCCTATGACTCTGAATGACTAAAATGAGGGTCAGAACCTCTCTTGAACCTGACTTTTTCCTGTTTTATTCCTGGATCCCCATCAATTAGGGATCCCAGGTTGAGGAAATGACTTATAGGACATTGTCAAAAGACCTGGGAGATTAACCATCTTTCCTGCTAGGATGAGTTGGTAAGTACTACTCAAAACCTGGCAATAAAATAGGAATGCCACATACTTGTATTGGGCTGTGACTTTGGCCTGTCTCTAACAATGAAGGAGAGTTGTTTTTGTTTTGTTTTTGTTTTGTTTTGTTTCTTTACTCAAAATACAATTTTATCATTGGTTGTAAAACAAAAAGATACAGGGCATCAATGAAACTGGCATATCTGTTACTATATTAAAAAGTATGTCTTTAAAGAAAAGTTTGACTCCCTATTTTGGTTTACACAGATCTGAAGAAATTTAGTCTCAAGTGCCTGGCAAACCTGAACTCAACTAGTGGCATGATATTGGTACAAGTCCTGTGATTTTCATTTTTGAATGAGAGAGGCATCAGATTCATAATTTTACTGGTTCTAAGGCTCTAATCAGGGACAGTTGATCAAATGAGATTATCAATTCATCTTTTTTTAAACCCTTACCTTCCATCTTAGAATCAATATGGTGTTTTGGTTCTAAGGCAGAAGAGAACTAAGGGTTAGGCAATGGGGGTTAAGTGACTTGTCCAGGGTGACACAGCTAGGAAGTGAGCAATTCATCATTGACTTATTTTGATGTAGCTACCTGGGAGTGCAGAGGGGTTAAATGATTTGCCCATGGTCATACAGATAGTATGTTTAAAGAACCATATATCTACAATACTTATTTGGAGGTCATCTACCTCAATACTTCCATATGAAAATGTCCACAGTTTAAATAAATAGCATCACCCAGTTGTCCTAAGTGGAAAAGTTAAGATTTTAACTGGAGTTCCATGACTCCTAACTCAACAGAGAAAGCAGAAAACAAATCTTTACCATGTACTAGGCACTGTGCCAAATGTTTTACAAAGATCTTATTTGATATTTAAAGCAACTAGGAAGAAATTGAGGCAAACAAAGGTCACATAGCTATTAAGAATCTGGGGCTGGATTTTAAATTGGGTATTCCCATCTTCAAGTTTGGCATTCTTTCTAACGCACCACCTCATTGTTCTTAGAGGAATATCTTAAAACTAAGTATTTTGTCCCCCTTTGTCACATCCTTCTGTATCACCTCTCATATTTTCGTGATATTCCCATGGATTACAGAAGATTTGAGTGAGAACACCTGATGGTATCTGATGTAATGATTTTCAATATTTTTTTTTGTCTTAGAAAATATGCCACTGGAATTGAATTCATCTTGCTAACATAGTCAGTATCAGACAGTTTCTTTTGGGTTCTGTAGAACTTAAATTTTGGAAAGGAGAATGCTCCAAGTTAGATCCTAGAAGGAGAGAAAACTGGCTTACCCCTTATTTACTTGGTTGGTTCCAGGGCTTTACAATTCCTGACACCCAACTCTCTTCCTCCCTCTGCGGATTCCCCAGATCTCCTGATCTCCTAGTCTGAGAACATTACTACTCATCCAGAGTATATTGGCACTTGCACTGAGTAAATAAAGGAATGGCTACTTGGAAAGTTACAAATCGAGTGAACTCTGGCACCTTAAAGAACAAGAAACCAATAGTCATAAAATAACAAAAGCATTTAAAGGAGTTTGTTTTTAGCCATTTTAGTTCTCCCCTTTCAGTTTTGATATATTTTAAGTACTTACAGATTGCCTAAAGGAACTCATTCTGCAATATGAGAAACATTGAGTGCGTGATTGTAAGTAGGTCCAGGTTAGCACTATCTTCTCAACTGGAGCAGTTAGAGTCTGTACCATTGAATTGTGGGGAGAAGTTTCATGTATTTGTGGGGTCATAATCAATCAATCAATATTTATTAAGTGTTAACTATGTGCCAGGCACTGTACTAAGCACTGGTGATTACAGAAAGGAGCAAAAGAAGTCATTGCTTTCAAGGAGCTGACAGATTAATGGAGGAGACAACATGCGAACAAATATATACAAAGCAAGCTATATACAGAATAAATAGAAAAATATTATTAGCAGGAAGTCATTAGAATTAAGAGGAATTAGGCATGGCTTCCAGTGAAAGATAGGATTTGTTAGTACTTAAAGGAGGCAAGGGAGGTCAGAAGGGAGAGAATTCAAGGAATGGAACAATCAGAGAAAATTCCTGGAGTGGAGAGTTGGAGGGTCTTATTGGTGGAATAGCCAATGTAAATGGACTGAAGAGTATGTGTTGGGGAATAAGGTATAAGAAGACTAAAATATATATAAGGGGTCAGATTATGGGGGGTTTGAGTGGTATATATTTGATCTTGGTGGCAATAGGAAACCACTGGAATTAATTGAGCATAGTATCATTGAGGGTGATATTATTAGATATGAACTTTAGGAAAAATCACTTAAGTGGCTAAATGGAGGATGAATTGGAGTAGAGAAAGATTTGAAGAAGCAAATTCACCAACAGGCTATTTCAGTAGTTCAGGCATGAGATGATAAAGGTCTATACTAAAGTGGTATCAATGGCAGAGGAGGAAAAGGAGAGTATTTGAGAGATGTTGTAAAAAATGAAATTGAGAGGCCTTGATTACAGTTTGGATATGAGTGAGGGATAGAATGAGAGATGGTAAGGAGTCCAGGATGATTCTTAGATTGTGATCTGAAGGGTCGAAGCAATAATGTTGCCCTCTTTCACAATATTGAAAGTGATGGAAGGGTTTGGGGAAAAGATAAGGTTTTCTGTTTTCAAAATATTGAAATCTCTGAAAGGCAGTTGGAGATATGAGACTGGAGGTCAGTAGACAGTTTGTGTCAGGATAGATGTGTTTGAGAATCATCAACACAAAAATGAATCCAGGGGAACTGATAAGATCACCAAGTAGTCTGGAAAGAGAAGAAAAAAGGGTCTAGTACTGAACCTTCAGTAATGCCCACAATTAGAAGATACATTCTGAATGAAGATTTAGCCAAGGAACAATTTAGATAGGTAGGAAGAGAACCAGGGGAGAATGGTGTCCTGAAATTCAGAGAGAAAAGAGTATAAAGGAGGATAGTGATTAATAATGTCAGAGACTGCAGGGAGTTCAAGGAAGACTGAAAAAAGACCATTGGGTGAGATAATTAGAACATTGGTAACTTTGGAGAGAGCATTGTCAGTGGAATTAGATCAGAAATAGGATTATAAGAGAGTGGGAGTAGAGAAAGTGAAGACAATTATTGTACAACACCTTTCTGAGGAGTAACTACAAAGGACAGAAGAGATATTAGGTGATGGAAAAGATGGAAGAATTAAGGGGGTTTGTTTTTTTCATTTTTCATTAGGTAGAATAGAGGGGCATGTGTATAAGGAAATAGGGAAGGTAGCCAGGAGTTGGGGAGAGACTGAAAATAAGTAAAAGAGTGGATGACAAAAAGGACAATCTATTGAATGAGATGTGGGGGAATGAGATCTCTTGAACAAGTCAAGGCATTAGCTTTGGTAAAGAGTAAGGTTACTTCATTAAATGAGAAAGGCATGAAGGAGGCGATAGGGACAGAAGGCATCTGAGTGATAAGAGAAGAGGCAGAGGGAAGGAAAGGGAGTTGATGGCAAACAACCTCATTTTTTTTCTGTAAAATATGAGGTAGAGTCCTCAGTTGAGAGAGTAGGGAGAGGGGAAGCCATGGGAGGTTTAAGGAATGATGAAAAGGTTTGGAAGAGCCACTGTGGAGAGTGGGATAGTGAGTTGATAAGGGAGATATAGAAGGATTGCCTAGCAGCAGTGAGGGTCCAGTTGAGATTGTGTACCATAGATTTGTATTGGACTCAGTCAGAATAGTTTTGTGATTTTCTCTATCTTTACTCAGCAGCATCAATGTAGGAGCAAAGGTAGTGAAAGGTGCTAGTGATCCAAGAATGATAAAGGGGAGGCAGCATATAGTTGAATTGTTTCACCATCAGATTTTCAAGTGCAATTTCAAGTGTGCCTTATGGCACTCACTCACTTTTTGCTCTTTGGGATCCACTAAGTTAGGGCCTATGTAAGGCAGGGCTGTCTTTACAGAGAAATGGAATCATGTTTAGAGATCAGTTTGACCCTAAGATCACTGACTGGAGGAAGAGATTAAATGCCATTTAGTCACTCCTCTTAACTTTGTAGATGAGGAAACTGAGGTCTAATGAGGTTAACTAACTTTATAATTACTTTAGATTAATAGTCAGTGATAGAACAGAAATCCAAGCTCAGTAACTCCAAGTTTAGTGTTCTTTCTTCAGGGAAAACCAAGAACTGTGATGTAGTATTTGTGGCCAAAATGACAGCATATGGAGAAGCAACAGTAGGAACAGAGAAAAAGTTAATTTTGAGATGATTCAGGGAATGCATATGAAAAGGCACTGTGAAAGGGAATTTTTTTATCTTAACATAGTCAATCAAGTACTTAGAGTATTCCACCCTTTTAACTTAAGTTAATCAATCAGGAACTTCCAGTTCATACCCTCAGAGGACGGGAAGTGGATCCCATAGGCACTGTGTGCCAGACAAATTAAGAAACTTTGATTGATTCCTGAGATGTGACAGGAAGACCTGATGGGTGGAGAAAACTGCATATAAAGGGGAGCCTCTGGGACCCTTGGAGTAATTTTGGTTGCTCAGTCTTTTGGCAGCTCATCTTGATTAGGCATTCGATTCTGCCTTGGATTTTGCATTGGTGGCTCAAGGAGTTTGGCTTTGGTGACTTGTTTGGGTTGAGGAGCCAGGGACACTGGCTCTTTGGCTCTTCTCCTGTCTTTGGTGAGATATTCTCTTTGTTCTGGAGGCACTCTGATTTGGACTCAGGGTATTTAGCTAGGCAATATTTTCTACCTCCTTCCTTTACTACATTTCCCCCTTTACTGTCTCTACCTTGCTATAATAAAGCTAGTAACGCTACTAACAGCCTCATGACTTGACTGAATTTTTATAAATGGCAACCACAATTATTATTTTTTTTAATTCTTATGTTTGTGGAACCCATCTTAATTATTATAGCACCATACCATGATTGCGGCCATTCTAACTATCTGTCAGCAGACAGTAATTAACCAATTAATCAATCAGTCAATTAATCAATTAGTTATTAAATACCAAGTATGTGCTAGCTAGATTGCTACATACTGGGGATATAAAGAAAAAAATGTAACGGTTTTGGCCCTCAAGAAAAATCCATTATATTCCTAGAATAAATATATACACATTTAAGTATATAAGCAATCTTTTTCATTTCCCCAACTAACATAACCAGAGAATAATGATAGGATGGTGGCACTTTTGTTTGCCTGTATTTCATTTGGTTCTTGTTCTTTACTTGTTTTCTCTATTTATAGTGTTTACAAATAAATATCCATTACTTTCAAGAAGAGGTTCTTAACAATTTCTTTTTGTGTGTGTGTGTCATGGACATCTTTGGAAGTCTGGTGATGCCTTTGGACCACATCCTAGAATAATGTTTTTAAAATAAACATGAAATAAAACACACAAAATTACAAAGAATTCAATTATATTAAATTAGTTATCTATTTAATAAAATATAAATTCATAGACCCCACGTTGAGAATGTTTGCCTGCTTTTGATAAATGGAAAGATAAATAGATAAATCACAAAGACTGACTCACTGGTCAAGATAGGGGAGTTGAAATATTCCTAATTTCCCATTCTCCCTTCCAGGTTCTCCTTTTATCACTGTCCCTCAGTAACCTCTTCCTCTGAGATTCAGTCAGCCCTTCTTTATCACCCAATCATCACCCAATCAAGATTTCAATGTCTATTTTCTACCAATATCTAAGATATCCTTTTTTCTTTTTCAATAAATTCAGTGTCTGGTTCATAGCCTTTCATCCCCAACTTTTTCTGTCATACCAGGATTTCAAAACACATGTTAATACTTCTTCAAACACCCTAATCTCCTAGTACCTCATTATTTCCCATCATCTACTTCTCAACTTCACTACATTTATACACAGAGCTGGTTATGTCCTTTATTTTGACATTATCAAAAGTATTCCACATTCATGTTCTTTAATTCTAAAGTTCCTTTATCTGATCACAATCAATTTTTATTTCACCTATCCCTCTGCCTTACAACCATAAACTTTGCTTTTATTCTCCATTGTGACATCCAGTTCTTTCACCCTTTAGTTCTTTCTCAGGCCATCACCACCGCACTGGCTATAACCTATTTTCTTCCCCATCTTAACCTCTAGATGACCAATTTCAAAACCTCATTCTTCTTTGAAGTCTCTTGCCTCTTTATCTTATCAAATACCTTGTCCTGTCAAACCCCAGATTTGGGTTATTCACACTGTTCTCTGCCTTTGCTTCTATTTACATGCTAGAAAAACTAGAAAAAAATCATGAATCTCTTCAGATTGAGTCCACTACAAATTTACATTACATGATCTTAACCAGGTTCTCACTGTAGCAAGGCAATTATTTTACATCTTCATAACCAATTCAATATACTATTAACTACAGTGGATTTTCTAAGCCTTTTTATATTTCCTGAAACCTCCAAAAGCTCATCATCCTCCCACTCTCTCAGCTAAGAACATTGCCTCATGTTTTCTAGAAACAACTGAGGCTATATATAAAGAGCTCCCTTTTCTTCACTTCTCATCTCAAGTTAAATTAAATTAAACTAAATACACAAATTTCTTCCATGGCTATGTCCTCTTTCACCCTTGTTTAACATAGAGAGATCGTCCTTCTCCTTGAAAAAGCAAAACCCATAATATGGGCAAGCAACCCCACTCCATCCCATCTTCTGTAGCAAGATGCTTCATCCCTACTCTCTTACTAATCTTCAATTTCTCTTTGCTACCATAACTCTTCCATATTTATAAAAACTCACTTGATCTGTCCATTCCTGCAAGCTATCATCTTATATTTCTCCTTCCTTTAATGACTGAACTCCTTGAGAAGACCATCTACAATTAGTGCCTCTATTTCCTTTCCTATCACTCTCTTCTTAACTCTTTAATCTGTCTTCTGATATGATCACTCAACTGATATTGTCCCACTAAATGAAACTGGAAAAAATTTAAGAACTGTGCTTATTGGGTCCACTGAAAGTATAGGGTTACATATCAACTGAGCCCCCATTGAAGACAATATTTTTATGCCTCTCTAATCAATCCACTATAGTATTTGTGGCAGTGGCTTTTTTTGCAAAACTTTTATCATTCTTGAAATATTCCATAGCGTCCCTTTTCCTCACCTTCTGAACTGAGAAACTTCATATTTTAGGGAAATAAAAAGAACATACCCCAAAGATTCCCTCCTTTCCTTTCCTTTTCATCTCATGTCACTCAGATGTCTGTTGCCACTATCTTCTACTTCTCCCCTGTCTTACATGAAGATGTGCCCCTTCTTGTTGACATGGTAAACTGCTATACCTTTATAAATGTTCCCATTTCATCTTTTTTGCCAGTAGATTACCCCTTGACTATTCCCACTTTCACTTATCTTCAATCTCACTTGGTCTAAAGACATTCCTATGTCTCCCTATTTCCTCCCCAAAACCATCCTCATTTGATACATGCAACAATGGTAACTATTGCTTCATTTCTCTTCTCTTTTTGTTGCCATACTGTTAGAGAAGACCAACTACAATAAGCATTCTTTTCTTTCCTTTTCAATCTTTTTCTCCCCCTCTTTCCACTCTTACTCCCCCACCAAAAAGGCAGGTAATATGATATAGGTTGTACATATATTATCATGTAATATATATTAGCACATTCATCATGTTGTGAAACAAGATATTGCTTACACTAGAGGAAAATTCATGGAGAAAATCAAGACTGGTATGTTTCAATTTGTGTCTGTTCCTTTTATGGCAGTGGATATCTTTTTTTTGGCATTTGTTCCGTGGTGGGATTGTCCTGGATCCTTGTCTTATTGATAAAAATTAAGTCATTCACAGTAAATCATTATATATTTTTGTTGTTCCTGTGTATAATAATCTCCTAGTTCTGCTCACTTCACTTTTATTACTTCATAAGGTTTTCCAGGTTTTTAGGTGATCATCTTGTTTGTCATTTCTTATGGCAAAATAGTGTTATATTACAATCATATCTGACAACTTGTTCAGTCATTTCCAAATCAGTGGGCATTTCTTTAGTTTCCAGTTCTTTGCCATCACAAAAAGGGCTGTTTTAAATATTTTAGAACTTATGGGTTCTTTTCCTTTTTCCTTGATCACTTTAGGAAATACACCTAATAGTGATATTGCTGGGTCAAAAGGTATATACAATTTTATAATTATTTGAGTATAATTCCAGATTTATCTTCAAAATGAATGGACCAGTTCATAGTTCCACTAGCAATGTATTAGTGTCCTTATTTTTCCACATTCCCTGCAATATTTGTTGTTTTGCCCATTTATCATTTTAGCCAAGCTGATAGGTGTGAGATGATATGTCAGAATTATTTTTATTTGCATTTCTCTAATCAATAATGATTTAGAGAAATTTTTCATATAGTTCTATAAAGCTTTTAATTCTTTATCCAAAAACTGTCTGTTCATATCTGTTGATAATTTGTCAATTGAGGAATGACTTCTATTCTTAAATATTTTATTAAGTTCCATACATATTTTAGATACAAAACTAAGAAACTATCTTGAATTTTTCCCAACTTATTGCTTTGCTTCTAATCATGACTACATCAATTTTATTTGTACAAAACAGTTTCAACTTAATACATTCAAAATTATCTGTTTTATATTTCACAATGCTATTTCTTATTTATTCATAAATTCTTCTATCCATAAATCTTTTTAGTATGTTTCTTCTTCTTCTAACTTGTTTGTAATATTTCCCTTTTTGGTCATGTATCCATTTTGATCTTATCTTGTAAATGGTGTAAGATATGGGTCTGTATCTAGTTTCTGCCAAAATGCTTTCTAGTTTTCCCAACAATTTTACTAAGTAGTGAATTTTTATTCTAAAAACTTGGAACTTTGTCTTTATCAAAAGGTTATTATAATCTTTTGTTACAATTTGTTATATGTCTATTTTGTTCCACTGATCTACTTTTCTATATCTCAATACCAGATAGCTTTGATAATTACTGCTTTATAATGTAGTCTTACATCTGGTACTGCTAGACATGCTTTCCTAAAATTTAAAATAAGTTATTCCCTTTGATATTCTTTAACTTTTTTTATTCCAAATGAATCTTGCTATTATTTTTTCTAGTTCAATAAAATATTTGGTAATTTAATTATGATGGCATTGAGTAAATAGATCAGTTTAGATAGGATTGCCATTTTAATTATATTGGCTTTGCCTAATGATGAACAATTAATATTTTTCCAATTACTTAAATTTGACTTTATTTGTATAAAAATATTTTATAATTATGTTCATATAGTTTCTTGATTTTTTCTGGAAGATATGCTCCTATATATATTTTAAATGTGGTTAATTTAAATTAGTTATCTCTTACTATCTTTTCTTGCAGGACATTGTAGGTGATATGTAGAAATGCTGATGATTTATGTAGGTTTATTTTCCACGTTGCTACTTTGCTAAAATTATTGATAGCTTCAATTAATTTTTAGTTGAATCTTTATGATTATATATATATATATATTCTTATCATCTGTGAAAAGAGACAGTTTTATTATCTTTATGTCCATTCTGATACCTTCAATTTCTTTTTCTTCTCTTATTGCTATCAGTAGCATTTCTAGTACAATATTAACTAATGGTGATAATAGGCATCCTTGTTTTACTCCTGATCTTATATAGAAGACTTCTAACAGCTCCATTACAAATACTGTTTGCTAATGGTTTTGAATATATACTTCTTCTTGATCTAAGAAAAATCCATTTGTACCTATGCTTTCAAGCATTTTTAATATGAATGAGTTCTATTTTGTCAGGAGCTTTTTCTGCATCTATTGATATAATCATAATTTTTGGTAATTTTTTGTTGTTGTACTGTTAATAGTCTTCCTTATTTTAAACCTTTTCTACATACCTAGTATAAATTTTGTTTTGTCATATTGTGTAACCTTTATGATATATTGTTATAGTCTCCTAATATTTTATTTAGAATTTGTGTATCTATATTTATTAAGGAAATTAACCTAAAATGTTCTTTTTCTGGTTTTGCTCTTCCTGGATGAGAAATCAGCATCATATCTGTTTCTTAAAAGAAGTTTAGTAGATCTCTTTTACCAATTGTTCTAAATGATTTATTTAATATTAGAATTAAGTGATCTTAAAATGTTTGGTAAAATTCACTCATAAATTCATCTGGCCCTGATGCTTTTTTCTTATGAAGTTGTTTTGTTGCCTGTTCAATTTCTTTTCCTAAAATAGGTTTATTTCAATATTCTATTTCCTCTGTCAGTCTAGACAATTTAGATTTTTGTAAGTATTCATCCAATTCAACAAAATCATTAATTTTTTGGCATCTATTTGGACAAAATAGTTCCTAATAGTTGTTTTGATTTCATCTTCATTAGTAGTAAATTCAGCTTTTTCATTTGGATGCTACTGATGTGGTTTTCTTCCCTGTTTTTAAAAATCATGACAAACAATGGTTTGTCTATTTTGCTGTTTTTTTTAAAGAAATTCAGTTTTATTTATTAATTCAATGGTTTTATTACATTCAATTTTATTAATCACACCTTAAATTTTTAGTCTTTCTTAACTCTATAGTTTGGCTACTGACCTCTTTATTCAACTGAAAATTCTCTCTTCTAATTTATTGGTGATCTTTTATTTGTCAAATTGAATAGCATTTTCTTAATTCTCAAGCTTCTTGACTTCTCTGCAGCCTTTGAGACTATCAACTACTTTCTTCTTGATTCTATTTTCTCTTTGACTCCATGGCACTATAGATTTTTATTCTCCTACATATTTGACTGTTCCTTCTAAGTCTTCTTGCTGAATCCTCATGTACATCATGCTTGCTAACTGCATTTGTGCCATAGGATTCTTTCTTGGACTTTCTTCTTTTCTCTTTCTATATTATTTTACTTGTTGACCTTTTTAACTCCCACAGATTAAATGCTTATCTCTATACTGATGATTCAGCAATCTATATATTCAATCTTCACTTCTTTGCTGATCTCCAGCCTTTTAGCTCCAGCTCTAAACATCTCTAACTGAATATTATATAGAAATCTTAAACTCACCAAGTTCAAAACAGAATGAATCATCTTTCTCCTTCAGTCTTCTCTTCTTTTAAACTTCTCTATTACAAAAATCATATTTAATTAAAAAATTTAAATCTAACTTCTCTTTCTTTCCCCCCTCACACTCCTTCAATAGAGAATTAAAAAAAATAACAAACTGTCACAAACAAGTATAACTTAGTAAAACAAATTTCTGCATTAGCCCTGTCAAAAAAAATGTCTCATTCTGCACTTTGAGTTCTTCACCTTTCTATCAGGAGGTAAATAGCATAATTTGTCATCTGGAATCCATGGGTATTGCACTGATCAGTGTCCCTATTTCAAAGTTATTTGTCTTTACCATATTTCTGTCACTGTAGAAATTATTCTGCTTCTGCTCACTTCACTGTGTAC
Source organism: Monodelphis domestica (assembly GCF_027887165.1). Lineage (NCBI taxonomy): Eukaryota > Metazoa > Chordata > Mammalia > Didelphimorphia > Didelphidae > Monodelphis > Monodelphis domestica. Next base: position 503,944,898 of record NC_077229.1, on the reverse strand, counting down.
TAATTGATATATCTTTCCAAATTCCTTTGAAACCAATTTTTTCATAATCACTTACAACATAATAATTTTCTACCAGATTTACATATCATAATGCATTCAGCCATCCTCCAATTTATGAATACCCCTCAAGTTCCCAGTTTTACTATGTTAAAAAGAGATATAATTTTTTACAACCTTATAGTTTGCTTTGCTTCATTTGAACCCCTCTCTTAAATTACCCTACCACTAATTCCTTTTTCTTTTCCCTCTAATTTCTCTATTGAGTGAGATATATTTTTATATCCATCTGCGTGTGTGTATAGTTTCCCTCCTTTGATCATTTCAAAAGAGAGTGAGTTTAAAGTATCTCCTGTTAACTCCCAACCACATCTCCTTTTTTTTTGTATGTGTCTACTTATGCACCCTGATTATATGAGATAAATTACTAAATTTCCCTAATATTACTTGGAGTTTTCATATAAAGGTTCATTTTAGATGGTGATTAGATTCAATTTCTACTTCACTCTAATTCCAAGAGATCTGGAAGTTTTCTTTTAAGATTTCATGAAATGTAATGTCTGGACTCTTGGTCCTGGTGTTCAGGTAATCTGATGAATATTAAATATTTTAATCTCAATAATTTTATGAGTCAATTATTTATGCTACCTTATATATTTTTAAAAGATCTTCTGACTTTGTCTTAATATTTCTTTTTGTTTCATGGCATCATTGGCTTTTGTTTGCTCCACTCTGATTTTCAAAGTTTGTTGCTTGAGCAAAGTCTTGTACTTTCTTTTGTCAAGCTGTTAATTCCCTTTCCAATTCTTTCTTCCATAACTCTAATTTCTCTTCCATTTTTTCCCCTCTTGTACTCTCATTTAATTGTCAAAAAACATTTTAAACTACTCTTTAAATTCTTGTTTCATCTTTTCCTGGAATTATAGTTGAGTGTATCTAAACTGTGTTTTAAACTGAGGCATCATCAGTAGATGTTTTGGGCCATTTGTTTCTTTTACATTTGTAGCTTGAGTTTCTCTGCCATTAAGGTAAATTTTGGTGGTGTTTTTTCACTCATTCTTTTAGCTTTCTTTCTAACTTCAGTTTTGATGTTAGGGCCAAACCATGCACAATTCTGGAGAGAAGATCTTGATGGGCCTTTTCCCTATTTTCTTGAAATATTGAATATTGTCTTGTTTTGAGTCCCCTGACAGGGACAGCCCAGGCCAAGTTGCTTACAAAGCTTACAGTTGTACAGATTAAAATTAATATGTAATAACTAAATATTATATTTTATAAAGTTGTATTAATAATAACAAAGGCAAAAGAACTGCTTGAATTCAGCCCAGTTGCAGGTCCAAGAAAGCATGGGAGGAGTTATAGCTAGTTAAATACCAATAACATGATCTTGCTAACATGGAGACACAGGAGAGATTATAGGGAATTTTGGGAAATACTAAGGACTTCTGGGGAATGAAGTCAAAGGTACAAAATCTCCATTTATACAAAGTGCTATGAAAGAGGTCTAAACAAGATTAAAAATCTGATAGTTGCTCTTCTAATCAAAACTTTCCAAGTTTCTGATTTAAGATGGTGTAGAAGTAACAGTAGACTGATGATGGGCGCATTCACTACCAATTAGTTAACTCTGTTGGTGCAGTGACAAAACTATAAACTCCACTTTGGTCTTGATCTATCTCTATCTATTCATTTATAGGCTTCAGAGCTACATTGTGTCTAATTCTGCATCTCTGTGGATAGACAGCTCAGAGCCTGCCTTAATGGAGAAAGGACATCAAGGGAATTAGTGAAAAAAATATGAAGAAATATGGCTTAGCTATACCAGATCTCAAATCATATTATAAAGTAGTAATCATGAGAGCAATTTAGTACTGGCCCAAAAGTAGAGCAGTGAATAAGTGGAATAGATTAGGCACCCAATACACAGTAGTAAATTACTATAGTAACCTAGTATTTGATAAACCCAAAGACCCAAGTTTTGGGGAAGGAACTCACTATTTGACAAAAACTGCTTGGAAAATTGGAAAATAATATAGAAGAAACTAGGGACAAACCAACATCTCATACTATATATCAAAGTAAATTCAAAATGAATATCAAGTGCAACTGTGTATCAACAACTTATTTAGAAATAAAAGGTAAAATCATAAATAAATTATAGAAAACAGAATAGTTTATCTGTCAGATCTATGGATAAAGGAAGATTTTATGTACAAAGAAGACATAATAAATAATATGAGATGTATAATAGATAAATTTGACAACTGTAGGAGTTAATGTCCAATATTTTAAATATTATTTTATAAAGTATTAGCTGACAAAATAGAACCACATGACTAAGTTTTTTCTACCTGCTCAAAGCCCACTCCACCAAAGCTTCAAAAGGAAGGAAAAAAGTTTGAGACAGAACTCCACCCAATTTATCTCTTGTCTATGTCAGCACATAATGATAGGAAGAGAGTAGGGTGCTGGGAATCATAGTTTTGCTGGGGATGTTAGTTTTTAGGGTAACAGATTTAAATTACATACTACATTAAATTTAAAAGTTTTTTACACAAAACATTGTAACCAAAAATGTCTATGACAAAGGACTCATTTCTCAGATATACAGAGAACTAAATTAAATTTACAAGAATACAAAGCATTCCCCAACTGACAAGTGGTCAAGGGATATGAACTAGCTATTCTCAGATGAAGAAATTCAAACTATCTTTAGTTATATGAAAAAATGCTCCAAATCACTATTAATTAGAGAAATGAAAATGAAAATAACTGAGGTGCCACTTCACAGCCAACCCACCTTGTTAACATGTCAAAAAAGGAAAATGATAAATGTTGGCGGAGATGTGGAAAAATTTATACATCCCTGGTAGAGCAATGAATTTATACAACCATTTTGAAGAGCAATCTGGAACCATGCCCAAAAGGTCATCAACCTGTGTATATACCCTATGACCCAGAAATACTACTACTAAGTCTGTATCCCAAAAAGATCAAAAATTGGGGAAAAGAAACTACTTTTACCAAAAAAAAATCTCTTTTTATGATAATAAAGATCTGGAAACTGAAGAAATATTGGGGAATGGTTGAACAAGTTATGGTATATGATTATAATGGAATACTGTTGTACCATTAGAAATGACAAACAAAATAATCACAAACAAACTTGGTAAGAAACATAAAATGATTCAAAGTGATGTAAGCAGAACCGGGAGAATATTGTACACAATTAACAGCTATAAAGTAGGATGATCAACTGTGAATGACTATTATTATCAATAATGTTTAGGATTCAGGACAAGTCCAAGGGATTTATGCCCCAAAAGCCTATCCATTGCTATAGAAGGGACTGATGAAGTCTGAAAGCAGATTAAAATATGCCATTCTTCACTTCATTTTCTCCATGAATTTTTCTGTAGTTTAGGCAATATATGTCTATTTTCACAACATGATCAATGTGGAAATATGTATTATATAATAAAACATGAAAACCTTCCATCTTGGAGGAGTTGGAGGGGTGGGAGGAAAAGAGAAAACATGGATCACAAAATGACAAAAAATGATTATTGAACATTGTACTGACATGTCAGCTGGAAAAAATATTTTAAACCTATTTTTAAAAAAGAATACTGGTTAATCTCCCTAACTTTTCTCTCCTCACTTAATTCTCTCCTCCACTCAACTATAAAAATGAGTTCCTTAATATGTAAGTCTGACATATCCCACCCCACAATTCAATCAATTCTAGTGGCTCCCTATCATCCTCAGGACCAAATAGATGCCTTTTCTTTGGTATTCAAAGCCCTTTACAATCTAGTCCCTTCCTACCTTTCCATTCTTCTTCTGTTCATTTCTCTCCACATTCCTTGAAATCCAATGATTTATTGCTGTTGCTTTCACAAACCATTCCATCTCCTGATTGCATTTTTACTGGCTTTCTCTCAGACTTGGATCTTTCTCCTTCCTTATCTCTACCTCCTACTTCCCTGGCTTCCTTCAAATATCAGCTAAAGTTCCGCCTTTGCAAGAAACCTTTCCTAATCCTTTTTGAAATCAGTGGCTTCCATCTGAGACTATAACCAGTCTATCCTGTTTATATCTTGCTGGTAGGCTGTTGCTTGTCTTTTGTGTCCTCTTGAAATTCTGTAAGTGCTATTTTTTTTGTGCATTTCTTTTTATTTGCACATGAAGGCTCTTAAGTGCTGATTATCTCTCAAGATAGAAATAGATGCGAGTAGAGTTGTATTGAGGTATCTCTGATATGTACTTGTGCATACCTATGTTCATGTGTATATACATACACATATACATGCACATGCGTGCACATGCACAGATATCTCCCTCTATTGTCTCCCTTAGGAGAAGGAATTATTTCCCTTCCTTATCTTTGTATTCTCGGAGCCTGCCCAACACTTTGTTCTTAACAAAGAAGTACTTAATAATTACTTAATTGATTTTATGTCTATTCCCACAGGACATGACTCTAGCTGATAAAATGAATCTGTACTTATTTATTATTATATGTATTTATGCACATACACACATTTACATATATGTGTATGTAAAAGTATATACACACACCTCTGTGTTGATGATGGTGCTTGAACTAGCATTTAAAGGAAGTGAAAGACTTAATGAGAGAGAGAAGAGGAGAAATGCAAGATCACCATTGGAAATGGAAGATGCCATGTATGAGAAGAAAGAGTGCCAGAGATGAGCAAGTATGGCAGCCTGGAGACATCATTTCGGGGGATGACGTCTTGCCATTAGGAGGAAAGACATAGCTGTAAGGAGCTTTGAATATGGAGACTCAGCATTTTTGTTAGATATTTCTCAGGAAAATAATGCCTGATTAGAGAGGCCAGACGTTGCCAAAGACAGATTCCATCTACTTCATAACTTGGCCAAGGACTGGAGCCCCTTCTAAACATGGGCGAGGAAAGATGGTGCTTGGAGAGTCAGCACTGTTTGTTTGGCTGAACCAGAGTATGGTCCTAAGACTCTTAAGAGCCTGTGAAGTCATTCAGCATTCAACGAGAAGAGACTTTTAAAATAAATGACAACTAATAAAAAAAATCTGGCTTGATTAATTTTGTCAGCCAGTACTTGCTCTCAACTTCCCAGTAATTTTCCATGGCTAAAAGTCAAAATGATGTAAATGCCCAGTTCTGGAAACTTAAATGGATGTAAATGCATTGTGTTTGAAACTTAAACTGCATTCACTTAAAAGCTTATCTAAATTGTAGTCTGGGGAATGGGAAGAATTAGTAGTCCCAGAAAAGTCCATCAAAGTGTCTTGAAAGAAAATTGATTACTGTTCTCAAAATCTCAACTATTAACAAACTGAATAAGGCTTGAGTGGAGTGTTTTTGCAGGAGAATTAACTTGCTGCTTGTCTTTAGGGTACTTCATAGGGGTAAAAACTCTGCCATTCTTTAGACGGCTTTGCAGCTTCCCACCTCCTCCAGAAAATCTTTAGAGAAATGTGGATTATAATTGACTCATGGGCCTTAACCACAGAGAAGACAAAACCACAGAGGTAATTTGAGTATGTTAAGTATATTCATTAAGAAAAGTTAAAATTAAACCCCCTGCTTCCTTGACAGTTTGACAATTAATAACTAGGCTAAAAAGAGTTGGATTTTTCATTGAATCCCCAGAAATCAGAAAGTTTCAAAGCAGGTATCTGTTGAATTTAATAGCACATGTTGATGAATCAATTTAAATATTTTAAAAATCAGTTTTGTCTGTTTTAAATAATAATAATTATCCAGTGTTTCCCCCTCCTCAATTAAGTGCTAACATGTTTATCTGTTAATTTAACATAAAGTAAAATTTAAGGAGACTTTCTGATATAGGATGCTTTCTTTAAAGAGACTTTGATCTGATCCTCAGTGAGGTACAGGTGACAGAACCCTGTATTTGGAATGAGAAAATCTGAATTTGGAATTTGACTTCCCTACTTGTGTGAGCTTGGGCCAGTGACTCAACATTAATCTCAGTTCATCATCAGGAAAATGAAGGGATTTGATTAGTTGGCCTCTCAGGTCCTACCCAGGTTTAACCCCATGGCCTCAGAAGGTTTTACCTTCTTTAAGGGAAGATGCCAGAATTATTTGCTGATATCAATTTCTGAATAGCTCTTGGTTTTATGTTTTTATATTCTTTCCCTGTTTATTTGGGATAGTTAGAGTTGATTATCAGAGATACTTAATATTTTTCTTGCTATTGCTTTGTCTGAGATAAACATTAATAATACTTCTTTTTTAATATTATACTCAGGTATGATGTTATTTTTTATACCTCAATTTAACTTTGTATAAATCTTAATTTTTGAGTGTATTTCTTGAATGCAAAAATAATTAAATTTATTTTCTAATTTCTAATTAATTTAGTCACTTTACTACATTTTATGGATGAGGTCATTTCATTCACATTCACTGTTATGATACTTATGATCTAACCCTGTTAAAATATTTGTTCTCCTTTCCTTTATCTTGAAGCTATCCACTATGTAACACAATCCTTCCTTTTCTTTTCTTTGTTCTTAATTCATTATTTAATTGTATACTGTATCCTACATACCATATACTATATTCATACTAAATTCTATATATTTAAAGGGGAAAAAACCATCCTCTGACCAAATAAGAATAAAGTCAATGGGATACCCTGCTTCCAGTCTCCCATCTCTCTAAATAATCTTGTCATGCCCCAATTATAAGAAGTTGTAAATTTCTTCTTCTCTCTTCTCCCCTTTCTTTCCTAGGATGTTTCTTTTGATCACCTTTTTTTTTTCACATACAAACTCATAGTTTGTCTCTTACTTCTTTGTTAACCTTTAAATATAGTCTCTTCTTTCAGAATGTGCCCATTTGATTAGAGCCTAGCCATTTTAAGTTATTGAAACTTGTTTGTTTTCCTTGAGTTTCTTCTCTGCCAAATTGTGTATACTTCAAGAAGAATACTTGGCAGTCATATTTCTGGAATATCCTCTTATTCTCTTGAAGGATTGTGTTTAACTTTGCAAAATAAGTTATAATTTCTTGCCTATCAATTTCCTTTTCTTTTCAATATGTCATTTCTAATTACCCTTCTCTCATTTTTAATAAATAATGTGTAGTTCTGTTGGGATTCTAATGGATTCCATGTCTCTTTCTAGATGCTCTCACTATGTTTTCTTTTTAAGCACTGGATCTTGTTATTAACATTTCTATGTATTTTATATCTAGAATTTCTCCTGATGATTTTTATTTATCTTTACTTTTTCCTATGGTACCAGTACTTCTGGGTATTTAAAAATGTTTTCAATTAGGTTATTAACATTGTGTGTGTGTGCATGTGAGTGCAACAAAAATTCTTAACATAATATATTTTCATTCCCTCTTTTTCCAAGCACTATTTTATCATAGGTATTTTTTGTTTGCTTCTATTAAAATAAAACAATTCACTAAGATATTTATAGTTAAATTCACTCAATGCTAATTCCTTTTCTCTATTGATTATCCCCAATTTATCACACATATACACAAAACACACACACATATATTATAAAGACAAAGTATTTATGGTTGTTTACATGTTGTTTTCACAATTACACTGTACTCCTTGAACACTGGAACTGACTTTTGCCCTTCCTTGTATCTCAGTGCTTAGCATAATGCCTGGCACATAGTATGTGCTAAAGAATTACTTAAAGCAATAAATGCTGGAGGGGATGTGACAATGTTGGGACATTAATTCATTGCTGGTGGAGTTATGGATTGGTCCTAGCATTCTGGAAGGCAATTTGGAACTATGCCCAAAGGGTGCTAAAAGACTGTCTACCCTTTTTGATCCAGCCATAGCACTGTTGGGTTTATACCACAAAGAGATAATAAGGAAAAATACATGTACAAGAATATTCATAGCTGCGCTCTTTGTGGTGGCCAAAAATTGGAAAATGAGGGGATGCCCTTCAATTGGTGAATGGCTGAACAAATTGTGGTATATGTTGGTGATGGAATACTATTGTGCTCAAATAAATGATAAACTGGAGGAATTCCATGGGAACTGGAACGACCTCCAGGAATGGATGCAGAGTGAGAGGAGCCAAACTAGGAGAACATTGTACACAGAGACTGATACATTGTAGAACAATCAAATGTAAATGGGCTCTTCTACCAGTAGCAATGCAATGACCTAGGACAATCTAGAAGAACTTATGAGAAAGAACATTATCTGCATCCAGAGAAAGAACTGTGTGAGAAGAAACACAGAAGAAAAACATTTGATCAATCATGTAGTTTGGGGATATGATTAGGGTTTTGATGTTAAAAAATCACTTTACTGCCAATATGAATTACATGGAAAAAAGTTTTGAACAATGATGCATGTATAACCCAGTGGAACTGCTTGTAAGGATTGGGGGGATGGAGGAGAAAGTGGCAGAGTGGGGATCATGAATCATGTAACCATGGAAAAATATTCTAACTAAAAATTAAAAAAAAAAGAAATACTCACTTGCAAGTTTACCTTGGGAAACTCAGGTAATCTCTCTAAGTCAGAATTTCCATTCAGTGAAATAGGGAAGAATACAACTATATTTAGGGTACAGTGAAGTCACATGATAATATAAAAATAAAAACTTTGAAAACCAGTAAGTATACATGTATTACCATATAAGTATTACATAATACAAAATTATATTTTTTTCAGAAAGCAAAAGTTGCAGTCCTTTAAGTTATTATTTTGTTAGAACTTTCAACTTGTAAAATATCTGCTAGGTAGATACCTTAATTTTTAAAATTATTATCTACATGTATCTCATCTCTAATACTTTCTGGTATTTTAACTGAAATTTCTATTTCTGAAAACCTCAGTAAACATGAAAAGCATTTCAAAAATATGATTGGAAACACTGAGATTAATGTACATTTTAGAATGCTGTATTTATAGTCATGAAATGATTATCAGCTTCAATTACATTATAGCTCTTAATAACTTATTATATATATAACATTCTATGAAGTATTTTCAAGAAACTAATCATATATTTGTGATATGATGACTTCATAAGAAATCACATAGTCCAGGGAGCTAAACTGGAAACTAGAAAAAGGGAATTTCATTTTCTCTAAGTTTTCTTTATGATTTTAAACTAATAACAATCTCTAGGTAGTTTGATTATCCTATTTATTGTATGACTATGCTCCAGAAATACTTAAAAACTCTATCATATAGTAATATGCAAGATATTTCCATAGAGTATTTTCATAAAACATTTTTCAGCTTTAAGGGAAAAGAATGATTTTCAGTTTAAATAAGATGGAATTAAATAAGAATAAGCAAGAAAGCATCTAATTGCCTTCAGTGCATTCAGATTATCCATTCTGAATTGAGGACCTGAAAGAACTTGCTGATATGACTTTTAAGGTATTGCCAAGGACTTCTGAAAAACTGGGAGACCTGATATACAGGCCTGGAAATGTATATTTTTTCCCCAATTTTCAGAATGGGAAAGAAGCTTTAATACTATAAATTCATCTTTGATAATTGTGGTTGGAGAGGACATTATTAAAGGAATGGTTTGTATAAAAGAGCAATGAGGCTAACTATAAATTAGCAAAGATGTAAATTAACCTTATTTCCATCCTTTCCCCATATCTTTCTCATGAAACTATAAATGAAACTATCAGTATTTTAAAATGTTAACTATTGTTTTTATGTTTTAAAATGTCAACCATTTCTGTGTGTATAACTCCTATACCTACCTAGAGATTTCTTGTAACCAATGGCTATAAAGACTGCTGCTGATAATAAATGCAAGATTCCATTATCAAGGTCCTTTACCTTTCCAAAGAAAAGAGGAAAAGGTATTTCTTCATTTTTTCTAATGACTCAAGATTGGTTATTACAATAATCCAATGTTTGACCTAGTTCTAATATTCTTTCAATTTACATTATTATAATCATTGTCTATGTCATTTTCCTGGTTACTCTTCTTATTTTTATCAGCAGCAACTTGTATGCCTCATCATGTTTCTTTTTTATATTTTTTTTTACCAATTATATATAATAACAAATTTCCATACAAGTTTTTCTAAGTTATATGATCAAAATAGTTCCCCCCTCACTTCCCTTCCCCATCCTGGTACTAGTAAGTGATTTGATCTGGGTTATACATGTATTATCATACAAAATATTTCCATATTGTTCATTTTTGTGAGTAATCTTTTAAAATCAAAACCCAAAATATAAATCCAAATAAATAATTGAAAAAATCATGTGATTTCATCTGCCTTCTGATTCTAACTTCTTTTGTCTAACGATGGATAGCACTCTTTGTCATAAGTCCCTCTGAATTATCCTGGATTGTTGAATTACCAATAATAGTTAAATCTATCACTGTGGATCATTTCACATTATTACTGTTACTGTGTACAATGCTTTCTTGGTTCTGCTTATTTCACTCTGTATCAGTCCATGAAGATTTATCCAGATCTTTCTGAAATTATTCTGTTCATCATTCTTTAGAGCACATTAGTATTTCATCACCAGCACATACCACAATTTCTTCAGTCATTCCCCAGTTGATGGGTATCCCTTTAATTTCTTTATCATGTATCTACTAATTCCTCAGACTTTTATTTCTTATGATGCAATTATAATATACCATTTAATTTCATGATCTGTTAAGTCATTCTTTAGGTAACAGGTGCCCAGGTTTTTGCTGCCATTAAAAAAGGTGTTGCTATGAATTATTTTGATATATAAAGGACCTTTCTGTCTTTTATCTTCTCAGGGCAAAGTCTAGTAAAGAGACCTATAGAACAAAGCATCTCATTTCTTTCTTTTTGACAAAATTAGTAGATCAAGGATTTGTTATATACATATCTAGATTTCATTAAAGAATTTGATAAAGTTTCTCACAATTTTCTTGAGGTCAAGATAAAGAAATAGGGTCTCTAGATAATAACAGATTAGTCGAATTTCAAACTGATTAAACAATATCTAAAGAGTTGTAATTCATAGATTGTTGAAAGTTATTTCTAGTATTCTAGCTGATGTTTTGGATGAAGGCATAGATGGCACTCTTATTAAATTTTCAGATGACTTAAAATATAGAAGAACAGCTAGAACTGGAAGTAGCATAGGCCACCTGATGCTTTGCTCTAAAGTGTTGAAATTTAAAGCATTCAAAAATTTTAAATAATATATTCTTTTAAAATTGTGCAATTTGGGGCAGCTAAGTGCCTCAGTAGATTGAGATGTAGGTGTAGAAATGGAGGGTCTTGGGTTCAAATCTAGCCTTAGATACTTCCTACCTGTAAAACATTAGGCAAGTCACTTCACTGTCATTGCCTAACCCCGTGATGGCAAACCTCTGGCACATGTGCCAAAAAGGGCACGCAGAACCCTCTCTGTGGCATATCTGTAGTCCCCACCAGAGTTTGTTTTTAGAAAGCCAGAGGGACTCAAGGTGGAGCTGTTCCCCTCTGTGTCTGAGGACATTCTTCACTTCCCCACCCCTCTGCCCAGCAGCCCAATGGGAACACTTCCTCCCTCCCTGTCTGGAGTAAAGTGCAGGGGATTGGGGTAAGGTGTGTGTGTGTGGCACAACATGACACTCAGTCTCTGGGGAGGGTAGCTACAACCCTGGGTCTGGGTGGTGGGGTGGGAGTGATGCCCAGCACTCCATCTTTCTCCGTCACTGGCCTAACACTTTTGCCTTGGAGTCAAAACTTAGTATTGAGCCTAAGAAGGAAGGTAAGGGTTTGTTTGTTTTTTTAATGTGCAATTTAAAAACATGTTCCATTTGCACGTTGACAGTAGTACATGTATTCTTGTAGTACAATAATTATATACCCTTTTAGGAAGCATAAAAAAAAAGCTAAACTTACTACCCAGTTAATAAAGATAATTAATTGAAATAGGAAGCTATAAGATGGCATACATTATCAATAATATCCATTTGTAAGCCACCATAGCAGCCAACACTCTCCCATTTGTCTTAATTACTTCTTATATTATTTTTATGTTATGAATTTCAAAGATAATCTTAGGATACTTTGTGTTGGTTACCCAGCATGGCAACTTACCCTGTACACCAAAACTCATCCTGTGGGGATGGATATATTAGATGACGAAATCATGATTCAAAAGGATTTTAACAGTTGGTCACTAATCGTTTATTAAGCATCTACTCTGTGCCAGGCCTCTGCTCAAATCTGGGAAATACAAAGAAAGGCAAAAAGAAACCAAACAACAAAAAGATTGTCTTGCCACAATGAGGGCCCTTTTTAATATGTTCAAACAAGTATATTCTTCACTTGGAAGACATTTATAGAATTCCATTAGATTTTTCTATTGATATTTTCCTTTTAGTAGGTTATTATATTGCAAATTGATCACTACTAATTAAAGGTTAGGTTAGAATTTTAAAATATAGAAATTTCTTTTGCATTTGCACTGAGGTTCAAAAAATAATGCTAAAAATGTAGTTGAAGCTTGGAAAATATACCTGCTGCAAATTTATAGCAGAATGAAGATCTCATTTCATGCTTTAGCTTTTGACAGTAATCAGAAGGGTATAAAACATCTCAACTTTATTTGTGATTCGGACATTAGCTGTCATTGAATTGACTTTACCTAAATACATTTAGTGTATTTGTATGCCTTGTGATTTTAGGTTGAGTTGATTAAGAAATGTTATCAAGTCTACCACAAAAGCTAATTCCCAGCAACAATAATGGTTAAGAGAAGTTCTTCTTGTTCAAAAAAATTCTTGACCCTGAACTCAGAAAATCATGATGCAATTTCTTTTTCTCTTCTCTTTTTGTTTTGACTTGAGAGGAATGCAATGGCAATGAAAAAAAAATTAAAAGTTGGTTTGATGATACACGTGGCACTTGAAATGCTGCTGCAGTGTGGTTTGTAGTGTGTCAATAGTGAGAAGCGATGAGTGTGACACATGATCTTTATATCAATTACTTAACTGTATTTTTGTGCCAGGTAAGCAGCCACCAACAATATATAAATGATGTTCCAATAAAACTTTATTAACATTGACATTTGAATTCTACGTAATTTTCATGTATCACAAAATATTGTTCACCTTTTGATTATTCTTACAACCATTCTAAAGTGTTAAAGCTATTCTTAACTTGTACAACTTAAAAGGAGCTGCTGCTTGTGGGCCACAGTTTGCTGATCACTGCTCTATGGAATTTCATTTTACTCCTTCGTAGGAAGGCGCAGGGGCAGTCAGGCAGAAAAAGATCAAGCCAGAAGATAGTAAAGTAAGTTTGATGGAATATTTCTCATCTTAACTGGGAGGAAGGTGATTGACTTGAGATGAAATAAGATTCATGGGATGAATCCATTCCAATGAAATAGAAGCATAGATGTAAAGTCTTTTATTTGGGCTCAAAAATAAATTGCCCAAATAAAGAATGGTGGGGAAGACTTAATAGTTGATGTGCAAAACAGTCCATTGGGAACGTAATTTATGATTTTACTGGCTCCATAATTATCTGGCATGGAAAATTCGCAGGAAAAGAATGCCTCTATGTAGGCAGTTTTGACATTTGTCTTATTACCTGAATTTTCTTTCAAATTGTATTGGTTGAAAACTTAATTATGCATGTTTAGGAATAGTAAAAGCCATTTTATTTGGTACTTTAAAAAATTCAATTGCCTAGAAATCAGTATTTCAATATACCTCAAATGTTATTCTTATAACTAGGTTATAGGCCACAGTGATAATATATTTTGAAAGTAATCTGATAAAAATGTAGTTGTAATTGCTACTATGATCTTATCCAAATGGAATTAACTTGGAAAAATAAGTGTTTGTTTCTTTTTTCCAAGTGAATAGATTGCTGGGTCTGGAGGTCAGAGATATGAGTTCAAAGTAAGTCTCAGATATACATGTGAACCTAGATGAGCCACAACTTCTGCCTGCCTTATTTTTTTTTCAACTGGTTAATAATAGAACTACTGCCCTGAGTTACTGAATGAATTAAATATTTATAAAGCATTTACAAGGTCTGGCAGATAGTATTTATAGTAGGTGCTCAACAAATTCTTCCTCCCTCCCCCTGTCCCTCCATTCCTTCCTCCCTTCCTTCCTTCCTTCCTTCCTTCCTTCCTTCCTTCCTTCCTTCCTTCCTTCCTTCCTTCCTTCCTTCCTTCCTTCCTTCCTTCCTCCCTCCCTCCCTCCCTCCCTCCCTCCCTCCCTCCCTCCCTTCCCCCCTTCCCCCCTTCCCCCAGGCCTCCCTTCCCCCTTCCCCCCTTCCCTCCTTCCCTCCTTCCTTCCTTCCTTCCTTCCTTCCTTCCTTCCTTCCTTCCTTCCTTCCTTCCTTCCTTCCTTCCTTCCTTCCTTCCTTCCTTCCTTCCTTCCTTCCTTCCTTCCTTCCTTCCTTCCTTCCTTCCTTCCTTCCTTCCTTCCTTCCTTCCTTCCTTCCTTCCTTCCTTCCTTCCTTCCTTCCCCTCCCTCACTTCCTTCTTTCCCTAAGACTTTTATAGAGTTTTTGAAGTCCATAAAAAATTACAGGCATTTAGAAAATCATAACGACTTCTCAAATTTTCATAGTGCCTTATAAATTACAAAATTCTTTCTTTAAAATAGTGCTTTGAAGCTGGCAGAACAAGTATTAGCATTTCCATTTTAAAGATGATGAAACTAAGACTCTAAGAGATTAAATGACATGATCATACAGAGAGAATGTATCTAAGGAAAGAGTTGAATTCATACCCCTTGATTCTAAGTCTGGGAAATTTTGCACTACACAATCTGTCTTAAAGCTTGATTAGAAATGGAAAGCATTGGAGGCAGCTAGGTAGCTGAATGGATTGAAAATATTGTGAAAAATGATAGGTCCTGGGTTCAAATATAGCCTCACATACTTCCTGATGTTATGACTTTGGGCAAGTCATTTAATCCATATTGCCTTACCACTCTTCTGCCTTTGAACCAAAACATAGTATTGATTTTAAGAAAACATATGTTAAAAAAAGAAAAGGATAGAAATAGAAAGCCAAAGGTAACCCTGAAAAATAATGAAGTAATAAGAAGGCACTTGTAGAAATCATCAATTATAGAGTAAGAGAAATGTTACTGAAGTTAACAATCTAGAAGCTGAATCATTTTTTCCTCTTTATATCAAAACTATAAAGTTGTAGTCTATAAAGTTGAAGTCATCTAGGTGGTAGTGACAAAATTTCATAAATTCTTGATAACTGAGAGTGATTTAAATATTCAATCCATAATAACTTATTTTCCCATAACTCTCTTCCCATCTGCCCATGATTCCCTCATTTCAGTACCCCTACTGCAAGCTTATTCTTCTCTTTCCTCCCTTAGCTAAATTTTGCAGAGACCATTGCAGAACTACATGTTTACCAGTGACCTGTCTAAGCCAGTTTGCTACTATGTAGAGAGAATATGGATTTGGGGGCCTGAAGAGATGGTCACCAGTTCTATCATGCCCCTTCATTCTTGATCTTCAGGGTAATTTGTTTAGATTTAAAGTTAGTGGACAGAACCATGACAGGAGATAGAAGGAATTTTCTCACCCCAACCCAAAGAACAAGAAGGCATGTGAGAAATTTCAATTAGGAGGAGACAGACTTGACATTTATTTTCTCCTGCAAATTAGATTGGTGTTGTGAATTTGCTTTCCAAATACAGCTGAAATAACCTTGAGGCTATAGGCTAGATTTATTTTTAAAATCTACTCTCCCCTGAGGCAAAAGCTGACTAAGAACTGCAATTCTGCAGATAACCAGAGGATGGTAGCAGCTCAGTGGGGAACCAGAAGAAGACAGCACAAGGGAGATGATAATACCTTAGAAAATTGTATGGAGAAAGAGCAGTGACTCAGGAAAGAAAGTAGCTCAGAGCTTGGTACAGACATCAGCAAAGTAGATGAGATCACCACAAAAGCAGAAATACCAGTAGGCTAGGAAGAAAGCAGCAAGTGGCAGTTTCAAAGGCAAAGAGGAATTCCACCTAAGCTATAAGCCTTAGAGCAGTGATGGTGAACCTTTTAGAGACAGAGTGCAGAGCCCTGTCCCCACCCTACCAGATCAAGTGCCACACCCCACTCCCCTGCCTTGCCCCTTACAGCAGACAAGGGGAGGGAGGAAGTGCTCCCATTGGGCTGCTGGGCAGAGGGGTGGGGAAGTGAGGAATGTTCCTCACTCAAATGGGGAGGGGGAGGGGAACAGCTCCACCCTGAGTTCCTCTGACTTTCTAATAACTAACTCTGGCTGGGACTGCAGGTGTGCCCACAGAGAGGACTCTGTGTGCCCTTCTTGGCATGCATGCCATGGGTTCACCATCACTGCCTTAGAGCATGAGGATAACCCAGCTCCTTCTGTGGGTTTCCTATTTATACATGGACTATGTATATTTTCTCTCCCTCGAGTATCAAAATCAATAGCAGAGTGTAATTCCATGTATAGTGGGAGACTTTTCTTTTTATTTCCTTTATTCTACTGTTGAATAAATATAGAGAATATTATTAAACAGTGAAAATTGACAAATATGAGTAATTCTGAGGAACATGAAAAAGTTATATGAACTAATACAAAGAAAAACAAACAGAACAAAATAACAAGCCGAATGACTACCACAAAGTACATGGTAGGGGGAGCATTTAAAAGGTAATACAATTATGATTAATTGAAAAAGTTGCAATGATTCTACTAAACAAATAATGCAATATATATTCCTCTTGGCTGAGTGATAGGGGGTTACTCAGGCAGAGAGTTGCTTTTAATAAATGTGTCCACTAGTGAGATCTGAGATATGTTGGTCAGAGTTTATGAGATGTATTTTTTTTTTGAGAGGTATCCGTCATATATAGGTATATTCCTTTCATTCATATTACCCTAGTCCATATAATTAACCCTCTTATAAAAGAAGAATAATAGATAAGGAATACTATAAAATATAACAGATTAAAAGTATAAAAGATATATAAAATATAATACATAAAAGATAAGCATAAACAAACAATATTTGATGATTTATGTAACATTTTGCCCTTTTAGTCTCCCAGTCTTTTCCAAGAAGTGGGAGATATCTTTTATCTTTTCTGTAGGACCATTCTTGGTTCTTCTATTACTCTGAGGCTGTAGATAATCATGTATAATTTTCTTTTGGCTTGGTTTATTTGTGCTGTACAATTTCATATACATTTCCCATGTCCGTCTGATTTATTGTATTTCCTAATTATTACTGTGTAATAACATTCCATTATATTAATATACCATAACTTGTTCATCCATTCTTCAATTGATGTGCACCCATTTTGCTTCTAGATTTTTTCTACCACAAAAAGGACTGCTATGACTGTATTATTCATGGGACTTTATTTCTCACTTTGGGGCATGTTTTTCCTATAGAAATCATTTGGCAAAAAAGTATAAATGTTTTAGTCATTTTGCCTCTCTGATAGAGGCTGGTTGGTTGATAAGTAGAGAGAGCTCTGGGCCTGGGGTTAGGAAGATCTGGGTTCAAATTCAGATCCCTAACTACTTACTAAATGTGTGACCCTGTTGGTATGTCACTTAACTTCTGTCTCCCTTAGTTTCCTTAATTGTTTAATGGGGATTAGCATCTACCTCCTAGGGTTGTTGTGAAGATAAACTGAGAAGACATGTACAAAATACTTAGCACAGTGCTTGCATATGTTTTTTTTTTTCACCTTCTCCCATACCAAACTGTCATCCAGAAAAATTAGACCAATTTGTATGAATTTTGAGTTTGAATAGATGTGGACTTTTGTGCTTTGAAGCTAGGTAAAACTTTTAGAAGCCCACACTTGAGTAGGTTCAGACTACAAAGAGATTATTCTAGGATTGCATATTCTTAACCTAATCAATAGCTCCCAAAATAATAATTTTAAAATTATATTTTCATCCAGTGATATGGAATTATTTAGCAAGTCAGAACCAAAGGTTTCCTATCTTTGGAGCAAGAAAATTCTGTAATGGAAAAGCAAAGGAAGAGAAAGCAAAGGAAAAATTAACAAAGCAAAAGAAAGAAAGAAATGAGATAACTGCCTGGCAGATTGGAAATAGTATGGGACTGGAACCCAGAACAGGGCCTGTGTTCTATGTGTTCTAGCTCTCCCAGTAAGAACCTAGATGGCCTTGAACCAAATACGTCACTCTGGCTCTGTTTCCTCAAAGCAGCATAAATTGTGAGTTGGAAGTCATGTAAGGATCATAAAAGTGGAGCTATAAAGGAGGTCAAAGTCTATTTATTTATTTAATTCATTTTTTAAAATTAATTAATTAATTTATTTATTTAATTCACTCCTGTCTCTTTACAGATAAGAAATCCAAGGCCTAGGGCCATGTTGGAAAACCTATGGTGTGAATGCTGGGGGCTGCTTTCTCCCCCTCTCCATGCATGCCTAAGGACCTCTCTCATATGATCTGCCCCTCTGCCAGTAGCCCAGTGGGAGTGCTTCCTCCCTCCCCTATCTGGGATAAGGAAAGAGGCTCACTTGTGGCAGTGTGGGCACTTTGTCTGTAAAAGGTTTGCCATCACTGGCCTGTAATGAAGTGAATTGTCTGAGGCTATATAGATTCCAAATGGCAAACTGGAGATTTGAACCTGGGTCCCTTGATTTTAAAGTCCAGCACATTTTTTAACTTTCTTTTTGTCTTAGAAACAATTCTGACTTCTTAGCTGTATGACCTTGGGCAAGTCACTTAATCCTGATTTCTTAGCCCTTACTGCTCTTCTTATCTTGGAACCAATATTGATTCTAAAACCAAATGTAAATGTTTATGCTTGTTTGTTTGCTTTTTAAGAAACAATTCTAAGACAGAAGGGTAAGGGGCAGGCAAATAAGTTAAGTGATTTATCCAGGGTCACAAAGCTGAGGCCAAATTTGAACACAGGTTTTCCCAACTACTCTAGTATCCCAAATTCTCTAGTTTTTATTAGCATAGCCTTTGGTACTGATGTAACTTGAAGGAAGCCCCCAAATGAAAGGAAAAAAAATTTAATTCCAGTAGTAGTTATTTTCCCATTTAGCCAAGGACTCCACTGATAAAACACATAGCAATAATTATTCAAAGTTCCTTTCCAGTGTTAAATCTATGAATTTATGATCCTATGAAAATTATACCTCAGGTATCATGTGCATAGAGAGTCAAAACCCTTTATGGGAAATGTAAATTTCTAGTTTAAAAACATCATTCTTTATATAAAAATATTTTAATGAGCTTAGGAGAGTTAAATTCAATTCAACAAAGCTTAAGTGCCTACTATGAGCTCAAGCCTATATCTTTGATAAGCAATAACAAAATCCCTTCCCTCAAATGGTTTACAGTCTAGCAGAAGGGTGAAGCAAAATAACTATTAAAAAAATTCTAATTGGATTATGAAATCCATAGGAAAGGTCAAACTATTGCACAGAATATTTAAGAACAGGAGGATATCATGATCAGTATTGGGAAATGTCACTAGAAACTTTATGTTCTTGCTGAGGATTCAAATGAAAAAACTTCAACAGGTTTGAATGGAGATTTAGTAAGGGCCTGAGAAGGAAGAAGAGTCTTTTTAAGTTAGGAGAGACAGCAGATGCACATGCCTAAAGGCGGTAGGAAGACAAGACAACATCTTGAGAATACCGTGTGGCCTTGGGCATGAGGAGGAGAAGGATGAACATTGACACAATGAGTGTTTGGGGAAAGATCTCTATAAATAAAGAAATGTCTGAGGACAAAGGAACAGCTCTCCAGTTGGGTCAATAAGAGATCTTCAGGCTACGTTTTATTCTCCAAAAGCCAGACTGATTTTATCTTGAAGGAGGCTTCCATTTTCTTAGAGATGACTAATTATAGAGAAATTCTTCCATTTCTTTTCTGCCATAGAATGCTGTTGTTTGTGTATTCTGAGTGAGCTTCTAAAAGCTATAATCAAATTTATATCCTAAGAAGTTAAGGCTACTACCAGACTTAGTTATCTTCCTTAGTGCACTAATATATATATATATTTTTCAGTTTTGCTCTTCATTGTCTGATTCCCTCTGTCTCATAGACCTCATAGTGGGTGAGATTCTCTCAGGACTATAGTGAAAGCCAGGCTGAGAAACTCCCACAACAGACATAGGATTTTTTTTTCTGTTTTACCTCTCCTGGACCCTTCCTTATAACTGGTGGGATACATATTTCATGACATCAACTTATGTCAACATGTCAAGGATCTGAGATTAACCATCAAAACAGAAAAAAAATAGCTTAGAATTTTCCAAGCTGCAGAATGATTCTTTGCTTCAAGCATAGGATCTTTAATTTTGCATCTTGAGTTGCCATAGAGGTGAAGATTATTTATTTGGAAGTCACAATAATTATTTACATTTACAGGTTTAAGTTCCTTTCCCTGAAAATCATGACCTGAGGACTGATGGTGAAGCATACTTCCAGCTCCTTGGAAGAGAAGTGGTGGGCAATAGGTGTGGCATGAATCATATATCATCAAACAAATCAATGTGTTTAACCAATGTACTTGACTATACTTCTTTGATATAGATGAGGCGCTTCATTGGATATTGTAAAGGAATAGTCTCTGGAAAATACCAGTGATGCCAAAACACAGAAAAAAACTCCAAACATTAAAGTGGTGCTTAGACTTCCTAGTGAATCAGGATAATGTGGGTAAATTAAAAGCTTTTAGCACTTCAGCTGGAGAGATCTCAGAGAAATTTAATATATAGAGAAAATAGCAACAAGGCACAAGAGGTTAAAAGTACTAACAAGCTCAGCTTATCCACTCTTTAGAATTCTTAGATGCAATGAAGCAAGAATTAAAAAGAAGTAAGCAATAATTTTTTTAAAATGAAGCGATAGTGGAGAGTTGGATCCAAGATGGCAGAGCAGAAGCAGGGAAATTTGAAACCACTATGAGGCTCCTCTCCAACCAGTCTCAAAATAATGCCACAAAATAAATATAGGAGTGAAAGAACCAGCAAGAAGACAGAGTGAAGCAACTTTCATGAAAAGAACAAACTGAAAGGTAGTCAGAGAACATCTTGGGTATTGGAGAGAGAGGGGAGCATGGCCAATAAGAAGCTACATCAAGGAGTAAAGAGCAAGCCAACAATAAGACCCAACCACCACCCCATCTACTGTTCCTGGTACTGAATATAGGCCCCAGCCAACATCCATATTCCAGACCCTGAGACTTTGCCTGGGCCAGTAGTGATCCAAACCAACACATTCCCCTTAAAGTTACAAGTAAACCTGCAGTGAGATTTGGAATTCTGGTCAGGGTAGTCTGTATTGTGTAGCCTGATCTGTTTGGACCAAAAGAGAATCCAGGAGTCACAACCCATGATTGTGGTGAATACCTAGATCCTAGTTTGGGGTAGTAAGTGGACCCAGACGTGGACCCCCACTCACTGGCAGGGACAGTCTGCAGGGTATTGGCTTGTGGGATCCTGACTGACCATTGCTAAAGCTCAAGACAGAACCCCAAGGCAGGGCAATTTGCTGGGTGCTGGATGCCTAACATGAATAATCCCAAAGTCAGACCAAAAGCCTTCACATAAGCCTGGGGCTACAATTTCATCTATCAGCAGTCTCAGGAGATAATTGAATCAACAGTGGGAAATTGTTCTTAGAGCTCCTAGTCCACAAGCAATCATACCATCTTGGAAGAACTGAAACTTTCAGAAACCCAGAAATAAGGCTAAGGATAGCATCAAGGATGAATTGAAGTTTAAGAGGGTGCCCTATCCTTCCAGAGAACAGGGCCTACCTTTAAAATAAAAGTGTAAGTCAAGAAAAAGGTTGAGAAAATGATCAAACATCAAAAAAAACCCCATTTAATCATAGAGAATTCAGGGCAAAGCACAGTCATAAAAGGGGACAGTGAAGCAAACAAACATACACAAAGTCCCAAAGAAATATATGAATTGGACTCAGATTCTGGAAGAGTACAAAAAGGATTTAAAAAATCAAGAAAGGCAGAGGAAAATGGGGAAGAGAAATGAAAGTAATGTAATAAGAATTGAAAAAGAAGGTGCAAAAGTTGATGGAAGACAATCAGGCCTTACAAATTAGAATCAAGCAACTAAAAGCTAAAGATTTCATGAGATAGCAAGAAACAATAAAACAAAATCAAAAGAATGATAAAACAGAAGAAAACATGAAATATCTCATTGAAAAAAACAACTGACCTAGAAAATGGATCCAAGAGAGACAATTAAGATTATTGGACTACATGAAAACCATGTTCAAAAAACAGGCTTGGACACCATTATACAAGAAATTATATTAAATATAAACCAACCAACCAAACAACAACAAAAGCCACCCAGATATTGTTGAACAAGAGAATGAAATAGAAATTGAAAGAATACATAGTTCAATTTGAGAAAGAAATCCTCAAATGACAACTCCTAGAAATATAATAGCTAAATTCAAGAGCCCCCAAGTCAAGGAGAAAATACTGCAAGTAACCAGAAAGAAATAATTCAAATACCCTGGAGCTATAATCAGCATTACATGAGACTTAGTAGCTTCCACACTAAAGGATAAGAAGGCAAGAAATATGATATTTAGGAAGGCAAAAGATCTACGTTTACAACCCAGAGTCACCTATACAGCAAAACTGAGTATATTCCTTCAGGGGGAAAATTATTTCTAAGCATTCCTAAAGAAAAGACTAGAGGTAAGCAGAAAATTTGAAGTTCAAACACAAGACCCAAGAGAAGCCTAAAAAGGTAAATAAGAAAAGAGAAAGTTCAGGGATTCAATGAGGTCAAACTGTCTGCATTTCTACATGGAAAGAAGATATTTGTAATTCTTAAAAAAATTCCTATTAGTAGTAGAACATTTAGAAGGTGGGGAAGTAAGCATTGGTAGAAAGTCAGGGAGTAAGTTGATTAGAATGATATGATATACAAAAAAAAATCAAGTAGTGAAAGAGATGATTGCACTGATTAAAAAGGGAAAGGAATGACAGAATAAGATAAATTGTCTCACCTAACGAGGTATAAAAAACTATTACGATAGCCAGGAAGATGAGGGTGGTGATGGACAATGTTTAAACTTTACTCTCATCATAACTGGCTCTGAGAGGGAATAAAATAGTATTTCATAGTATTTTCCTCCTGTCCCTATATTTGTGCTTAAAATTATGTCTTCCAGTCTTGAGGTTTGACAGAAATAAAGGTATAATTTTTTGTTTAGGAAGTAGGGGTTTTAGTGAATATAAATGCAAATTTATATTTACTGTTAAATTATTATAAATTATTAAAAATAGTTGCATGTTCCCTCCCATCACCTGGGGTAGGGGAATATAAAAATATTTTTTTAGATCAATGATTTAATATCAACTGTTAACTGAATTAACTGTGACTGATCAATACTGCATATATACGTATGTGATTATTCTTAATATAATGTCTTATAATCAGTATTCATATATTATCCCCATTTATTCTATATGAACTTGAAAGACAGCACTATATGTTAGGTCCTAGATGATATCAGTGTTCCCAGGTGCCTGCCCATTGGATATAGCTCCCCAAAAATATTCCTTC
This sequence comes from Monodelphis domestica, assembly GCF_027887165.1. Lineage (NCBI taxonomy): Eukaryota > Metazoa > Chordata > Mammalia > Didelphimorphia > Didelphidae > Monodelphis > Monodelphis domestica. Next base: position 503,921,346 of record NC_077229.1, on the reverse strand, counting down.
CCCATGCCTGTTAAAATCAGTTATGCTGCAAAACAGGCTGATTGATAATCATAACATTGAGATGCCTTATTTAATGGCAGTTCATATGCAAGGAACAAATTTATGACTTTGAAGTAACAACTCATTGGGGTATAGAATCCTATCTTACAGTATAGAGAAATAGAAGGGGAATAAGACAAGGGAAGGGTGGTGGTAATTAGAGAGAAGAAAAGTGGGGGTTTAAAAAAGCAAAAGACTGTTGAGGAAGGACAGAGTGAAAGAAAAAAAGAACAGGATTAAAATGGGAAAATAAGATGAAGGGGAATACACAGTTGATAATCAAAACAGCAAATGTGAATGGAATGAACTCACCCATCAAATAGAAGTGGATAGCAGAGTGGATTAAAAGTCAAAATCCTACTATATGTTGTTTATAAGAAATAAAGTTAAGGCAGAGGGATAAACACAGAGTAAAGATAAGGGACTGGAGCAGAATCTATTGTGTATTATCTAAAGCACCATTGGCAAAAGATTGGCACACATGCCAGGCTGGCATGGGGGGGGGGAGATGCTGCATTCTCTCTCTTCCCAATGCCTGAGGACATTTTTTCATGCCTTACCCCTCTTTTTAGCTGCTCAAAGTGAACCACTTCCTCCCTCCACTCTCTTGGGTAATACAGGGGGCTCACAGGCAACTTGAAGTTGCAATTTGGGCACACAAACTTGAAAATGTTTGCCAATGCTGATCTAACGTTAAAAAAAAAGCAGTAGTAGTAATCATGATCTCAGACAAAGCTAAAGGAAAAATAGACCTAATTAAAAGAGATAAGGAAGGAAATTACATCTTAATAAAGAATACTATAAACACTGAAGTACTATCAATACTAAACATATATGTGGCAAATGACATAGCCTCGAAAATGAACTTCAGAAAGAAACAGACAGTAAAATGATACTAGTGGGGAATTTCAACTTTCCTCATTAAGATCTAAATAAATCAAACAAAAAAAATAAACAAAAAAGAAGTAAAGGAAATGAATGAAATCTTAAAAAAGTTAGAAATAATAGATCTCTGGAAAGAATTGATTGGCAATAGGAAAGAATACACCTTTTCAGCAGTACATGACTCTTACAAAAACTGTATTAATTTTATGTATTAGTGCATAAAAACTTCACAACCAAATGCAGAAAAGCAGAAATAATAAATGCATAATTTTCAGGTCATAATGCATTAAAACTGTAATCAATAAATTAATTGGAGACTAATCTAATTCCTGAAAAAGGCTCAACCAAAGAACAAATTATAGAAACAATAAATAATTTTATTAATGAGAATGACTATGAGGAGACAACATCTCAAATTTTATGGGATATAGCTAAAGAACTACATAGGAGGAAATTTATACCTCTAAATGCATACATCAATAAAGTAGAGAAAATGCAGATCAATGAATTGGACATGCAATTAAGAAAACTAGAAAAAAATAAAAAAAATTACTTTAAAGACTAAATTAAGAATCCTAAAAATTAAAGGAGATATGAACAAAATTGAAAGTAAGAGAACTATTGAGCTAATAAATAATGAAAAAACAAATAAAATAGACAGGACATTGGTTAATTTGATTTAAAAAAGAAAAGAAGAAAATCAAATAATCAGTATCAAAAACAAAACAGTTGAACTCATCACCAAATTAAAACAATCATTAGGAGCTATTTTGTCCTATTATATGCCAATAAATCTAATGATCTAAATGAAATGGATGAATATTTACAAAAATACATTAGCAAAAGAGGAAATAGAATCCTTAAATATCATAAAAAGTAATTGAATAAGTCATCAAAGAACTCCCTAAAATAAAATCCCCATGGCCATATGGATCCAAAAGTGAATTCTATCAAACATTTAATGAACATTTAATCCCAATACTACATTGGGAAAATAGGCCAAGAAGAAATTCTACCAAATTCTTTTTATGAAACAAAGATAGTACTGCTACCTAAGCTAGGAAGAACAAAAATAGAGAAAGAAAATTATAGGCCAATTCTGTTAATGAATATAGATGCAAAAATTTTTAAATATGATAGTAGCAAAGAGAAAAAGCTATATATCACAAGGATCATTCACTATGATCAGGTGGGATTTACACCAGGAATGCACGACTGATTGAATATTTAAAAAACTATCACATAATTGACCATAACAATAACCAAACTAACAGAAATCACATGATTATCTCAATAGATGCAGAAAATTCCTTTAACAAAATACAATACCCATTCCTATTAAAAACACTATAAAGCATACGAACAAATGGGTCATTCCTTAACATGATAAGTAGTATCTACCTAAGACCGTGAAGAAATATCATCTGCAATGGAAATAAGTTAGAAGTCTCCTCAATAAGGTCAGAGGTGAAGCAAGGATGCCCATTATCACCACTACTATTTAATATTGTATTAGAAATGCTAGCTTTAACAATAAGGAAAGAAAAAGAAATTGAAGGGATTAAAGTAGGCAAATGATATGATGGTATACTTAGAGAATCCTAGAGAATCAACTAAAAACTAGTTGAAATAATAACTTTAATAAAGTTGCAGGATACAAAATAAATACACATAAATCATCAGCATTTCTATATTGTTGTAAGGGATTTTACCAGGAACAGGAAATCCTGCAAACTGGGAAGTCATACAAGTCAAACCAGGAAGTCCTGGAGAGCAAGGAGGATTCCAGAACGTTGGGGAAGAGAAATTGATGCTTTTCCCTAACAGTCAGGAGAGAGTCCCGAAGGTTTTCAGTCTGGTTATTCTGGGGTGGACCCAGAGAGCCAGTGATTCCTTCTCCTGTGGGCTTTCTGAAGACTGCTTATCCTTGCTGCTGCTGCTGCTGAAGAGTGGATGTTGAACAGAGCTGCTGGTGACTTCCTACTGTGACTACTGCTTGACTCAAAGAAGGACTCCAATTGACATCAACTTTAACCTTATTCTTGCTCCTACCAAACCCTCACTAATCTTAATTAATAAGTTAAGGAGTTATTTTAGAATAGTTATAGGAAGTTATAAGAAATAGGGGTACCATGGGTTCCTTGAATTCTCATATAAACTCCTCAAAGGAAATTCACACAGTTTGGTTCAGAAATTCATTTCATTCAACAGAGAAACAGAAGGAAAAGGAGAGAGAAATAAGACAATGAGTAAACTTAGGAAAGAATAAGGCTGGAGCTAAATAATCTTTAAACATGGAAAATGTATCTCAAAGAGAATTTTTAAAAGTTAGAAAGCTTACATGACTGAAATGGAGCAGTATAGTTGAATTATATGATATGCATCATTATTACTTCAAATAATTTATTATTTTAAAAAATGTGGTCAACTTTATTATAAAAACATTTTACTCCAAGAGGATTCATTAATTGAGGATCATTACAGCATCAACACTTACAGTACATACCAACACTTGATGCCTTGAATATTTGACTCCATTTTTTGTTTGATTAAAAAAAAATCCATTGAAATTTCTCCAAGTTAGAATTTTTGGTATATCCAATGAATAGTTAAGGCATGAATAATTCAGGACTGTGCTAATCAATTTTTGCATTACACAGTCTATAAAATATAAAAGCCTGCCTTCCAGTGCCTCTTTGAAACTTTAATGAATTTGGTACATTGCAGTCATTTTTTACTTTGTTGTGTGTGCTAGCACAATTACCAAAACTTACTCCACTGGAACAGCTGTCGGCAACAGCATTAACATAACTTGTTAATGAATTAGCTCATTGTGTTCTGAAGAGTGTTTCTCTTGCTTAACTTGTTCTGTTGCTTTGATGAAGTCACTGGACCCAGGAGATTTAGAGTGAGGTCAGTTATAGGGAATGAGGAGAGCTATTTTGGCAGCATCTAACTCTGGATAATATATGAAAACTATGGCTTTGATGAATGTAACATACACAGGCTTCATGTATATTGTTTGTCCCAAACTCACTTCTTGGTTAGTAAAGTCAGATAAACAACAAGTTTGAATAAAAATGGGTTTGACAGATGATTCACAGATCATAACTCATCCATGCCTGCCAGCCTGTGGTACTCTTGTTATATCCTTCCGTAATTATGTTCATTAATGGGTGACTATGCACTGGGACTCTTTCCTATTTTCTCTTGATGTCCCAAGATACCACTGAAACATACAGACTCTCTATTGGTCATCCTTTAGTCACTTGACCAGACCATTTCCTTTTTCAATCCTACATTTCTTTGATGACATCCTTAATACCATTTGGGTTTCAAAATTCCTTTTAATAAGTGTCATATCCTTCTCATGCTCATTATGCTCTTCTTCCTTGTCTTTGAATAATTCTCAGTTTCAAGTGTTCATATTATAATCTTCCTTGAAAAAAATAATGAGTTATATCATTCCATGGAGTCAAACTGGTTAAGTATGGTGGCATAACAATAGGTTACATGGCAGTACAAAATGAAATTTATAAATGTAGCAAATATATTAATTTTACTAGAGTAGATTATTTAATAACCCATCTGAGAGACAGAAAAATTCCATTCTATCTTTTTTGCAATATGTGATGGTTTGGGGTTGTGACATTGGCACAGACAAAATAATTATTCTTTCTCCATTCACTTTTTTTCTCTTCTCCAATTTATTAAAGAAGGAACCAAAATCACTGTGATGTCAAGAAGGATAGGAGCAAGGAGTTCAAGGTAAAAGTTCAAGAAGGATAGGATAGTCAAGAAGGGTAGAAGCAAGGAGGGCTGAGGCTTAATAACCAGGAAGTCAAAGAAGAGAAGAAAGAAAGAGGAGGTCAGCAGGGATGCCAGTGTGAAGCCAGAGGCAGTCACCTCACACAGGGACAACTTACAGAGAGGGACCAGTAAGCTGGTCCTGAAAGATCTGTATTCTACTTACTGCAAGAAACCAGGGGAGGCAGTGGTAGCCAGTTCTGGCGTAAATGGGTAAGTAGGCCAGAACAAAGGCAAAATTTATTCTACAAAGGTCATAGGATCCAGATTGTGAAAGATTTTGAATTGCAGACACATAGTGCATCTTTGCAAAGTATAGGTTCCAGCACTGGAAAGAGGATAAGGAAAGGGTTGCTGGCATCCTAACCTAAGTGTCAATGTTTAATAAGGCTTGTTGCCTATCTGACTCATTGTTTCATGGGTCACCTGTTTTTATATGGAAAAGTTTTCACTTTTTTTAACCCTTAACTTCTGTCTTATAATCAATACTGTGTACAGTGGGAAATGTCTGAGTCCAGATTTGAACCCAGGACCTCCCATCTCTAGGCCTTGCTCTCAATCCACTGAGCTACCCAGCTACTGCCAAAAGATTTTACTTCTAATGTATAATCATGATTCCCTGGATTAAGATCTAGATATGTTGACCAGGGCTATTGTGTTGTAATTAATCTTATAATCTATTCAATAATTACCATAAATTACACTAAATGAGTTCCCAGAATCTCTTAATTTGTATAAATTCTATAGAATGGGGATTTGTATAAATTCTATAGAATGGGGAGTTTCTATGGAGTTCATGTATATCAGGAAAAAGCTATTTTTAATATATAAAATATATATTTAACATATATATATTTTAATACATATAATATATAAAATTCAGCTGTGTTATCCTGGGCAGTTCACTTACCTTATCAATGACTCAATTTTCTCAACTGTAAAATGAGATTAATAAATGTGCCTCTCTCTTAGGTTTATTGTCAGGATATAATGAGTTAATATAATTGTTAAGTGAATAAGAACCTCTTATACTATGAGGGTCTTCTGGACAAGGATCCTTTATATACTCTAAAAGCAAGCAATTTCCACAAGTCATTCATAAAGGAAAAGATATTGCTCTTAGTTTTAAATGCAAATATATATTTATTAGAAATCTCCTGTCCAAAGAATATTATTTTGCAATTACATTAAACACATATGACCAGAATTCATATATGAATTAACAGCTACTCTTCTGGGCCACATTTTAATATCATTAACTCTCCTACATGCCAATGACCTTTTGCTGCCTTTTAACTGCTTTCTAGACACCTAAAGTTGCTTCTATATTGCTCTTCCCAGTCCTACCCATTCTGGAAACATATCATGTTTTAAAGTTTTCCTTATTCCCATAAACCAATAAAATTCTTGCCCTCTGTCTCATTCCCTTGTGATGTTCTTTATGGATTACTGACTAATTAATATAAAAGACTAATTACTATTAAGATATTATTGGGGAAAATTGAATCCAAACAAAATTATTTAAGCAGATGAAATTTGTAATTTTGTCTCACCCCAACCACAGCTTCGCAGGGGGGAAATATATATGTTTTAATAGGACCCTTTGGGAGAGAAACCCAATGGAGTCAATTGGCCTGGAAATACTCAACTTGGTAGGTTAACTGAGCAACACTTGGTGCCATTGGGTATTTTTTTCCCCTTTTGCACTTCCCCAATAGGATATACATTCCTTGAGAGTAGAGAGAATTTCTTTTTTTGTACTTAAATAGCAGAGGCTATCATAGAGGTGGTAACATAGTAGGTGCTGACTTCAGGGTCCAAAGTCCTTTCCTCTGTCCCATCTGAGGTGCCAGTTGAAAGAAATAAAAAGATCTGGGTCAACATCCTGAGCCAAAGATCTGACTCTTATTTTGTAGACACTAAATACAGAAGTCAGAAGACTGTAAGTTATGAACAAAATGTTGATTGCTTGATTCACAGATCATATCACCCATAGGAAAACTAATTTTCATCTTCAAATAATATTTACCTGTCTGAGAAATGGTCAGGATGATTCTCTGTTTTCAATAGCAATGAAAACAGTATTGTTGTGATTAAAATTATTTCAAGAATCTGATTATGGGGTAATAATATCAATTTATTGATTAGGTTAGCTTTATAATCAACAAAGTGATAGGTCAAGGTTCCCCTCAAATAACCAAATACCCCCCAAATCCATCAGGCAGATCTATAAATGGAGTTTTAGAAGTTCATTATTTAGCCCCTCTCTTGAACAACCTCATACATCTCTAATTGATAGATAACTAATTAGGAGGTGGTCCATCAAACTATCCACAACAATATCAACAAATTTTGTTAAAAAGAATACATCTGTCAATAATATGGAAATAGTTCTTGACCAATGACACATGTAAAACCCAGTGGAATTGTGCGTTGGCTAGGAGGAGGGGAGGAAAAGAGGATGATTTTTGTAATCCTGGAAAAATACTCTAAATTAATCAAGTAAATAAAATTTAAAAAATAAAAAAGGAAGACAGGAGACATTTATTGGGATTTCTAAGGATTAAAAAAATGTAAAAACCAGAGTCTCTGACCAAGAGCACAGACACAAAAATAATACACAATAATTTACACAATAATTCTCTCCAATCCACAACCCTTACATAGAAATTAACATACTTTGTGAGTAATATTCAAGATGATTTCTTGACCTTTCCAAAATAACACTACCATCTTTCCACTCCTGTCTATCATATCTTTCTTTTGTCATTTTACTACTATCAACTCTAGCTTTGGATGGCAATATTATAAAATGAAATATAAGGTATTTCTTGATAAATTTACATTTGTGGGACAAATAAAGAAGTGTCATGAGATAATATGAATTATTTGCACAACTTTCTTTATCGGCCAAGGTCCCCATAGTAGCTCACTTTTTGCCTATAATAAGAGCAATTATGGGAAATGCTCCAAGTTAATAATGATTTTGTATTATAGCAAAAAACAAGAAAACAACTTACCCTTGAAATTTTACAATGAGCAAAGAGAAACTAATGACAAAGTTTAGCTGACTGCTCCTTTTCCTAGGAAAGCAACAGATTGAATAATCAAAGGGACAAAAGCTGTGCTGCATACAAGAAAGAAGGTTTTTTTTTTTTTAATATGGAAAGGAAAAACAAAACAAAACAAAAATATATCTAGGCTAGCTTGGAGGTTAGAATGTATGCATTTTAATAGCCATTTTCTGAGAAAGTGACAGGTAAATATTCCTCATACTCCTTCCCTATAGAAATTTAGGAGGAGATTATCAAGATTATCTCTAAAGGAATTGAGTATTGATGTGAATGTCATGGGTGATAACAACCACAATGTTAGCCAATATTTCCTAGGGGCCAGTGACCAAATTGGTTGGTCTCAAAAATTTTTCATGTTGCAAGACAGGATTGAAATAGTCTAATGAATATTCATTTCAGGAAGAAGTAGTGGTCATCTATTGTAACAAATATGGAAGAATCCAATTGGACTTTGCTAACTGGGCAATTTCTTCCTCTATAGAATTTCTTTCTCTAAGGAAGCCTCTTCAGGCTTCAATATTTAGACATTCTAGGTTTTGACCATCACCATTCTTTGCTATTTTTTAAATGAATTTTTTTTGTAAATTAAAATTTTAAATTAATTTTTCTTTTAAGTTTGCTTAGATACTTTAACAATCAGCAATAAACATAAATATTTCAATGTGAAAAAAGAGTCTCAAGAAACTACAGAAAATATATTTGTTTCTCCACCCAATTTTATGGAATCATAAGATATTAGAACTAGCAAAGCCATTAGAAAGAATCTTCTCTAAATTTCTTATTTTAAAAGCAATAAAGGTAATATTTAGAGAGAGAAAAATACTTCCCTAAGGTTACAAAACAACTTAATCATAGAACTAAGACTAGAGTCCAGTCTCCCCTTCCCCAAATTCCTGACTCTTCCTCCAGTACTCTTTCCATTTACTTTCTTTATGAAAACATTATAAAGTGGGCATAAAGATAATGTATTTATTTGTTACATGAAGATTCTACCAAAAAATGACAAAAAGAAGCATACTCCAAACTTCAGTGAACTATGGCTTCATCACTGTGAGGACATTATCTACACTAGTCATAACCACTCTCTGCCTTAGAAGATTGTCTTCATTAGTTTACTGTAGATGAAAAAAAAATACTTTGTGGATTTCTGTTTATGAACATCTATACATTTAGTTATGTAGATTGTATTGGTCTGTGAACAATACAAATCTTGTGTTGCTGTCCTTATCTGAGCATTTTCTCCAGGTCTTTTTAGAATGATAGGATATGATGGAGTCTACTCTTTTGATGGCTTTTTAAAACTCAGTGCCACCCCCCTCCCCACTCTAAAAAAGACAACCAATGACTTTAATACATATATTAATTCCATGTATCAGAGGGATTCCTGATCTCTTTAATATAACTATACCTTCCAAAAATGCCATTAGAAATTCAATAAGATAGGGTGGCATCATGGAGAGAACACTGGATTTCAAATCAGAGAACCTGTGGACAAATGCTGCCTCTGTCACTCACGACCAATGTGACACTGAGAAAGTGGTCACCATTTCCTTATCTGTAAAATGAGATTAGACTACATTAGAGTTCATTACCTTGTTGGATGTGTGTACATGTATTGGACTTCTTTGAAATATGATGAAGCTTATGGGTGTCTTCTCAGAATAATGCTTTTACTTTTATTTTAAAAAATATTTACCTTTTGTCATAGAATCAATACTGTGTATTGGTTCCAAGGAAGAAGAGCAGAAAAGGCTAGGCAATGAGGGCTAAATGATTTGCCAAGGGTCATCCAACAAGGAAGTGCCAAGGCCAGATTTGAATCTAGGACTTCACATCTCTAAGCTTGGCTCTCAATCCACTGAGCCCTCTAGTTGTCCCAGGACTAATTTTTTTTTTTTTAGGACTAATGTTTTTAAGTGATCAAAATATAATACATAGGATTATAAAGAAAACCAATTACATTTAAATAGTTTATCTACCTACCTACTTATTATCTATCTATCTGTCTGTCTGTCTATCTATCTATCTATCTATCTATCTATCTATCTATCTATCTATCCCTCTGTCTGTTTTTCTGTCTATCTATCTATCTCACCAAGTGTCCTTTTTGTTTGTTTTGTTTTTTGTTTTTACCACATGACCAATCATCCTCCTTATTTAGTCACATTTCTCTTTGATATATTTTAGGCCACTTTTTGTGTATGAATTATCATCTGAGTGTGTTGTACTTTTTAAGTATGTACCATTGTACCACTTTGTTTGGTAATATATTACATTATTATCATCACATCTCTGAAAGAATAATGCTGTTAAAAAAGATTATTTGATATTTGTTACCTTCCCTACTTTTCCAGTCATCTTATACCTTATTTCCTACCATGTACTCTTTAGTCCAGTGATACTGTCCTCTTTACTGTTCCATCTCTTGCTTCTTGCCATTTTCTCAAGCTTTCCCTTATGGCTGGAATTCTGTCTTCTTATCTTTTGTCTTTCTTGAGTTTCTTGAGAAAATATCATCTTCTACAAGGGGACTTTTCTATCCTTAATTTTACAGCCTTCTCATAGAGATTTCCTACTTATTCTGTATTTTACTTGTTTGAACACATTTGTTCATTTCTTGTCTCCCCCATTTGTGATATCATCAAATGCAAAAATTGTATTTAACAGCATTTAGCACAATGCTTGACTGTAATAGGCACTTAATAAATTGTGATTGATTGTTGATTGAATGTTTCCTGAAGAATATTGGTGTTTTCAACAGTACTGAGTAATTTTCTGAAGTACAATCTATTTTCAAGTTTCTCTTCAATTCTATAAAACTATAAGAACAAGGAGATAGGACCAGGGTCTGTAATTTCTTGGTGATAGGGAACTCCCACAAGTGATAGCTTTAGAGAGTTGCATAGAGCATCAAGAGATTCCATAGGATCACAGAGTCAATGTAGTGAGACTTGTATCCAAATCTTGTTTGTTCTGGCAGTGGTTCTCAATCTACTATGCCACTATGCAAGAATTCTATCCATATGAAAAAATACAATTTTGATGCATCCCATATTCAGTTTGTCTAAAGGTACCATGGTAGCCATTAAAAACCAGAACTCCTGTCTTCGACTCTATAGAAGTTAATTATGTTTTAAAAAGCAATTTCTAGGAAAGATGAGGACCACATGGCTAGAAGATAATTTTCTTCTTTTTATGTGGGACTGGTCTTACTGAGAGATAGATGAATGGACTAACCTCCCTATGAGAACTGAGGTGCCATGAAATAGGTCCTTCCTCTAATGTTTGTCATCATTAAATGAGTTCTGAAATTCTAGGAGCATTAGAATAATCACTTCATAAAACTATGGGGTGATTCAGTTTATCAAATCCTATGTCACATGTGGCATTTGGGAATCTGCCTAATTTAGGCAGTTCTGTGATTCTGATTGGGTTAGAAAGAAAGGAGGCATTTGTGTATCCCAAATTCAATAAAAACACTTCACTGAATTTGTACAATTTCCCCCAGAAAGCTTACTGCTAAAACAATGCCTTGCTATTACTTGGCATCCTAGGTCAGAAAGACATTCCTTTAGTGCAGTGAAAATTCTTCTTAACTTCCTGAGATCAATCTGCCCCAGTCTGGGCTTTTTATGCCTCAAGCAGCAAGGAAGTGAAATGTTCTTTTTGCCTCCTCAAAGGTCTAGCCCAGTTGATATAAAAAGTAGCTGCTCCTACAATAGGTAGATAGTAGCAATAATAGATAATGGCATTTTACAAAAAAGATTTTTTTCACAATAGATATCACATTGTCCTGACAATAGACTGGTAGGGAAATGGGAAATTGAAAACAAGTGTCAGGAAGAAAGAAAAAGTTTTTGGGGATGGGGTAGGGAACCAAAAATCTCTTTTGCTTCAATTGCACTGAGTTCATCATTCTCTCAATAATCTGAATGAGCAAAAATCTTCTTTGACCTTTAGATTATTCTATGATCTTACAGATGTGGGCTTGGCTAACCCCTATATCTGTCAATTTTACATGAGTCTTGCCTATGGTGTCTTATAATTTGGGGGAATTTATTTTTCATATACTGCGTTAATTCTCACATCAGGGCTCTAGAGTAGAAATTCCCTAAATCAATTCCTCTATATTAGGGAGAATTACTATGCATTTTTGACTCTGGGACTTGGGTCAGAGACTCCACCTAGTCTACTTCTTTCTGTATTTTCTTTGTCTTTAGGAATCCCAAAATATGTCTTCTTCTTCTTCTTTTAAATAGAATTTGGTTAACAAATGAAGGGAACAAGGATATGTGCAAATATTTACCTGTCCACCTGTTAGTATTGGGGAGGGTTGAGAGTTTTCTGGATCACATCTTAATTAGCTAGTTACCAATTAGAAATATCTCAGGATGTTTAAGGAAGGCACTGAATAATGAGTTCTTAAAATTTTATTTATTGATCTACCTAACCTGGATATGGGGTTGGTGGTCATTTGAGAGGGTCATAGACCTTTATATAACTTTATCAGTTATGATGCTGGTCTTACCAATAAACAGATGTGAATTCAACAAACTTGACATTTCTTACCCCAAATCAGTCCAAGATAATTTTCATCTTAACCTAATTCTTCTACAGTGGTTTACCATCCATAAATAAATGAAGTTTTAAAAACTGAACCATTTCTTAAGCATTTAGTATATATTAGGCATTGTATTAAGCATTTGAGATAAATACAAAATAGAGACAATTCCTACTCTCATGGAACTTCCATTCTCTATATAAAGGAGTGATGGACAGGAAAATGCATTTTGGTCCAGGGAATCACAGAGAGAATATATAGAGCTACAGGGCAAGTAATTTCAATACTATAGAAGCAATAAACATTTGTTTGTTATACTCAGAGTAAGAGGCAGAAAGGGGACAGAGTAGTGTGCATGTAGTGGCAGGGAATATGACAGGAAGAAGATTAAAGGAAAGAATGGACCACCATCTGGGCCTGACTGTATATATGGGGCTCACATCAATTAAATCAAAACATACCAAGAGAAGGAATATAAAATCTGAGTGTTCTAGCTCTTCTAAGACAGCATGGAGTCCAAATAGTCTCACTATTTCACCTCAAATAATCTTTTTTCCTCAAACTACATAAAAAGGAACCACTTTAACCACATATTGACAATAACTTAGATAATGAAATTTTGTAATAACAAATCCTTTTCTATAATAAATCTCACTTTCTCCTGACTATAATAAACTGGTAGTGGAAAGGAAAACAGAAAATAAGTGGCAGGAAGGAGTCTCTGGAAGTCCATGTTATAGGTTGAAAGCTTTATGGTTGAAGCCAAGAAGATAGTAAGAGTGACTTATTTTCCTAATCCAGCCTTGTAACCCTGGTCTTCTATGAGCATATTCTCACTCACTTATATACTTCTTCACTATCAACAGAACTTGAAAGGATCTCAGCTGATGTTTGGTGACTGACATCTTCTCAAGATCTTTTAACATCACATGGATATCAATGGATCCAATAGATTGTCCAATTGTCTTTGCTTTTGCTGAGGATATGGATCTTGACTGGATCATTCCCCTCACCCTAAGCCATGTCTTTCTAATAAAATCAATCATATCACCCTTCCTCGGCAGGGCTTTGTATCATGTTGTGGTTTGCTCATACTCACCATACAATTGTCTTTTGTGTGCCCCCCAACTTTAGTTCTTTGGAGGCATTCTATTCCAAGTCTTGTAGTCACTAAGTATCACTAGTAGATTATGGTTGTCAAAAGGATGAGCCTTTGTTTCAGGAAGTCTCATTAAAAATAGTACCTAGAGTTGAAAGTCAGACAGTTGGAAAGAGCTCATTGGCCATATATATTATCTCTCCAAGATAAATGATGGAAAGCTCTACTGGATGTCAATCCCACTACAAAAATCTGAATAGTACTTCCCCTATGTGATTCTTACTATGTGGTTCATTGGGCTCTATATTTTGAGTAATTATAATTTAGAATTCTCTTCAATATTATTATCATACTTCCTTTATCTGAATAGCATAAAAACTATACATAGTCTACATTTATAAACTTTATGGGAAATACAAGAATACATATGAAACTTTCTATAGACAGAGATGGGAAAGTAGACATACAGGGCAGTAGTTATTAATTTAATTTTCTCTCAACTGTCTTTTCTCATAATAATTAGGTTCAGGATTATTTGACAAGAGATATACAAGAAAAGAGAGTATCAAGGACATAGAATAAACTTGTATCTGATTATTTGATTTTTCCTGTAACCAGTCAGTGGTCTAAATGTATTAAAATATCTAATTCATAAATTATTCCCATATCAACAATCAGTTATTTCTTCTCTATTGAAATAGAATCAATTACACTTCGGAGGTTTATTTGGAACTGGCCAAATCAAATACTTTATGAAAATTTTCTATAAAGAAATCACAAATGGTGTAAAACAGTGAGGCTTCTATGCAGTATGAAAATCTTTAGCCTGCCTTTTTCATTAACCTTGAACCATATTTTCTAACATATTTTTCTGTCATTCCATATATCCATCTTTTCATTGGAATCATTACATTTTTGTTGCTTTAATTTGAAGAACTTTATCAGGTTATTTGTAGATTTTCCCCATTTTCTCATACTCTGTAACAGATACTGGTACTTAAACTCCAATTCTTTTCATTCTTAAGAAGCAATGAAAATAATGGTTAGAGAATCTGGGTTCAAAATTAGGGAGGCAAAAAGGATCCCTGCTTCAGACACAAATTGTGTGATCCTGTGCAAGTCACAAAAACCTCTAAATGCTCTAGGAAACTGGGAATATAAATTGCATAGAAGGTACCGATCTGCACTGGTCAAGGGTGTTTTCTCATCAGAAAGCTCTCTATGATAGTGTCCTTTTCCCCACCTCCAAATACTTATCATGAAAGCTTCAATATAAGATGACAAAATGTTCTACTAAATGATTGTTGATGTTGGTGCTGTTGTTCCTGCTGCTTTGTTGTTGTTGACTTTGAACACATCATAAAATTATTATTTGTATTTCCAAGGAGAAACTGTGAAACTCTCTTCAGGCTACCTGCAAAGTCTTTTGTCTTCTAGCGTCATTCTTAGCAAGAATATGATGGTTGATACAGTTCAATTCTTTTTATGGTAGGACCACTCTTTGATTCTTGAACACAGTCATCATTTAGATGACTGAGCACTAAGTTAATGTGCATAGTCAGTTGAAAAAAATCTGATTTTTATCTCCCTTTGCCCTCCTCCAGAATAAATATTAGAAAAATAGTGGATGATAGCAAGGGCAATGCTCTTTAAAAAATGAAAGGGCATAGGAGATCAAGGGTACATTCCTTTCTAGTCAAAGAGAAGGGCCACTTTATTAGAGATTAGAATAAAGGATGTAAAAGTGAGGGAGTGATATCAAGTAGTGGTGAGACATGAAGAAGGATCTCTTGAGGGATGACTTTGATTTTTTCAGTAAAGTGTGAGGGAAGGACATCATCTGAGAGGGAAGATGTTCTTCTAGGATATCTTGTGAAGAGAATGAAAAGTTTCAAAAGAGCCATTGTAGAGAGTGATATAAAAACTCAATTAGGGAGAAGTTGCCTAGAGGACCCAGATGATATTAGATAACATCCCAGCAGAGTTGTGATTTTCCCTAGTTCTATTGAGCAGCATTTGATTAGGAAAGGAGGAGTAACCCAGGTCTGAACTTTGATAAGGTAAAAGTGGTTAAAACACTGGAATTAAGGATTCCAGAGTAAAGGAAAGTTAGTGTAGAGTTGAACTGGCTCATATATGGGTCAAAATTGGAAAGAGGAGAATGTAGACAGAATAGGGGTGCTGGGTGGCAAAATAATGAGATGAGGAGGAATTACAGATTAGGATAAGGAACAAGAATAGATTTGAAAGCAGGGAGAGATGGGAAGATGAGAGTGTGATTGGATAAATTAATTTCAGAATATTTGATTATGGAAATGGAGTACTTGTGGATCATGAAAATAGCCAAATTATTACTACTTTTGTCTATAATGAACATGGAGTAGAGGATTAGGTCATGAGATGGTTTGAGGAGCTGGTAAAGGAAGATGTTTAAGAGAGCATCAACATACAACTGAAGCCTCCTACTATGAGGGCAGGGGCAGGGATGGAGAGAAACTGTGAACTAAGAAATGAACTCATTGAGGCAGCTAGGTGTGACTCAATGGATAGACTACTGGCCTGGGAATCAGGAAGACCTGAGTTCAATTCAACTTTAGGCACTCTTAGCTATGTGACTCTATAGGGAAGTCACTTCCCCTCTGTCTACCTCAACTTCCTCAACTGTAAGATTAGAATAATAGTAGTAGTCTACTTCAAAAGGTTATGAGAATAAAATAAGATAAAATTTATAAAGTACTTCACAGATCTTAATGTGCTATACAAATGCTTCTATGATGAAGATGATGATGGATAATGATAATGATGAAAACAGGAAAAATGTTCCTGGAGTTAGTGGATAAAAGCCAGTAGAGTCTAGATTAAGTAATAAAGGTGGAAGAGTTAAGATCAGAGGAGGAGACTTCATCTGTACAGCTAGGTGGAACAGTGGATAGAGGTCTTGGTCTGGAATCTGGAAGACATAAATTTAAACACCAACTAGCTGTGTGACCTTAGGCAAATTAATTGTTTTCCTCAGCTTTTTCAACTGCAACATGGGGATAATTACAGCACCCATCTTGAAGGAGTGTTGTGAGAATCATTTGAAATATTAATAAAGCACTTAGCACAACTCCTGGCACATAGTAAGTGCTTTATCATCATCATCATTATTGAGTGAGGGAAGGTAAGTAGTGTTCAGTCAGATAGGGATCAAACAATGGGCAGCAAGAGTTAGAAAATGAGTTTTGAAGTCTAGGATTCAGTATTAGAGGGATGGAGAATACAAAAGGGTGGGAGTTTGTGCACCACTGGGACATGAGTCCAAGTAGCTGGGAAGAGTTCTGTCATTGAAGGCAGAAGAGTAAAACTTTTTCAGTCTGGCCTCCCCTTTATAGCGTCACCTCTCAGACCAGTTTCCTGATCTCCTACGCTAGATGTTTACTGTAGTTTCCTGGGAGTGGAGGTGGAGAGGAGAAGTCTATGCCTTTTTTTTTTTCAGCAGGACGAGATTTTTTTCCAATGGGAAGAACTGTGGGACAGCTGGCAATTTTCTTTTCTCAACTTCATTTAGCTGATAACTTTGGTCCACTGTTATTACATTTCTCACTCTAAGCTCAAGTACAGCCAGCTTATAATAGTCACTCAAATCAATTCTGTTGACTGAACAACCCATGCTGAAGTGAAAAGTGAGTGTCACTGGAAATGCATGAACATAGGTCTGTACTTGGCAGCCTCTTGTACCCTTATTTGAGTCCAACATGAAAAAGGAGTGATCTAGACACTTGAAGAGAGAATAAAGAGAGAGGTTAGGCAGGTAGGTAGGCTTCTTCAGCTCTATGGCTTTCAGCTAGCAAGGACAAGCAACTCCCTCACAAAGTTGAGTACTGCCTTTACCATTTCAGAAATTGCCATTTCATGTTGCGAAGTGGCCTTGAGGAGCTCTTTTTTTCTTCCTGGCTTCCATATCAAAGCCACTTTGTTTTCAAGTTGTAGAACAAAACAAGAGCTACAAATTCTCTGATTGCTGTTCTCATTGTTCCTTTGTAAGAAATAAATGGAAAATCTCTCCAATCCTCTCCATAATCCAGAGAGAGAGAGAGAGACAGAGACAGAGACAGACAGAGAGAGAGACAGAGAGAGAGAGACAGAGACAGAGACAGAGAGACAGAGACAGAGAGAGACAGAGAGACAGAGACAGAGACACAGACACAGACAGAGAGACAGAGAGAGACAGACAGACACACACACACAGAGACAGAGAGAGATAGAGAGAGATAGAGAGAGAGAGAGAGGGGTGACAAGTAATATCTGAACCTGTTTTTTTTTTTTTTTGTTGGGGGAAAGAAAAGCAAAGTAAAGTGAATTATTCAAGCTACAAAGTACTTCATGGTCTCAAATTCACATGTGGCTAAGCAGTGTATTACCACCAAGTTCAGCAGAAGGAACTAGAAGGAGAAAGCACATTTAAAATAATTACAGAAAGTACCAAGTATTTGGGAATTTTTCTACTGATTCACCCAGAAACTACATGAATCCAGCTGTAAAACACTCCTCGTAGAAATAAAGATGGACCTAAATAGCACATTAATATTAAGTGCTAATGGGTAGAATAGAACCAATATATTAAAATGATGATTCTACTTTCAATTCTTCATTGCTTTTGAAAGGACTAAGTAGAACAGCTTTCCAGAAAGTATGTAGAAGACTATTAGCTTCATTCTACTGTAGGGCAGAATTAAGAGTGTAAAGAAAAGCTATTCAGTGATTTCCCTGATGTTAGTTAGTATTAGATACAATTTAGTTGGCATTAACCTATCCCAAAATGTAATGAATTGCCTTACGATATTATGAATTTCTTCTCATTGAGGGTCTTCAAGTAGCTACATGAGGGGTCAATTATGTGGCTCACTGGATTAAGTGACAGACCTAGAGATGTGAGATCAGGATTCAAATCTGGTCTCAGACACTTCTCAACTGGGTGACTCTGGGCAAGTCACTTAATCCCCATTGCCTAGCTCTAACTATCTGCAAGTCACTCATTCTCCATTGCTAAGAATCTTTCCACTTTCCTGCCTTGGAACTAATATTTTGTATTCTAAGACAGAAGGTAAGGATTTTAAAAATTAAAATTTTAAAAAATTTCAAAGGCTACTTATTGTTTATATTGTAGGGAGAATTCTTTTTCAGATATGAGTTGTATTAAAAGCCTACTAGAAACCCTTTATTCTTTCTGATTTTCTGAGTTTGTGGCCCCCTCCATAATCCTATAGATTCAGCTATTTATTAAAAATCAATTTCATTGATGCTTTCAAAGATAAACTGTTGAGATGAACTTGGTTTCTACTTTCTATTCCTTTCAGTTATTTTGGGGACTTTTTTTCTCATGCAAAAGAGTAGGTCAAGAATAAGGTCATGTTTCACCTTTTTGCACAGATTTTACTCTATCCTTCCCATTCCTGTGAATGCAGAAAGGTTCCACAGTCTAATTAAAGGTCTTCACCTCCTTCTAGTATCTTGGAAATGCTCTAAGCTTTTAGATTTCTCCCTAAAATAACCCTTCAAACTTTCCTTCATTTCCTCCAAGTTTCTTACAAGTCACTTTATGGGAGTTGAAAGTGATGGTGACCACATGTTAGTTGATCTGTTAATAAATAGTCTGATGGACACGTTAAATAAAATCAGTCAGGTTTAGCTGAAGGCTGAGACAATAGAATAAATATCACAGTCCTAGTTTATATGTGTAGGAAGTTATGGCTTTTTTTGGTTTGTTTATTTAAGAGCAAAGAGACTTGTTCTCACTAATCTTGAAATGTGCCAGCCTTTTATCAGGTGGTGTTTTTATCATCTGAGTGTCAAAATCCCAAGTTTAAAAATTGTTAATATTATTAAATTGCTTTGAGGAGAGAACTGGAATAAACAATGAGTTGGGGGGTGCATGAAAAGTCATCAAATCCTTTGATTTATGTTGCTCTCTGGGATCTCCTTTTTTTGTTTTTTAAGCAGTGATAGCTCTTTGCTCTGTCTTTCATTACTCATTCACCAACTGGAATTGAACCACCATCAGCATTAGAGATGGCATACTGGCTGCCACCAAGTTTTGAAATGTAACCTCGTTAAAATTCTTCTGCTCATTAGAGAACAAAATGGTTCAAATGTGATTCTACAGTCACTGTTTGGGATAAACAAATATGAAATGGGAATGCTAATGAGGCAGGGCCATATTTAATACTTTGTAGTCAAACCAGTTTCCTGCATGCTGTTTTAATTGGCCTGGAAGCCTCTCCTGAGAGTAATCAGAAAATGACTTCTCTTCAGGCATTCCATTGTCTTGCCTGGGTTCATCAGAGGAGGAAACACTGAGCAGAAGATGCTGAGTTAGATTCTGGGGAGGATCCCTGCTTACCTTATCCTGGGGAGGCACACATATAAACAATCAACAGCAGTAGGCAGCATAGAAATGCTAAGAGGACTGATGTAGAGTATAATTTCTGTTTCTACATGGAGAGGAGTTCTTGATATTGGAGCAGCTCACAGATAATTACAATCCCTCCTCCTAATTATCTTCTAGGGAAATCTACAGCTCTATGGGTTTCACTTCCACCTTTTAATTTTCATCAGTCTGAGAAGGGCAAGGTTTCTTTTGTGAGATTACATGAAGAAAGTGGTGTCAAAAATTCTGATGAAAACAAATAAAAATGAAAAACAAGCAACTAAGACTAATCAATCAAGGAAACACATATTTATTGATGGAATGTCCAGACCTAGCAAGGTGTAACGACAAACCAGGGTTTTTTGTTAAGATCGTAGATATGTTCCTTATTAACCATGTGATGTAGGGCAAAGAATTTCACAGAATCCCAGAATTTGAAAGTTGGAGTGGTCTTCCATGACTCTCTAGTCTGACATATACCCAAAGGAATTCCCTATAACATATCTGACCAGAACTTTTCCAGCCAATGTTTGAAGACCTTCAAGAGGGGAAGCAGCCCCCATCCACTTTTGGACAGTTGTCATTGTTAGGATGCTTTTTTTCCTGACATTGAGTTTAAAATGACCTCTTTATTTCATCGACCCATTGTTCCTGTTCCACCACTCTGGGACCAAACAAAATAAATTGAATCCCTCCTCCACATGGCAGCCCTTTAAATGTTTCAACAAAGCTATCACATGCCTTCTAGGCTCTTCTTTTCACCAGGTAAAACATGCCCATTTCCTTTAACCAATTTTTATATGTCAAGTCTCTCCACTTCGTTTGTCCAGCCTCTGGCTTATCCGAGTCTTTCTTAAACATGTGGTGAACACAATCCTCCATATGAGCCTTGACAAGGTCAGAGTACAGCTGAATTATCACTCCTGTCTCTGTTCCTGGAAGCCTTCTAATGCAGTCCAGTATTTTCATCTTCTGTGCAAAGTATCTTTATTTGTAAAAAGAGAAGAGTTAGATTAGATAACGTCCAGGTTTCAAGTCTATTATTCTAAGATCCTATAAGGACTGAATTCTCTACAGTTCTTCATTTTTATGAAATCTAAGTTCCCTCACCTACATTCTCATGCAGTAGGCAGCAGTCTGCTTTCATTATAACTTGAAGAGTCCTTTGTACGCTACTCCCTCTGCCTGCAATGCCTCTTTTCATCTTGCCCTTCTTCCTCTCTTAGCTGAATTCTAACTACCCATCTATTGAGGTGCAGTTCAAGTCTCACCTTCTTAGGGGACTTTTCCCTGAGTACCTCAGTCCATACATAATAATGCCTTCCTTATCTGAGCTCTAGAAATACTTGGACTCTGTATCAATCATTTTGCAATTTCCCATGCAGGTTTGAGGTCAGTTTTTCCCCTGACTCTCCCATATATATATATATATATATATATATATATATATATATATTTACATATATTTATATTTATATATTATATATTTATATATATTATATATTTACATATATTTATATTTATATATATTTATATATATTATATATTTATATATTATATATTTACATATATTTACATATATTATATATATGAATACTTTGCAAATATATTTATAAGCATACATGTATTTGCAAAGTAAATAATTTCTACCATCCTTGTCCTTATTTGCAAATGCAGGGATGGATGGCTCATCTGGTGGTAGAAAGCCTATTAAAATCTGAAGTGCTGGGCCACACTCTGCCTACAGAGCACAAAGTGAAATGGGATTTGGCAATCCTCTGGTTAATTTGAGCCATAAAGGAAGTCCAAGAAGAAAAATTAGTCAAGAAAATGTACTTTCACACCTGAATCATCCCATCTGGCTGGAAAGTAGCAAAATAAGCAAGATAATTGTCAAACCCCACTTTACTTTGTGTTCCATAGATGCAATCTTTATTGAATTCTTGTTTTGGATCAAAATATGTGCTAGTACATAGCTCTGATTCTTTTACCTCTAATTTCTTTTAGGCTCTGGTCCTGTGAGTTCATGCTAATCCACTTGAGTGATGCTGTACCACATGGGAAATTTCATCCTGAATTTCTCCTATAAATATTTTATATCCTGAATAACAAAGACTGATGGACCTTGGATTTCTCTCTAGTTTTCAGCTACCATTTTCTCTCTCACTCTCTCTCCTCATTCTCTGTATATATCTCTGTCACTGGATTGATTTCTGTCTTCATCCCTCTACACATATGTACACAGACATATAAGAATATTTACTTGTATGTATATTTACAAATACTTTCTCTTTTCTCTTTTGGTGATCACTTTAAAATTCAAAGTCTGTTTTTTACATCTCTTGTAAAATTAATCAAGATATCATTTATTAGGTTACACTATGTATCTTAGATGATAATCCTTGTAATAATATTTTAAGAGGCTCTGTGTTTTTTTTTTTAATCCATGAAGTTAATATTATCTTCAATTTGGTAGTTAAGTTCTAAAAAGTTGTGGAGTAATTCCATATGCCCATGACCACACAAGTCTAATTAAAGTCAGGGAAAAGATTTGAATCCAAGTCTTCCTCACTACTAGTATAGGATTATATCTACTGAGGCAGCTAGGTGACCTAGAATCTGGAGAACTTGAATTCAAATCTAGCCACAGATACTAACTATGTGACTGGGTAAGTCATTTAACCTCTGTTTGCCTCAGGTGCCTTACTTGTAAAATGCAGACACTAAAAGAATCCCTTCCCCTTCCCAGCCAGGACTGTTGTGATGAATGAGATAATATTTGTAAGGTGCTTAACACTCTCTCTCACAGATAATAGGCACTTAATCAGTGCTAATTTCCTCCTCCTACCAGGCTGCCTTTTGTAATAATAATAGCTGAAATTTATGCAACACTTCAAGGCTCACAAAATGCTTTATAAACATCATATTTATATATCTACAGATATTTACATAAACTCAAACATGCAATTATGTACATATGAAATCTTATTTTATCCTTGCATCCAGTTTGTGAGATAAATGCCATTAATGTCCCCAGTTTAAAGGAAACTGAGATTTGGACAGGTTAAATAACTTCCTATGATCACACAGCAAATAAATATCTGAGGTCAGATTTGAACCTAGGTTTTTCTTGATGTCAGTTTCAGCACTTTTTCTCCTATGCTATATTATATACAATAGATTGTCTTCAGAATCTGCTTCCAGGAATTTTAAAGCTCCAAATGAATTTGTTTTCTTTCTTTTAGTAGACAGTATGAACTGTATACAGTGAACCATCACCTATTGTGGGAGTTATGTTCTAGAGACCCTTGTGATAGGTGAAAATCCACAAAGTAGTGGCATTATACTTATTTTATTATCTATTTACTTTAGAGATTCATAAATCCTTCCTACACTCCTATAAACCTATTCCACATTCTTATTAACATTTTCCACACATTTATATAAATATTTCATATGCTTTTAAACACCTTCTCAACTCATGGACTCAGTGCAGGAGAGCAAACAGACTGATGCTACAGTCACTGAGCCAATCAGTGCCCAAGATAGTGGTGCTATGATTAGTCCTCTTTCACTCCATCAGCCAATGGTTTGCTGTGTAAAATCTCATTTTGGCAAACTTGTGCAAGTGGTAGTGGCATACTGCATTTCCATTGTATACACTATGGTATTCTTCCACAAAATTCTGTGCCATAGCGAAAACTCTGCAATACAGAATTAGTTTTTTTTTTTTTAAACAGCCATACAATGAAGTCACAATAAGTGAACTGTGATATAGCAAGGGACAACTATAGCCCCCAATTTTTTGTACAGGTTTTTTAAATTGAGTTTAGATAAAAATAAGTATGATTTGATGGATGGAGACTCTAAAAGAAAGTTATCTTGAGGGATGACAAATTATGAAGAATGAAATTTAGAAAATATGAATGCAGTAAATCCAGACTCATGTCCCTAAAATGACTATACACGGAACTATATAATAATATATTTTAGGAATATATTTCCAGAGAGTAGCCAAGATGGAGAAGTATTAGAAAGCAGTACAACATTGCAATAATAATGCAAAAAAAATTTTTTAAAGACTGATTATGAGAAAATCTGAGAAGAAAACCACAGTAAATTATTCTTCCAGACTAGGTTAGCACAGGAATATAAATTAAGAAGTCTTCAGACAAGGAAAAAGGCATTTAGCTAGGAGGGAATCATGTGTAGCCTTCCAGCACTGGGAATAAACAAGGGCTTGTGCATTAGACTATAAGAGGTCCCAGATTCAGCACAAAGGCATCTGACCATGTGCAAGGGAGTAGGAACAATGGTCAACTGACAGCTCTGTCACTCATACTATAAAACTGGGTTACAGATCCAGGGAGGAGTGAGGAGAATTGTGTCTAAAAGAGATTAAGGCTAGGAACAATGAGAAGTTTGTGGCTTATGTCCTGGACAAGGAACAAAAACAGAAAGGAATGGCAACTGTGTGTCTCTGCTTTAAAGAGGATGGCAGAGTCTCATGACCAATTTCTCAGGCCAAATTGAAATTGGCAGGGGAAATAATCAGAGCAGAAAGATCAGATCAAGGAGGAGGCTGCAATTTTGAATGAACTTGAACAACTGGAGGTGGATGAGTCCAGTGTTAGTCTAGTAGAGCTATAATCTGAGCCAAACCATAATTGTATTGCACAGGCTTATCTCCAAATCAGGAGTTCACAAAGCTCAAACCCACTGGTTTGACTATATACTAGTTGATCCTGCTTTGGGTACACACTCTTTGAGATTCTTGAAGAGCAGAAAGTTGAATGCCCTGAGAAAGCAAAAGTGGAGCACAAAAGGTGATTTTTTAAAAAGGAGATTTAACATGGACCAGATATTTCCTCAGAAGTACACAGAGATTGAATCTAAGAGAAAAATCAAATTTAGGAACTAAAGATAAAAGATAAAATAACAAATAAAAGAACAATTTAAATTGAAAATAACAAATAAAATAACTGGATAAAAGAAAAAATAACAACTAAAGGAACACCACCATAAAAGAGATATTTGGGTAACAGGAATATCTAAGACAAAGTCAGAAGACAAATATTCCAAAATATCTACAAGGAGAGCCTCAAAGAAAAACAGTTTAATTAAAAACTAGAATTCTGGGGAAAATAAAGTATTTAGGAATAGTTAAAAATGATTTTATAAATAAAAAAAGAATAGACTGGGACAAGATGTACAATACATTATCCAAGCAACATACTCCTTGAAAATTAGAATGGACCAAATACATCAATGATTTTGTGTGACAACAAATAATAAAATAAAATCTAAAAGAATGAAAAAATAGAAAAATCTGAAATATTTTTTAAATTTTATTTAATTTGTTCTCCAATTACATGCAAAAACAATTTCCAACATTTTAAACATAATTTTGAGTCTTGTATTCTCTTCCCCTCCAATGGTAAACAAGTTGATATAGAATGCACATATTAAATTCTGCAAAGCATTTTCCCACGTCAATCCTTTAATAGAAGGAAACCTCAACTAAAAAAAAGTTAAGAAAGAAGGTATAAAAAAATTTGCTTTGTTCTGAATGTGCTTCTTTCTCTGAAAGCAGATGGCTTTTTTTTTATCATGAGTCTTTTGAGAGTGTTTTGGATCATTGTCCTACTGAGAATAGCTAAGTTATTATAAACAATATAGTTGTCATCATGTACAATGTTATCCTGGTTCTGCTTACTTCACTCTGTTTCAGTTTGTATAAGACATGCCATTGTTTTCTGAGCACCTGCTCATCATTTCTTACAGTACAATAGCATTCAATTACAATCATATACTATAACATATACAGCCATATCCCTTCCCTTTTTAATTCTTTACCCCCACAAAATGAACCACTTAAAATTCTTTTTGTATAAATAGGTTCTTCTTTTTTTGTTGTTTGATCTTTTATCTCTTTAGAATACAAACCTAGTAATGGTATTGCTAGGTAAAAGAGTATACTCTGTTTTATAGTCCTTTGAACATAGATCCAAATTGCTCTCCAGAATAAATGAATCAGTTCACAACTTCCCCAACTGTGCATTAATGTCTCAATTTTACCACATTCCTTACAAGTTTTAGCAGTTTTCTTTTCTGTCATAATATTCAATATGATAGGTGTGAGGTGGCCCCTCAGAGTTGTTTTAATTTGTAGTCTTATAATTAATACTGGTTTAGAGCAATTTTTGCATGAATATAGAGAACTTTAATTAATTTATCTGAGAATTGCCTGTTCATATCCTTGATCATTTATCAAATGGGGAATGGTGTGTACTCTTATATATTCAACTCATTTTTCTATGTATTTGAGAAATGAAGCCTTTATTAGAAAGACATAATTTTTTTGCTCCATAATGATTACTGCATGATCATCCCTATCCTTTCCCTCCCTGTTTATCCTTTTCTCTCTCTCTCTTTATTCTGTTCATTCTCAAATGTTTAGCTTCTGATTACCATATCCCCCAATTTGCCCTCTTTTCTCTTAGCCCTCCTCACTTCTCTTATTCTCTTTCCCTTCTATTTCCCTGTAAGGTAAAATATATTTCTATACCCTATTCTGATAAGAGTAAGATTCAAGTGCTTCCCTCTCCAACTCCTCCATCTTTCTCTCCACTTTTATTCCTCTTTTATGTGAGATATTTTACCCTATTATTTTCCCTTCCTCCTTATCCCAATGCATTCTACTTTCTCATTTCTTAATTTTGTCTTTTAGATATCATCCCATCCTATTCAACTCACACTCTTACTTTCTGTCTATTGTAAGATTAAAATTAGTATCCAATAACTTCAAGTATTCTATTTTATAAGATTTATTAATAATCACTTAAAGTAGAGGAAATAGAACCTGGGAAAAGAAAAAAAATTTCCTGACCATGATAGTGGGAGAAGAGAGAGAGAGGGGTGGTGGTGGTATTACAGAAACTTTATCTCTAAAATGTAAGGACACAACATGATGAAACTGGGATTCTGGGAAATGGAGTCCTGGGGTACAAAATTCTAATTACACAACCCCCCCTGTGATTCTAATGGAAAATGAGCATGTAGAAATCTCCCAGATTTACATGTCTAGTCTGCCCTAGTGGAATCAGTATACATAACCAACTTAAAAAGATCTTCAACTAGAGGTACATACAATATCATATTCTCTAAGGGGAAATTACATTAATTTGGGGACAAAAGGGAAATTAAAGAGAAAAAGAACAAAAACAATGTTAGGTGAATTGACAAAAAACCAACTTTGGGGCAGTCCTCTTTGGCATAAGAGTGTTCATTCAAAACAAATGTGTTCAATCCTCCACAGTTCAAATCAACACATCCCAAAGTTCATTCTGGATCTTTTGTTGCAGTGTGTGGTTTCTACAGTCATCTTAATGCACCTTCTCCAAACAGTTCACTTTCTGGATTCGGGGAGGTAGCAAGTTTCTTATCCTAAAATTCCTCTCAAAAGAGTTTAAACTTTGCATTATAGTATAATAATACAATCTCCCCTGAGGAAGGTGTTGACAAACACATGGATCACCCAGGGATACATGACTGATTATAAGGAATTTGAATCAATTGTCAAAAGAAATAAAAAAAATTAAAAAATCCAAATAAATGTGAAAAAAGTATTTTCTGGATGAAATAAATGTCAAATTCTTATTTGTAAAAATTCAAAAATAAGGAAAAATAAACCTATAACAGGTCCTTGAATCAGGGCCAAATTAAAGTGATTTATGTCCCACAAGCCTGTAGTAGCAATTATGTACTTACCCAATCAACAGCCAGGACTACAGGAAATTGCCACATTTATGAGAGACAGAAAAAGGACTAGATTTTGAAGCAGATGGGAAATAGTATTCCCTGACTTTATCTTTGATCTGAGGAGTAGGGGAGCCAGAATGGCTGCTAGACTGAGGTACTTGGTAGAAGCGTGGATCTGGCACAAGGAAATCCCATGTCTGACTTTGAAAACAGCTGCTTCCTTGAACCCAAAATAAGTTCAGTCCCTGGTCTTGGTGCAGGATCTCATCAATCCCACCAGGATTGGTTTGTCTCTTTGACCTTGTGCTCATTGGCACTGTGCAGATTAACTTTATGCTCCTTGACACTGTGTAGTGGCTCTTTTGTGATCCCTTCTTTTGGAATCAGACACAATCATTAATCAAAGTCCAATAATATTTAACAGTCAATGGCAGGTTTCCATGGTCTAAAGCTTTGGGATATGTATTGACATTAGAGCTAATGGATATTTTAAATTTGCCCCAGTGCAAAATAAAAAAACATTAAAACTGATAACATGTGCTTCAAATAAAAAAAAAGAAAAAAGAAAACTCAAATACTCTATTGCACATACAAGGAAAAACAATAGTAAAATTAAAAAAATGAGAAATCTATAGTTCCCAACCAGTGAAAAGGTGTCACCCAAGTAGAATACAAAGATTTCTCACCTAAAATTTATATCCATTTCCTTCATAATTTGGCCATAATCCACAGTGTGAATGCATATAATTTTCTCCAAGTAACAGCTTTTTAAAAACAGCAGTACTATAGCTAATACTCATTCAAACAAATAGCAAAATCCCAAAAATTATAATAGCCCCTTTAATGACAATACAGACCCACTATCATTATGATTTACATGAGTCCTATGTGACATTTAAACAAAAAAAAGGGGGGGCAGCTGGGTGGCTCAATGGATTGAGAGTCAAATCTAGAGATGGGAAGTCCTGGGTTAAAAAAACTAGCCTCAGACACTTCCCAACTGTGTGACCCTGGACAAGTCACTTAACCCCCATTGCTGAGCCCTTACCACTCTTCTGTCTTGGAGCCAATACACAGGATTGACTCCAAGATGGAAGGTAAGTGTTTATTTTTTAAAAAGCAACTATAAAGTACATGGATACTTGTTGCAAGTTCTACAGATCTAGCCAATCTTCCAACCTTAGTGAAGATATTTCTAACAAAGTCTATTACAATCATCTCAAAATGTGGCAGGAGAGCCTGGGACAGGGGGACCAAAAAACTGTACTACTGCTGAAAACCTTCTGGGGTTAAAATGTCACCATTCTGGTGAAAGAGTAGAGTAAGCTGAAGAGTACAAATATAAAAACCACAATAGTGGGAGAAGAGAGAGAGAGGGGGTGGTGTTACAGAAACGATATCTCAAAAACATAAAGACACAACATGAGGATAAAAATGGGATTCTGGGAAATGGAGTCCTGGGGTGCAAAATTCTAATTACACACTATGCACACTATCTCTAAGTTTCCTAATAATGAAAAACTTCCTAGGTGTTACAAGAATCAACTTCCAATGTAGTTTAAGGATGGGTGCATGACAGGATTTTTGGAATTTTGGCATCAGGGCTGAGGGATAGAGAGCATTAGTTGGAGAACAAAGGATTCTGGGAAAGGAAACTGACCTGAGAAAGACCTACAGAGAATTCTGGGCTTCTGAACTGAGTCCTTGACTTGACAAGACCTGTTCTGGGGCTGAGGATTTCACTGAAAGCCACCTGAGGATATCCTGTTCCTACATTCAAGCTTCCTAGAGATCATTCTTCAATCTGACATCTCCAAATGCCTCTTAACTGAGAAGAAGATATCTAAACCCCCCAAAAGGGGTGTGTGGACTCTTAGAGGGAAGAGAGCCCAGCTCCCTTGTCCTTCCAGTCTCTTTGTAGTTTCATTAGGCCAGATAGTTATATAAAATAATTGTGGGATTGTTTAGTTAGGAAAAGGGACAGAGAAGCCAGAGCCTGCAATAACACACTACTCATGTGAGAGACCATATAGGAAACACTAGAGTAACCAATCCCCACTTTCCATCACCCAGTTTACCCAAAGATCCTCCATTAAAACCATATAAAGCAGTCAGATTTGCAAAGCCTCTTGATATAGTTTTGAGAAGGTATATGAGTCAGGAACAATAGAGAGTCTCCTGAGATAACTCCCTCTGAGGCAAAGCCCCTACTGGGGTTGGTCTCTAGATCTACTCTGTGAGAAAAGAACTGAGGCCATCCTTAGGTTTAGTTGGCAGGGGAAACCTGTATTTAATTCCCCACCAACCATTTCCTCAGGGAACCCAGTGATGCAATTGACAACTGTCTCCCTCAGGGAAGAGAGAAGAAGACAGAAGCTAGATCCACTCAAGTTTTGGCTCACTCACATACTGACCGTGCTCTAGGAGGTCTCTCTGAACTCTACTGATACACCAACACAATCAGTGGAGAGAACATTTATTTTTACATCAGGAAACCTTCATTTTTACAGTAGGCATGCAAACAGTGTATTAGATGTCTTCTGATTTCACTTTCTTGTTTAGCTATTTATGCTTCTTTGAAATCTCGTAATTCATAGTCAAATTTTTCATTCATCTCTAGTTTTTTTCATCAAGAATATTCGAAAATCCTCTATTTCATTGCATTTTCTCCCAAAGGATTATGCCCAGTTTTTGTTGAGTAAATGATTCTTGGTTGAAATCCTAGTTCTTTTTCCCTTTGGAATATGCTATTCCACACCCTCTGATCCTTTAATGTTGAAGCTGCTAAATCTAATGTTATTCTTACTGTGGCTTCACAGTATTTGAATTGTTTCTTATTGGCCATTTGTAATATTTTCTCCTTGACCTTAGATTTCTGGAATTGGCAATAATATCCCTTGATGTTATTCTTTTGGGATCTTTTTCAGCAGGCAATTCATAGACTTTTTTTTTTCAATTTCAATTTTGCCATCTGCTTCTAGAATATCAGGGCAGTTTTCCTTGATATTTACTTGAAAGATGATGTCTAAGCTCATTTTTTGATCATGCCTTTCAGGTAGTGTAATAATTCTTTGATGATCTCTTCTAGATTTATTTTTCAGATCAGTTATTTTTCCAATGTAATATTTCACATTTTTTCTATTTATTTCAATCTTTTGGCTTTGATTCATAATGTCTCATGGACAAGTTAGTTTTCACTTGCTCAATTCTAATTTTAAGACATTATTTTCTTGATGAACTTTTGGACCTCCTTTTCAATTTGGACAGTTCTACTTTTAAAGGGGTTCATTTTCTCAGGGAATTTTTATACCTCTTTTTCCATATGGCCAATTCTGCCTTTTAAAGAGTCCTTTCTTAAGGGAATTTTTGTGCATGTTTCCATTGGTTCAATTCTGCTTTTTAAGATTTTCTTCTTTTCAGTGGATTTTTGTTCCTCTTTTTACCAATTTGTCTATTCTGTTTTTTAAGATATTATATATTTTTGTGCCTTCTTTACCAAGAACACTCTCATTTATTTTCCCATTTTTTTTTTACTTTCCTTGTCTGATCTTTAAAACTATTTTCAAGCTCCCCATTAATTCTTTTTTGGCTAAAGGCAATTCACATTTTTCTTCAAGACTTTGGATACAACACTATAGAATTTATTGTCTTCTTCCAAATTTGTGTTTTGGTCATCCCTGTTACCAAAACAACTATGTTGTTTCTTTTTGTTGTTGTTATTATTAGCTCATTGTCTATACTTTCCTTTTAATTAAAAAAAACTTAAATTTGGCCTCTGTTCCTGTGGCAAAGGGAATACTGTTCCAAGTTTTTTGGTTCTTTAAAGATGGTATCATCTAAGAACAAGTATGTTTAATATTCTTGTGGACTTTGCTTTGATTTGTGAGTAAATATGAACACCATTTTCTTCTACCTTGAAATTGGGTTTTTTTATGTGTGTTATTTCTTGGACTTAGTTCCTCCAATTTCTGTAATCAAGGGCCAGGTGTGGTTCTTGTTCCCCTCAGCTCATATGCCAATCTGTGATTGACTTCAGATACTCCAACAACAGGTAGTTCTGCCACTGTAAGCAGATAGTTTATTTCCCCCCTGGAATGGCAGTCAGGAACTCCAGTCTCTTGTGGGTGATCACAGCCAGCATGGTTCCAGATCCTCAGCAACCATACTCATCAGTATGAGCTCTCTCTTCATTCCTCTTTTTCCAGAGCAGAAGTCTGAGACAGAGCCAGTCTCTGGTCAGTTTGCAAATGGTATAGTATCTCAATACTTAAAGCAAAATTTAAATGAGTTACAGACTGAAATACACAGTAAAATTATAGTAAAGTACATCAAATTACTCCTCTATATCTAAATAAATATAATTTCAAAATAAAGAAGAAATTCAGATCCTGAATTTAATTTTTGAAAACTTATATATGGTAGATATTGAGATCATTGAATGAGAGTAGAAAAGAGTATGTGTGTATGTTTGTACATACACATACACATTTATATTGTTTATTACATCTTTATAAAAATTTGACCATGTATTAGGGCATAAAATCCATACAAACAAATGCATAAAAGAATTAATTCAATCAGACTGTCAACTTGCATTGGAAACATACTGGGACTGGGGATACAAAGAAAGGCAAGCCCCCTTTCCCCCTTTCCCCCCAATTCCTACTCCCAAGGAGCTTACACTCTACTGAGGAGAAAAAAAGGAAAAGTATTTAAACTTTTTTTTAGACCATAATGCAACAAAATTATATTAAAGGATCCCTAAATAAATGATTAAAAATGGAGAGTAAATAATTTAATTTTAAAGAATGGATGGGTCAAAGAATAAGTCCTAGAAACAATAATTTCATCAAAGATTATGGCAACAGTAAGATAATATATAAAAATTTATGTGATCTTGTAAAAGCAGTCCTTTGAGAAAAAATTATCTCTCATGCAGAGAGGAGATAAATTAATTAGGCATGTCACTAAAAAAGAGTAGAAAATTTACAAATTACAAGGAAAATTATTTTGTCCTATTATATACCCCAAAAAAAGGATTATCTCAATGAAATATGTGAATGTTTGCAACAAAAAAGTTTAGATCAACAGAACAAAAAAATAAAGGGCTTAATCCAATATGAGAAATAAAAAATTGAACAAAATCCTACCAGAAATGAAAGATTGATTTACAAAAGAATATAACAAAATGTTTTAAGGAAAATTACTTTCAATATTATGCAAGGTGTTTAAAGAAATTAGAAGAAGAAGAAGTCCTAACAAATTCTTCCAAAGATACACATATGGTCTTGTTACCTAAACAAGGGAGAGTTTTAAAAGACTCTCTAAACTAAAGACCATAATTTACTCATAATTAATATTGATGAAAAAATTTAAGTGAACTTTTAGAAAAAGAGACTATAGCCTCATATAACAAAGATGACACAAAAATGATTGGGTTGGATTTATGTCATTGTAAAAATGGTGGTTCTTGAAGTAAAAATAAAGGTTCTTTCTGATAATTGTGATGGTGTACCAGTGGAATTTAGAGAGTTTATTGGAGCAGGATCAGTATATGAGAGAGAGCCAAAACTTGACTGAAGCTAGCTTCTGTTTCCTTTCTTCCCTGAGGGAGGCCATTGTCAGTTGCAGCACTAGGTTCTCTGAGGGGAATTAATTGAAGACAGACTTCCCCTATCAACTAAACCTGAGGATATCCTCAGCTTTTCTTCCACAGAGAGGATCTAGAGGCAAACCCCAGTGGGGGCTTTGCCTCAGAGCGGGTTGGCTCAGCTGACTCTGTTGTTCTTGAATCTTATATTCTTCCAAACTGTATTAAGAGGCTTAGCAAAAATCTGACTGCTTTATAAAGGTTTTAATAAAGGATTTTTAGGTAAACTGAGTGATGGAAAGAGGGGATTGGTTGCCCTATTGTTTCCTTTTGGTCCCTGGCCTGAACAGCATGGATATCACCTATTCAGGTTTCACCAGCCCATCCCAACTAAATAATCCCTTTATTAATTTATATATCTATTTGGCCTTAGAGACTACAAAAGGAATAGGTGTAAGAAGGCAGAAATGGGCAAGGGAGTTGGACTCTTGTTTCCATGAGTCTACAGCCCCTCTTTAGGTTTTGAGGTTTCTTCTCAGATGAGATGTGGTTGGAGACATCAGATTGAAGATAAATCTCTAGGAAACTTGAATGTAGGAACAGGATTCTGTCGAGTGGCTTTCAGTGAAATCCCCAGCCTCAGAATAGGTCTTCTCAGGTCAAGGACTCAGCCCAGAAACCCCTAGAATTCTTCAGATGTCCCTCAGGTCACTTTCCTTCTCAGAATCCTTTTCTCTCCAACTGACACTTTCTCTCCCTCAGCCCTGATGTCAGGGTTCCAAAAATCCTCCCATGCACCAATCCTTACACCATGAATGTAGAGTTTGTTCAATAAAAGGAGAACGATGAGCTTGCCAGACTGTATTAATGAAAAGAACAACACAACACAACAAATTATGGTTCAATTATTAGATTCAGAAAGCTTTTCACCAAAAAATACACATTTTTGTTTTTAAAAAGAATACTAAAAGAATTAGAATAAACATATTTTTCCTTTAGGATATGTGATATTTATCTGAAACTAAGATCCACCATCATATATGATGAGGATAAACTAGTGGATTCTTTTAAAGGATCAAGAGGTTAAGCAATGATGTCCATAATTATGATTTAATATAGCAGTATATATTCTAGGTGTAATATCAAATAAAAAATGAGACAATAAACAGGCAGATAATGAGCAAAATTATTACTTCGGTTGTTCGCTTAGAAAACCCTAGTGAGTCAAATGAAAATTATTAAAGCCATAATTTTATCAAAGTTTCAGAATATAAAAGAATATAAAAAACCATGAGCATTTTTGTATATTATGAACAAAAACCAGCAAAAAAAAAGATGAAAGAAAATCCATTTATAATCACTCTACCTGCCAAGACAAATAGCAATATATGTTCTTTCCACTAATAAAGATAAATTTTAAATATTTGGAAAAATGTTGCTTGCTGAACCTGTTCAAATGTTCTACCTCACATTCATTTGATTGATAAACATGGCCAAAAATGACAAGTGAAAGAGAAGTTAATTGTAAATCCATGAATTAATGAATTCCTTATGGAATTATGAACTGGTCTAGGTATTCTGAGAGCAATTTGAAGTTATGACCAAAAAATTATATTAAATTGTACTTACCTTGACCCAACAATACTAGTACCCAAAAATGGTCAAAGAAGAAGGAAAAGGGCTTATATCTACAACAATATTTTTAGCAGCTTTCTTTGTGTTGACAAATATTGAGAGACTAAGGGGATGTCATAATTTGGACAATATCTTAATAAATTGTTACATGTATGGTTGTTATGGGATAATATTGTGTGGTAAAACATAATGAAAAGAACAGTTTCTTTTTTTTAATCACTTACCTTAAAAGAATAGGATAGGGAGCCAAGATGGTGGCTTAGTAGCAGCAAAAGCTCAGACTACTCAAAGAATCCTCTGAAACCAACTTTAAAATAGCACTTCAAAATGACTAAAGTCACAAAACCTTTAAGAAGACAGAACGAGTGAATTTCTTCTGTAGTACATTTCATTGTACATTTGTAAAAATGTGCATGGATGGGACATAACAGTCTCATACCAAAAGAGATGGGAAGTAAATCCCAGGGCACGGTACCCCTGAATGGCTCCCAAGAGGGAGCATGTCTCATTTGTAACTCTTCAGTTTAATTTCCTTCTACCAGAAGAATCTAGATTTCTTAGTAATGTTCTAGACCCAAATAAGTTTTTCTTTGTTTAAAAATATATCAACCAAGGTTGAAGATTTACTATACCTGAAAAACCTGTGACAATTATCCATTAGGTTTAAATATCATACAGCAGATTCATGTGAAATATGATAGTGGGTTTGTTTGCTATTGTCATTAAATGGGCTATTATAACTTTGGGGATTTTGATACTTCTTGAATGTGTATTACCTGTTGTACTATTGTTCTTTATAAAAACTGTTACTTTGTAAACAGCAGATCATGGCCAGGTTTGAAGGAGGACATAGATCTCAGTTTTGGGGGGAGAAACCTTTGTATTCTACCTTTCCTTAGATTGTAAACTATATACTTTTGATTTTTAAAACTCTATTATTGTCTTTGCTTGTATGTTCAATATACTCTTTCAGTTTTATTTTTCTCTCCCTTTTGTATTTGAAGCACATGTCAACAATATTGAGAAGATTTTTCTTTAACTTTTTTGATTTTGCTGTTTAAAATACATTTGCCCTGATGTCAATGCATACCCAAAAAGCTTTAGATTATAAAAATGATGACATTGATTCTTTTAAAAAAATTATTGGACTTTGCTTAATGATTCTGTTTGATTCCAGGAAAAGAGAATAAAAAAAGAGCCATTTCATAGTGCCAAAAAAGCACAAAGCTACTTGCATAACAAGGTCGAAGAGACCAAACCAATCCTACATGGATTGATGACATTTTGCTTACAGAGCACAAGGATTTAATCATGTGTAAGATTTGAGGTTGCGGCTGTTTAAAATGTGTTAAATGCATATCTTCCTTGTACCACACACTCTAGATAAAATACATGACATTGATTATTCTGGCTCCTTCCTGGCTCCCATTTGCTCCTATAATCTAGTTCCTTTTCTCTCTTATAATATGGAAACTTCCTGTAGTCTTGGCTGCAAATGGGTATGTGAAATATTACTGCATTTTGTCCTACAGACTTGTGAGATAGAAATTACTTTAATTGGGCCTTGATTCAAGGACCCATCATAAATTTATTTTTCTTTTACTTAGAATTTTTAAACATAAGACTTTTATAATCTATATTTCATCCACAAATTATTTTATCTTTTATTTGGATTTTTGATGTTTTTGATTTCCCTTACCAATTGATTAATATACCTCATAACTCAGACATGTATTCCTAAGTGATCCTTGTGTTTTTCAACACCCTCTTCAGGGGCATGTAGTATAGTATAATAGTAGTCTCTCGGTATCCGAGGATGATGATTGTCTTTGTGCACTTTCATTTATGGTGTATCCCCTTGGTGAACCAGACCTTTGCTCAGGGGCATGTATTATTATTCTAAAATGCAAAGTTTAAATTCTTTTTTGAGAGTAACTTTAGGATAAGAAACATGCTACCTCTCCAAATCCAGAAAGTGAACTGTTTGGAGAAGGAACCATGAAGATGTCTCCACAAACCACACCACACACCGTACCAGAAGATCCAGAGTGAACTTTGGGATGTGGTGATTTGAACTGTGTGGGGTTGAATGCATTTGTCTTGTATGTATACTCTTATGCCAAAAGGGACTGCCCCCTAACTGGCTTTTTTGTCAATGTGCCTAACAACCATTGCTTTTGTTCTCTTTTCCTCTTATTCTCAAATTATTGTAATTTTAAAGTTTGTTATGTTTACAAGATCCATTGGAGAGACTAGTCTTCCATGGATCTTAGGGGAGAATGTATAATTGAAAATCTGTTACCCTAAAAAAAGAACTACATTTTCCGGGAACCCACTGACTTCCTGTCATTATGTACTTTCTGTAGACAAAGGATATTGGTGAGTGGGTGGTCCTTTTGGGTCTCTTTCTTAGGCTTGCAGCCAGCATGGTGGTGGTGGTAAGCTAAGCATGGGGATTTTAAATGGCCTAATCAGCCATGGGCACACAGTGTTTTATTTTTGTATCCTCTTTATTCCTTTATTTCTAATGAACATTAACAAATCTCCAAAATTATAATATTTTATTATTGAGATTTAATTTTAATTCTTACATGTAAAACATTTCCATATTGTTCATTTTTGCAAGTGAACAATTTTATAAAACAAAAATCCCAAAACAAAAACCCAAATAAACAATTGAAAAATAGTATGCTTTCATCTGTATTCTGACTGCAACATTTTTTTTTCTTTTCAGATTTTTATGAAATCACCATGCTTGTCATTTGTTATAGCACAATATTATTCTAGCATAGTCATATAACAATTGATGGATATCCCTTCATTTTCTAATTTTTGCCATGACAAAAAGAACTGCTCTAAATATTTTTGTACAAAAAAGCCCTTTTCCTTTTTTGTTCTCTTGGGATACAGATCTGCTACTGGTATTGCTATGTCAAAAGTAATACACAATTTTATAGCCTTTAAGGCACAATTCCATATTACTCTCCAGAATAGTTGAATTAGTTCACAACTCCACCATCAGTGCATTGTAGTGTCTCAATTTTCTCACATCTCCTCCAGCATTTGTCATTTTTCTTTTCTATAGCATTAGCTAGTCTGATATGTGTGAAGTAGTACCTCAGAATTTGAATTTTAATTTTTAAATTCAATTGTAATTTGGAGCATTTTTTCTATGGCTATGAATATCTTTGGTTTCTTCTTTTGCCAAAAGCCTGTTATAGCCTTTCATGATTTATCAGTTGGGGAAGGACTTCTATTCTTGTATATTTACTCAGTTTCCTGCATGCTTGAGAAATTAGGTCTTTATTAGATACATTTGCTTTCATTGTTTTGTTTTTCTTCTAATCTTGATTGAATTGGTTTTGTTTATACAATCTCCTTTTTAATTTAATATAATAAAATTTTTATTCTAAATTGTAAAGAGAAAAAATTAAAGAAGGGAGGCAGTCAAGATGGCTGCATAGAGGCAGCGAAAGTTCAGACCTCTGAAAACCCTTCCTTACTGATTACAAACTAAATGCTCCTAGGAGACTGAAAATCAAACCTAACAGCAAGACAGAGCAAAGGAATCCTCCTGCAGGACTCAACTTAAAAGGTATGCCCCCAAAATCCTGAATCTGAAAACACTTGGGTTTAAGGGGAAGGAAGAAGGAAGGTCCCAAGCCTCCCCACACACCTAGAGTGCTAAGCCTCTAGTACACCTGGAACCTCTGGATGGGCAAGGGTGCTGGTCTGGAGGGAGTATCTTGTGGGCAAAGCTGTTCCAGGCTCAGAGTGTCAAACACAGGTGATGGGGAAGCAGTTGCAGAAGAAACTCAGAGAGCAGAGTGGGTAGCCTAGTTGCATCAGTGCAGACACTCCATATTGCCCTGCCCCAAGGGTTTCGGCCTCAGGGCACATCCAGCTCAACCCAGCTGGACTTAATCCCATCAAAGCCTTCAGAGGGCAGGGAAACTCAAGCTCTAACACCCCTCCCCCACAGACTGCACTGAGAGATTCACTGACTAAGCTCCAAGGATGAAGGCTGACAGAAAAGCCCACAGATCCAACAAAAAAATGAGAGGAGCAAGAGCTCAGGCAACCGCAGGGAGTAAAGAAGGGATATAAGCAAACAATAGAAAAAGAAAAAAGAAATTAGAATCGACAGCTTCTATGCAGGCAATGAACAAAGAGCAAACAGAACAGAGAAGTATGAGGGAACACCAAGCAAAAAAACCAGACACCCAAGCAAATTGGATACAGTCTTTGGAAGAACTCAAAATAAAATTCAAAACACAATTAAGAGAGGCTGAAGACAACTTGGAAACGAATTTAAAAACTAAGATAAGTCATCTGGAAACAGAAAATAATGCCTTGAAAGCTAAAATCAACCAGCTTGAAAATGAGGCAAAGGAGATGAAAGATGAGGCAAAGAAGATGAAAGATGAGGCAAAGGAGATGAGAGATAAGGTAAAGAGAATGAAAGATGAGCTCCAAAGAAAATCAGACCAGAAGGAGAAGGATGACCAAAAAGCCAGGGATGAAATCAGGTCTTTAAGAACCAGAATACAACAACTAGAATCAAGCAACTTCACAAGGCAGCAGGAAACTATAAAACAAAATCAAAAGAATGAAAAAATTGAGGAAAATATGAAACACCTCATTCACAAAACAGAAGATTTAGAAAATTGTTCCAGGAGAGACAACTTAAGAATCATTGTTCTACAGGAAGACCATGACAAAAGAAAAAGTCTGGACATCACCCTATAGGAAATTATCCAAGAAAACTGCCCCGATATTCTAGAACAAGAGGGAAAAGTGGAGATTTAAAGAATCCACAGATCACCTCCTGTACTCAGTTCCCAACTGACAATACCCAGGAATGTTATAGCCAAATTCAAGAACTATCAGACCAAGGGAAAAAAAATATTACAAGCTGCTAAGAAGAAGTCATTCAGATACCATGGAACCATAGTGAGGATAACACAGGATCTGGCTGCATCTAAAATGAAGGACCAAAAGGCATGGAATATGACATTCCAGAAAGCAAGGGAACTAGGTCTACACCCAAGAATTAACTACCCAGCAAAACTGACTATATTCTTATAGGGGAAAGTATAGCCTTTTAACAAAATAGAAGAATTCCAAGCATTTGTAAGGAAAAGTCCAGACCTGAACAGAAAATTTGATGCCCAAGTAGAGAACTCAAGAGAATCATCAAAAGGTAATTAAGATAGAGGAAAAAAAAGAAAAACAAACCCCCCAAAAAAACTAAACTAAAAATTTTTAAGAAACCCAAAAAGTTAAAATGATATGTATCCCTGTAAGAAAAGAGGTCATTCGTAACTCTTAAAAATTGTTATCACCTAGGCAGCTAGAAGAATTACACTTAGAGGGAACAGTGACAAATTGTATAGGATGAAATGCCAAGACATAAATATGTATATAGATATATGTATGCATAACTACATATATATGTGTGTGTATATATATGAAATCAAAACTATTAATAAGCATTTTAAAAAGTGTTCTAAATCTCTTATAATCAGAGAGATGCAAATCAAAACATCTCTGAGGTATCACCTCATACCTACCAGACTGACTAATGTGACAGCAAAGGAAAGTAATGAATACTGGAGGGGATGTGGCAAAGTTGGGACATTAATTCATTGCTGGTGGACTTGGGAATTGATCCAACCATTCTGGAGGGCAATTTGGAAGTATGCCCAAAGGGCACTAAATGACTGTCTGCCCTTTGATCCAGCCATAACACTGCTGGGTTTGTACCCCAAAGAAATAATAAGGAAAAAGACTTGTACAAGAATATTCATAGCTGTGCTCTTTGTGGTGGCAAAGAATTGGAAAATGAGGGGATGCCCTTCAATTGGAGAATAGCTGAACAAATTGTGGTATATGTTGGTGGTGGAATACTATTGTGCTCAAAGGAATAATAAAGTGGAGGAATTCCATGGGGACTGGAACAACCTCCAGGAATTGATACAGAGTGAAAGGAGCAGAACCAGGAGAACATTGTATACAGAGACTGATACACTGTGGTACAATTGAATGTAATGGACTTCTCCTTTAGTGGCCATGCAGTGATCCTGAACAACTTGGAGGGATCTATGAGAAAAAAATACTATCCACATTCAGAGGAAACACTGTGGGAGTAAAAACACAGAAGAAAAACAACTGCTTGAATACATGGGTGGAGGGGATATGGCTGGGGATGTAGACTCTAAGTGAACATTCTAATGAAAACACTAGCAACATGGAAATAGGTTCTGATCAAAGACACATGTAATACCCAATGAAATTGTGTGTCGGCTACGGGAAAGGTGGGTGGAGGGGAGGGAGGGAAATAATATGATTCTTGTAACCAAGGAATAATGGCCTAAATTGACTAAATAAATCAATTAAAAAAAACATAATTGACTTTCTTGAAAGATCATGAGTTTTTTATACTGGAAGGTATTTAAGCAGATTAGATATACTATAAAGCTGAGAACCTCCATACATCAAGTAGAGGAATGAACTTGATAAACTTTGAGATTCCTTTCTGATCTGATTCCTTGCTTTTCTTTTTGCCTTAGCTGCTAGGAAATTCAGAGCTAAATTCAGTGTTCAACCACTTACTTGTCCCAGATTCCTCATATATCTATTTCTCGACTCCTTTTAACTGCTTTCCATTTTCTTTTATTTTTAACTGTCTTATTTTACATGTGCTTAACTTTGTATACTCACTCAGATTTCTTTCTGGAAGCAGCTGTGTCACAAATAAATAAATACAAAGATTTTGGCCTTAATACTTCTATATAGGACAATGATATTTTTAATTTATAGAAGCTGTTTGTTCATTTAAAATATGTGGTATCTGTTTTGAGTTCATTTAGTAAATCACCTTTCAAAACATAGATTTTTAATTGTTAACATTTTGGTTTTTACATGACTTAAATTTCCCTCATTTCCTTCCCTTTTCCAGAAACCCAACTTTTGTGATAATATTTTCAAGAGAAATAAAGATAATGAACAGAAAAAAAATCAGTGGAATAATTAAACCCAATGAAAAATAATTCAATATACCTCTGCAAGGAAGTGAGGGAAATGTCTTTTCATTCCTCTTTTTGTTTGTCCTTTGAAATTTTATATTAGTAAATCTTTCCTAAGATAATCAACCAGTTTCTGAACAGAGACCAGTGAATTTAGTAACAATGAGTTGCTCTGTTAATTCAAAATGACTGTAACTTAAATTTGAATCTCTACCAGATTTTGCTTCCTTACTCATTTTTCTAATGTCCTCTTTTCAATCATTCTGACAAAAATCAAGCTAAGGTATGAATGAGTTGTTTCTTTACATTCCCCTTTACTTGCTGTACCTAATGCTTTTTGACAAATCACAGAAGTTTCAGGAACTTGTCATTACAGAATTGTTATGGCTTAGGCCTTTGCTCTTCAATTTTATAGTACAGCTGACTTTGCGCAACCGCCAGTCTTCTAGTAAAAGAACTACCTTTCCTCCATAATTCTATAGCATTGATTTTGAACATAGCTATTTCATTCTCATGAACTTCTTGAGTGATGTTATTATATGCCTGCTATTGCTTGCAATTGAATGTCTTGATCTACTTCATCATTTCCTCTTCTCTCCTTTTGCTTTTTCTTCTCATCTCCCAATCTCCTGCCCACCCCACACTCCACAAAAAATGGTACTCAGGAATGTCTCCAAGTTTTTCATCACCATTAGCTCTAAGTCCTTCCAGGATAGTCATTCTTCTCTCAACATTGATGAGAGAGAAAGGGACCTCCATAAATTAATTGTAATCCCTTTATCAATGTGTTTATTTTCCTATACTTCCCTAATTTAAAACTTCACTTTCCCATGGACTACTCCTTTCTGAAAGAGAGGACAGCTTGATGTTTTTCCTTTTTCTTTGGTTATTTTCCTCCTATTTCTTTTAAATCTTCAGATAATAGCCTATTAAACAAGTCTGTATTCTTCTCTAGTAGTTACATCAGGATAAATATCTCTTCCTTAAAGTGTTCCTTCTTGGCCTGGATAATCTCTTTCTCTTCCTGAAGAATTGTACAGATTAATCTTATGGTACAACTCAAGACATATTTTCTTGCCAAGAGTTGAGGTTTTGCCTACAGAATTCCCTGAGTGGTTTAGAAAGTCCTTTTTGACAACTGTAGAAGTGTACAGGGAATGGAGAGAACATCAACTTTAGTATCTTAATGTGGATCCAGAATCTAGTCTAGATTGCAGCCATGTTTACCCAGAAGTCTGACTTTGGATTTCTTGAAAACAGACTGTCTTTTTTTTCCTATTTTTTGTCTTCATTGCTTAGCACAGTGCTTGGCACAGAGTATATACTTAAATACTCTTCCCTTCCTTCCTATTTTTAGATGACCCTAGGTCAAGATCCTAGAGCTGATATCTTAATGGTAGACATTCACTCTATTCTTCCTCTGTACAGCTTATTTCTTTCTTTCTGGATAGCTATAGCCATGCAGGATTTCTTCTTTTGTCATTTCTCCTCTGTTATATAATTTCATCTCTTAAAGAGTTTTCTTTTTCTGAGTAGGTCCCTTATTATTTCTTCCATCCTTTCCAGGAACTTTTCATTAATTCTAATAAAATGAAAAAGAGAGATTTTTCTTAAACCTTTTCTGCTTTACTTTAAGCTGGGGACCAACAAACAAATTGCTCATAATATTTCTAGGTGACTTAGGCAGGCAAACTTGTTTCCTGTGGAGCTTTGGATCAGTTCCCTCCCATGGTCATGCCCACTCAAAGTAAGCAAGAT
Source organism: Monodelphis domestica (assembly GCF_027887165.1). Lineage (NCBI taxonomy): Eukaryota > Metazoa > Chordata > Mammalia > Didelphimorphia > Didelphidae > Monodelphis > Monodelphis domestica. The sequence goes on along the minus strand of NC_077229.1, from coordinate 503,877,700 downwards.
GAACTTTGGTTCCTCCAACATGTGGATGGTGTCTCTCTTAGAATAGTTCAAAGCACTCAGCAGAAATTCCTCTCAAGCAAACAATAGTAGTTTTGTCTTTTTTGAGAGAAAACGTGAATTTTCAGATACATACATACATATATATGTATATGATAATAAGAATTTGTTCTGGATTTGCACTTCCTTGAATTTTATCTAGTAACAGAAGACCTTTGCCTATGTGAGAATTTTTTTCTATTTATATTATTTCCTTATGAAATTGAGCATAGACCTTAATTTTCCAACCATATCTATGGCAAACTTTAGTGGAAATATTGCTTAAATAGTACTATCTGTCCCTTACAGAATCAGAAAGGTAATTTTATATTGTTATATAAGGGATGGGGTAGTGTGGTAGAAAGAGCACTAGACTGGGAACCAGGAGGCTTGGGTTCTAGGGCACTCTCTGTGATTTAATTAACTTTCTAGTTGACTTTTGACAAGTCACATCTTTCAGATTTTTAAAAATAAATTTTTATTGACATCTTCTGTTTCTTACATCATTGTAGTTTTCCCAAGTATTTCTTATCTTGTCCCTCCTTATATTCATTTCATAAAACAAATTCTATCCTTTAGAAAGGAAAAAAAATCAGTATAACTGTTCAATATATAGAAAAAGTCCAAAAGCATGTGCAATGGGTAACACCTGTGGACCTGTCACTTCCATAAAGAGTGTCTGAAGGAAATTTACCCTCCCCTTTTTGGGGGGGTTGCATGGGTGACCTCATCTCCTGTTGACTACTTGACCCGGAGGTGAGAATTGTGTGAAGAAAATCATTGAGTGAATTGAGTCATGAGGATAGAATGGCAGCTGGAAAAAGACAGCAATAGAGTTAAGAAATCACGAGACTGGGGGCAGGGTGATGTCTCCTGCCCTGCCCCCTGAACTGCTGCGTGGGTGGCCCAGGCAAAATAGAAAGCCATAGTTTGGCTCCTGAGATGTGATGTGTGAGAGTTAGTGGGTAGAGAAAAGGGTTGAAAAACTGAGGCTTTGAGATTTTGGGCTCTTTTCTTCCCTGATTGTTGCTGGCTGGACTTCCCTATGTAGTGTGACTAAGGGGTCCTAATGGAGGCCAGAGAATAGCAAGCTAAATGGAGCAAACAGAAAGTAACCCATATCTTTCTCATATTTTCCTATAGTTTCCCTACTACCTTTTAAGAAAATTATTAATTTATAGCCAGTTTCATAATTTTCCCTCTTACAAGAGGTAGATTGGGGACACTCAAAGTAACCAAGATGAACTATGGTTCCTCCAGCATGTGGATGGTGTCTTTCCTAGAATAGCTCAAAGTACTCAGCAGAAATTCCTGTCAAGCAAACAATATTTCTTCATTGGAGTTCTGTTTGATCTTTATAGTTTTATTACATATACTTGGTTTTTTAGTATATAGTTCTTTGCATTTACATTGTTGTAGTTATTGTGTATATTGTTTTCTTGGCTCTGATTACTTCACCCTGCATCAGTTTCTATATATGTAATATATATAATTATTAATATTTCATTGGGGAGTTAGGTGGTACAGTGGATAGAGCATGGGTTCTAGAGTCAGAAAGACTAGAACTCAAATCTGGCCTCAGACCCTGGAAAACTCACTTAACCCCTATTTTCCTCAGTTCTTCATCTGTAAAATGGGGATACACTGGAGAAGGAAATGACAAAACACTCCAGTATTTTTGCCAAGAAAAGGTATTATCCATGAGATCAAATAGAGTCAAACACAATTGAATGACAATAACAGGAACAAGAATATTGAATTACATCTATGTATCACAATTTGTTTGGCCAGTGTCCAATATGGATGAACATCTACTTTGTTTGCAATGCTTAGCTATCACAAAATGTGTCACTATAAATATTTGGAAGTATATGGGAACTTTCTTGTGATTGATGGTTTCCTTGGGGATAAACATGAAGAAATAGAGTCACTGTTTTAAAGGGTGTGAACATTTTAAACATTTTCTGCATAATTTGAAATTGCTTTCCAAGATAGTTGTATCCATTTTATACCCATTGCACAATATGCTGAATATAGTCCTCATTCCACTCATTCTATGGGTCTATGCTTTTTCTACTTTATCTCTAAATAGATAAATAAAATAAATCTTTAAATATCTAACATCAGTCTGCTAGTCAGTGATGTACTTCAACCCTTTAAAGTGTTCAAATGGATCTATCAAAATAAATAGCCCCACAATTAGTAGATTGATTATTGACCTATAGACAATCTATCAACTATTTGGTCTTTGAACTGAGTATCCTCCATGATAGTATAAAAGCATTTAGCTTGTAATTATCTTCCATTTTGATGTCTATTAAATTCTAGTTAATGTGAATATGCCCATGTAAGATAGGTATGTCTACATGGGTTATCTAAATGTATAGACATTGATCCTGGAATATTCTTGGAATCTAGCCAGCATCTCTCCAAGGGGAGCTGCTATTTCTGCCAGGAGGAAGTCAAAAGGGCCATAACTGGGCACTTGCTTCTTCTCTTGCCTGTGTCCAAGCATACTATTAGAAGTCATTTTACATGTAGTTATTTGCTTCCTCAAATATTGGCAGTCTATGGTTATCATTCTGGTTCAGAAGGAAAGTTGCTTTTCTGATCAGTCTTGGGGAAATAGCCCTTAGCATACACATGCCAGCTTAGCTTCTTTCCATTAAATACCGTTTATGCAAAAGATCATCACAAATAGCAAATAGTGAATGGAACCCTTTGTCCAACCAAACAGAAATTAAGAAAAATTTAAAGACTAAAATATACAAGACTATATGAGCAAGATGCACCCTCGGTTCAAACCAAAAGAAAAAGTCCTCTCTTTTGCCAAGTTCTATCAGGGAGGCAAACTGGAAAATCGACATGTTGAAGAAATAGCTTCCTCTAGGTGTGTGTACCTTCTCTCTCTACGTGTCTTTCTTCAGACATCTCTGGAACTACCCATGTCACTTTTCAGAAGCTCTGGTCTTCTTGTGCAAGCATTCAATCTCACTGTTTCATTCTCTTCACCAATTAAGAATTCCATTTCCCTGTGTAGTCAACATGAAGTTCAGAACTGCTACACCTTCACCTAACTTGGATAGGAGTCAGGTTTCATCCATAAGAAATGTTTTCATTATTGTGGTCCATTATTCCTAAAGCAAAAGATGGTAGTTAAGTGATGGTGGTAGTAGGGAAGTTAACTCTTTAAAATCTTATTAGAACCCTGAGGGGAGCTAATTTATAATGTTGGAAGCAGAGAAGATTTGGAAATGATAACTTGGGCAACCATGAAAAAATGTGACTTATGTAGTTAGAAGAGAGAGAAGTAGCTTGCAGAAAATGGGGTCAATTGGAACCTTCTTTTTATTACTTCCTAGAATCTATCCAGCTCCTCTCCAAGGGGAATTGCTATTTCTGCCATGAGGAAATCAGAAGGGCTATGGCTGAGCACTTGCTCCTTCTCTTGCCTTTGTCCAAGAGTACTATCAGACTAAATTTACATATATTTACCTCTTTGTCTCTTCACTGTATCCAGAAATTAATCTATTATTGATTTTTTGCTTTTTCTCTCTTATCTTCTGCCATTATCCTTGGTCCTTTCCTACCATGTTTTTCTTTGCTCTAAAAAACTATCCTTCCACTGTGAGGAATCAATAGCATGTTCAATGAGCTTGACAGAATATCAGAATCTCAGCATTGAAAGAGGGTTCAGAGACTCCATGGTCTTACTCACTCCAGAACGGTAATTCTCTTGTAGCATGCCAGATTTTAAGTCATTCAGCCTCCAAATAAAGATCACTTTTAAACAGTAACAAAATACTCTGAAGATAACCCTTTCTCATTTGGATAATTTTGGTGTCAGGAAGGTGCCTCCTTATATCCAGCTTAAATCTACCTCTGCAATTTGCAATCTATCCTCCTTGTGTTCTCTGGGACACAAAATAGGTTGAGTCCCTTTTCCACATGACAGTTCTTTAAGTACATTTAGAGGCATTCTGGTGGTGAAAGTCACTACTGAGGCTGAGGGAGAAAAAGAAGTTTAAATAGAAGTTTCAAAAAAAAAAAACAAAACAGTTGGGTTTTAGTTCCTGGAAATAAGGGGCATGCTATAGTTGTAAAAAACCTAATCCTTTTAAAATAATCACAAATTCTGAAAGAAGGGAGTCAAGGTAAATGAAAACTAGGCTTTTTATTCAATGACAGCATCCTTGAGCTGAAACAAATTCAAAGGAAATTAGAAAATGAGATTGGTCTTATGCCTTGGTGCATAAAAGCAAATGTAGACCCACAAGAAGCTAAATTCTGCCTATTATCTTGAATCACTCAAACTGAGACTGTCTCTCATCTTCTAGAGATGACTAAAGGCCACAGTTGTGTGTGTGTTGATGTTGACTCCCCATTCTTTCTTCCAAACTGTATACTTTTTCTTATTTCTGTCCCATTGGCTCAGAAACTCCTATTTCTAGCAACTGTACCAATACTCTACAGACTGAAATTCCATATGAAAGAGACAACTAGGTAAGTAGGGGGCACAGTGAATAAAATGCTAGATCTGACATCAAGAAGATGATACTGGCTGTGTGACCCTAGATAAGTCAATTAAACTTCAATTATAAAATTATGACAATGATGGCACCCACCTCCCTGGATTGTTGTGAAGATCAAACTACATACTATTGGTAAAGCATCTAGTATTGTGCCTAGCATAGAGTTGGTGCTTAATAAAAGCTTATCCCCTTTCTCCTCTGACTTAATGTCTCTTTCTCCTTCCTGAGTAAGGACTGTTTAGTCACAGCATTTTCTCCTTCCCAGGTTAGAAAATCCTACCTAGTGCTTTGGGAGATCTTTAACTAAGGCAGACTCCAATCTAAGAGGACCATTACACAACTATAAAAATCTTAAAGAATTTTCTATCTATAAACTATCTAAAAAAGTCAATAAAATCTCTGGGAAGGGGGAAAAAAGCCATCACAGGGCTATGTGTTGCTGAATGAGTTAGACAACATGACTTCAATTAATATATCCCCCCTGCCAGAACCCATTGCTTTGTAGCAATTATCATCTCTCTTTCAACTTCCTCTCCTGTTTTCTCTGTTTCATCTTTTTCTTTCCCACTTCCTTCACTCTATGTTACAATTTTCTGTTTTCAAGTCCCCAATATTGTTATTTTCTTCTTCTTCCAATTTCCTGGTTGTGGTAATAAAATTACATTGTAAAAACCACATTTTATATGTGAAATCAGAGCCAAGTCTCAGCGTGAGAATGGGATTCTGTCTTAGAGAAGTAGGCTTATTTTCTGGGAAGCTCTGGGTAATGAAAAAACAGGCCTTCACAAAAATCCATTTTCAGTGTCACAAGGTATGGGAAATGCCACTCATCTTGTTGAGGCATGTATATGAAACCACTCACTGACACATTAAACATGAGTACCAGTTCCTCCAGGCAATGCTTTTGAAAAGGTCAGCAAATGTTGTCAAAGGGGAAAATAGATTGGGTCACTGCTCCATGGAACTTGATTTTAGCCAGCATCTGTGAACATGCAGTCCATGACTACAGGCATAATGTATACAAAGCTGACTGATGAACATGGATATGCCTGACATCTCTGAGGCCAGGGGAAACCAGCATGCTGTCAGGTCACATCAGCGGGCACAAATCTATCCTAGAGAAAGGGAGAAGAAAGTTGACCTCCATGCTATTCCAACTCTCTCTTAGGGTCCTTCAGAGCAATCAGAGATGCCCTGGGTGATTGAATGGAAAATTCTCTAAATGCCTAGATTTCCTAGAGGGAATCCTGAACGTTATTAGCACCCAGAAACACCAAAAGGATTGGCATTCTGAGCAAGTATTACAATACATCCAAGGTGTGTTAGGAAGAGATGACTCTCTTCATGCAAGTTCATTGACAGACCTGAGTTAAAATAGAACTATTATGAACAATCATACCAGAAGGGTAGTGATTAATAGTACCATTTGACAATGAAAGGAGACTTCTAGTGTCACATCAAAGAAATATCTATCTGACCCATTCCTGTTTCATATTTTTAATTGTTACCTGAATGAACATAAAAGAGACATGTTTATTCAGTCTAAATGATACAAAGCTATGAGGAAAAGTTAACACATTGAAATAAGAAGTCAGATTTTTAAAAGATGCTGATAAAATAAAATAATGCATCAAAATCAAAAGAAAAATTAACTAGGTAGATGCCTGGCCTTAAGTTTAATGTTATCTATAAACCTTCAACATGCACAACTGCCTAAGTACAGGTTGAGGAGTATTTGAATTTATTTGAATTTAATTCTCTCTCTCTCTCTCTCTCTCTCTCTCTCTCTCTCTCTCTCTCTCTCTCTCTCTCTCTCTCTCTCTCTCTCTCTCTTTTCTCTTTCTCTCTTCCTTAATATCTTCCCTTTATTGAGCTAGAAAGAATAATGAAAAATAAATATTTTGGAAGAACAAAAGGTTAAGAATATTAAAGGAATTAATGAAAAAAATTAAAGGAAGGAGGTCTAATGGTACCAGCTTTTAAGCTGTATTATAAAGCAGTTATTATCAAAACTATCTGGTTCTCTTCTGGAGGGCAGTTCAGAACTATACCCGAAGGGCTATAAAACTGTGCATACCCTTTGATCCAATAATATCACTAGTAGGTCTATATACCAATATGCCAATATATACCAACTGATAAAAAAAGGGAAAGGACCTACTTGTAGAAAAATATTTATAGAAGCTGTGGCAGCAAAGACATGAAATCTGAAGGGATGTGCATAAACTGGGGAATGGCTGAATAAATTGTAGTACATGTTGGTGATAGAATACTATTATGTTATAAGAAAAATTTCAATGAGAGGATGCCCCACAATTGGGGAATGACTGAACAAATTGTGGTATATATTGGTGATGGAATACTATTGTGCTAAAAGGAATGACAAATGGGAGGAATCCCATGTGAACTGGAACAACCTCCAGGAAGTGATGCAGAGTGAGAGGAGCAGAACTAGGAGAACATTGTACACAGAGACTGATACACTGTGGCACAATCGAATGTAATGGATCTACTAGAAGCAATGATCCAGGACAATTCTGAGGGACTTATGAGAAAGATGCTATCCACATCCAGAGGAAAACTGTGGAGCAGAAACACAGAAGAAAAACAGCTGCTTGATCACATGGGTCAATGGGAATATGATTGAGGATATAGACTAAACAATCACCCTAGTGCAAATATCAACAATATGGAAATAGGTCTTGATCAATGACACACTTAAATCCAGTGGAATTGTGTATTGACAATAGGAGGGAGTTAGGGGGAAGGGAGGGAAAGAATATGAATCATGTAACCATGGAAAATATTCTAAATTAATTAAATAAAAATTTCCAAAAAATAATAATAAAAATTGTGAATGGCAAAAAAAAAATTCAGAAAAAGCTGGAAATATCTGCATAAAATGACACAGACCAAAATAAGCAGAACTAGGAGAACATTGTATAAAGTAACAGTAATATTGTACAGTGATCAACTGTGAAAGCAGGGAATGCTATCATCCTCCAGGGAAAGAACTGTTAGAGTTGGATGGATTCAGATCAAAGCATACTATCTTTCACATCAATGCATTTATGATTTTATTTTGGGATTTTGGTTTTGTATGAGTGTGCTCTTACAACAATGACCAAAATGGAAAGTTTTGCACAATAATAAAATAAAATTAAAAACTATCTGGTCATGAATAAGAAATAGAAAGGCAGTACAGTGGAATGAAATAGACACAACAAACAGTTGTAAAAGATTACAGTTACTTTGTATTTTAGAGAAAAATAAAGAGCAAAGATTTTGGGATAAGAATTCATTATTTGGTAAGAATTGTTGGAAAAACTGGAAAACAAATTTGGCAGAAACTATGCATAGACCAATATCTCACACCATTTACTAAGATAAGATCAAAATAGATACATGCCTAGACCAGTTTTGGCAAAGACGTGGTACAAATTTAGAGCCAGCACTGGGGAGCTGCTACATTCCCCCTCTTCCCAGAGCCCAAGGACATTTTTTTGCATGCCCCACCCCTCTGTCCAGCCACCAAAAGCAAGTACTTTCTCCCTCAACTCTCTCTGGGAATCCCAGGGCTCAGAGACAGCTTGAATTTGCCCACTGGACACTTGAAAAGGTTCATTCCCAAATGAGGATAGACATAAAGGGAGATATCATAAGTATATTAGAACAGGGAACATATTATCTATCAGATTTAGGGATGAGTGGAATTAAGAAAAAACAAGAGATAGAAGACATTGTTATATATAAAATGAATAATTTTGATTATTCAACTTAAAGGTTTTTGCGCAAATAAAATTAATGTCACCAAATATGGAAAGAAAGCAAAAAATGGGGAAAAAATTTATAGACATTTCTCGAGGTTGAGGTTTCATATCTCAAATATATATAGAACTTTGCAAAATTTATAAGAATATGAACTGTACCACAATTGTTAAGTGTTCAAAAGATATGATCAAGCAGTTTTTGGATGAAGAAATCAAAGCCCTACATAGTAACATAAAAATGATTTAAAAATTTTGATTAGAGAATTGCAAATCAAAACAATTTTGAAATATCATCTCATGTCTCTCAGATTGGTTAAAATGATAAAAGGGGAAAATGACAAATGTTGGAGGATACTAATACACTGATCCTTGAACTGGGACATTTCCTTATCTTATAAAAATCTATTTTCATGACACTTTTCCTGTTTTGGAATCTCAAACCATGTTCTTTATAACATGACTTTCAGTTCCTTGATTACTCAGGTGTTTCTCAGGCTATTAAACTTGCTATAATCTCTTCTTTTCTCCATCTTGTTCCCTTCAGGGACTTCTTCAACTCTATACTGTCCTCCTCTCAAAAGGTCTACCTGGTCCCCAATATCTCACCAATCTTGCCCTGTCAAATATCAGCCTTCAATTATTCCTACTTTCTACTGCCCTTGTTCCTACAAATATGATGCTGAATGTAGATGCAGAAAGTCACAAAACTGTTTTGATAGGGCCCACTACTAATTTATGCTAAACAACCTCAACTAAGTCTCATTATGGCAAGTAAGTACTTTTACACCTCCCAAATTCACTAATCCACTCACCACAGCAACAGTTCCAAAGATTTCATCCATCCTCACTATAGCTGCCCCTTCCTCACCATCTCAACTAAGAACTTTGCTTCATCTACTATTGAAGCCATTCATCAAGAGCTCTTGCTTCTCCCCTCCTCCTCATCTCACATCATGCAGATTACTTTTTGCCACTATATCATCCATAGGAGTCTTGCATGAAGAAGTGGCTCTTCTCTTTGCAAGCCAAACTTCTTAATGCACAACTGATCCCATTCCTTCACATTTTTTTTTCTGGCCCATTGTTACCCTAATTAGCCACACCCTTTCATTTATCTTCCAGCTCTCTTTATCTAGATTGCTTCCCTACAGCCTATAAAAGTGCCCATTTCTCTCCCATCCTCAAAAATAAAAACTCTTACTGGAACAGTTCATTCCTCTAGCTATTCTCTCTTCTCTCTTCCTTTTGCAGTTAAACTCTTTGAGAAGACTGGCTCTAATGGATGCCCTCATTTCCTTTTCCATGCCTCTCTTAACTTTTTGAAATCTGGTTTCAAACTCATCATTCAACTGGAATTACTCTCCTTAAAGTTACCAATGATCTCTTAATTGCCAAATCCTTTATTGATCCTCATCTTCCCTGACATCTCTAGTCTTTGAAATGTTCCTAGTTCATTTTTCTTGATACTTCCTTCAAAGAAAATATGTTACTCTCTCCTGATTCTCATCTTATGGTCTGACCTCAATTTTATTTTCTGGATTTTCCTCTATATTATGACCACTAACAGTTAATATCTCACAGGGACACTTTATACTCTTTCATTTGTTGGTATCATTAGAACTCCTGTCCTCAATTATCATCTCCATGCTCATGATTCTCAGATTTATCCAGCCTTACCCTATCTCCTTACCTCTAGTTTCAGATCTCCAGCTACCTACCCACTGGACATCTCCAATTGAATGTCCTATAGACATTATCAGTTCAACATGTTTGCACCTGAACTCGTTTTTCTTTCCAAACCTTCCCTTCTTCCTAATTTCTCTGTTACTATCAAGGGTAACATTATTCTCCCCATCTTCCAGATGCCATCTTTAATAATTTACTCTCTCTCACATTCCTCATCCAATTGGTCAATAAGTCTTATTGTGTCTACCCTTGTAATATCTCTTGTATCTGCTCCCTTCTCTCCTCTGACACTGTCATCACCCTGGTGCTGACCTTCATCTTCTCAATCCTGGGTCATTTCAATAACGTGTTTGTTGATCTCCTTGTTTCAAGTCCCTCTCTACTTCAGTGATCCTCCATTCAGGTGTCGAATAAATCTTCATAAAGTGATAGACTGGAGGGCAGCTGGATGTGGATTGAGAACCAGATCTAGAGATGGGAGGTCCTAAGTTCAAATGTGGCCTCAGACACTTCCTAGCTGTGTGACTCTGGGTAAGTCACTTAACCCCCATTGCCTAGCCCTTGCCACTCTTCTGCCTCAGAATTAATTAACATTATTTATTCAAAGACAGAAGGTAAGGGTTTAAAAAAATAAAAATTAAAAAAAATAAAGTGATAGCCTGATCATTTCACCCCCAATGTTATTCAATAAACTCTGATTGTGTCTATCACCTCCTGGATCAATTACAAAATCCTTTTTTCTATTTATAGCCTTTTACAATTTGAACCCCCTCCAACCTTTCTAGTCTTCTTACATTCAGTAACATTGGTCCCTTTGCTCTTCTACAAACAAATCATTCTGCCTATAGCCTCTAGGCATTTTCACTATCTGTTTCTTATGTTTAGAATAATCTCCCTCCTCTCTACCTCCTGGCTTCTTTCCACTTCCTTTTTTAGACTCCACTAAAATCCCATCTTTTATGAGAGGCCTTTTCTGATCCCCTAAATGATAGTGCCTTCCTTCTATTGATTACCTCCAATTTGTCCTGTATATAGCATGTTTAGACAGTAAATTCTGCTATGAAATGGCCAACATGTTACTAAAAATCATAGCAGTATATAAAATCGCGCAATAACAAACACAGATTTAAAGGAAAATGGAGTTAAGGTCACAATCTTCAAAACTTTATAGGTAACACAGTAAAAAAAAATAGAAACCTAAATGAAGTAATAGAACAGTTTTAAATATGTTAAATTATTAAGAAATACAGAAAATATTATAAGAATAGTGATAGTATGTATGGCCTTGGGCTATTTGCTACTTGACTTGCAACCCAATTTCCCCCTAACACCATTGCGCATCTGGGTAAGAAGGTAGCCTTGGCAGACTGAAACTCTGGGTGGCTTCTGTGACTATGGTGGAAGTATAGAGGGAAGGAGGAGTGGGAGGGAAAGGGGAGGGGGGAATTGAAGTGTGTGGGTGTAGTTCTGCTCTACTCTCTTCTGCACATAGCTCCTACTGCACCAGATGTTCAATAAATGACCTAATACATTGACAAAGACCTAAAGAAAGTATTGTATCTTGTGTATTACTATGAAGTAGTACATTTTTTGCATTAATTTTGTTCTAGAAGTCACATATAAATAAAAATAAAATTTAATCAATCTCGTTTGAGCAATGTGAAGTTTCAGAACAAGTGTTGAAAAGGACTAGTTATTTGCATAGTTAATAAAGTGAGAATAAGATATATGGATTTTGTCACAAACTTTAAAGTTCTATTATATTTATTTTGTGTAGATGGACACACACATTAGATATACATACATACATGCATACATACATATATATATGTATGTATATATATATATACATATATATGTCCTGTCCTCTTCTAGAATGGAAACTCCTTAAGAGTACAGACTCTAGTACTCTAGTTCTTGTTTTTATATTCCCAACATACCTTAGCATTTCATAGAACCTCATAAATGTTTGCTAATTAAATGATTGACTTTGTTACCTCTTTACACTTTAGGGGGAAAAGTAAAAGACCAGATTGCAAAAGGAGAGATGAACATCCTGAGGATGAAGTAAATTGTTAACAAAAGTAAGGTATTTGTATAGTGACCTAAAGTAGCATTCCATGTTTCATTATTGGAGTGAAGGACTTCATAGATCTCTTTTCTCCTAAAATTTTCTCCCCCTTCCATCCTGCCACTGTCTAAACCCACAAAAGCATTTTTCCCCCACACATCTTTCGTTACATAAAACCTAATTTCTGGGAAAAATAATATAGTCCCTTAGCTTTCATTTGAACACAGTTTACTTAAAGGCAGGTTCTGTTTCCTTTTTGTTTTTGCATCTTCAGGACTTAGCAGAGTGTTTGGCACATAATAGGGCATAATGAAATACTCATTGTCTAGTTTCATTATCACCTTGATGTGGATTCATCTTATGGATTTCTTTCCCATTGAAGAACTTCTTTGAGAACTGGATTAGCCAAATTCTGAAAGGCCCTTATGGGAAACTTAATTTCTGGGTGATGAATTATTTTTTTTTCAGTCATAGTAATCTACTGGGATGACCGAGTTTGATCTACTTCCTAACCCAAGTACACTAGGAAGTAATTGATCTATTTCCTTTTGTTAATTGCTTATCAGTAGGAAATCAAGTGCAGTTATATATATATAAATGCTTTGCAAACCTAAAAATACAATTTAGGTGCTAGTTATGATGATACTGTTGTTATTTGCCCCTGAGAAGACTAAATTGTTTTTACAACCCAGAGGATCTCAGTTAAGATTAACTATAGAGATGAGATTTTTAAGAGAAGGAAATCAGTTGCGCATTCAGAATTCCCTTTGATAACTGAAAGTCCCTAGAGAGTCTCAAAAAAAAGTCCTATAATGCTTATATAGGGTCATCAGACAGACAGAGAGATAAAAAGATAGAGAGAGAGAGATACAGATAAAACATAAATTAAGAACATATATATTCTAGTCAGTGTGCCAATCAGATACAAAGATACCAAGACAAATACAAGATAACAAGACAGTGGTTACCATCAAGGAGCTTACAGTCTAATGGCAGAAGACCACACAAAAGTGCATGTTAGAAAGGAGATGGCAGAGGGCATGAATGAGGTAGGGTCATTGGTGAAAAATTCTGAAATATGAATAAATTCAAAAGTGGAGGATCAGGGTCTCGACTCCTCATAAAATGATGGTCAACAGATGGTAGAGTGGGTCTTAAGACTGGGACATTCCAGGGTGGAGAGGCTGTTGGTAATGGGTGAAGTCTCTACAGTTACTGGAGCCATAAAAGTGAGGATATAGTGATAAAAAGAAAATTATAATGTTAAACTGATGGATAAATCTAGGTTGCACCTTTTCAGAGACTACTAAAGTACCTAATGATGCTGTTTCATGTAACAGAAAAAGTGCTGTATTGGCAGGTAGGAGTCTTCAATTCTAGCTCTAGTTCTGTTAATTATAAGCTGTGTGACTTTGGGAAAGATCTTTCTTGGCTCAGTTTGCTCATCTGTAAAATGAGGAGGTTGGATGCTCTTAATCCTGACTAGGAAATCTTTCCATAACTTTATCATTGTTCCATTACTGGAGTGAATTTATAAAACAAATGAGCCTCTCCCAGCTTGACCCTGATTCTTCTGTGCTGTGGAGATGAACTTCTTTACAATTAACAGAACTTCTTGGATCTAAACTTTTCCATTTTCTCTCTTAAGAATTAATTGGTGAACTCTTCCAGCCTGAAGGAGTTATACAGAAAAAAATTGTAGAAGAAAAGACACTGATATGTGAAACTTTTGACCATAAGATATAAAAAACATTTTATTGCTTATAGATCTCTCTCTCTCTCTGTCTCTCTGTCTCTCTGTCTCTCTCTCCCTCTCTCCCTCCCTCCCTCTCTCTCTCTCTCTCTCTCTCTCTCTCTCTCTCTCTCTCTCTCTCTCTCTCTCTCTCTCTCTCTCTCTCTCTCTCTCTCTCACCATTTACAGTAAAAAGCCAATTGTAGGACACCTTCTTTAGAAGGAATGACTGCTTTGGTTTTCTGTGGGCTCTAAGTTTTCTGTAAAAAAAAAAAATTCAGGTGAGATTGTACTGGAAATAAATAACATTTAATTTTGAGATAAACATTTAGAAATTACTCTCTGTGTCTTTCTACTTTCCAAGTTTCTTTCTGTTGACATTTAATGATTCTGGAGGCTCAGTGGTACTCTTGCTATTGAGGAATTTAATCAAATGAAGCTTAAAGATGATATACAAGGCACCTCTGAATTAACACAGTTGGTGTGGAGCTGCGGTGGATGTGGGAATAAAAGAATTGGTTGCAGTGACTTCTCTTTGAAAGAGGTGACTAAATTTCAGGGCATTCAAAGTCCCTGTTATAAAAATTCCACAAGCCTATTGAGTTGATCTTTCTGAATCTAGCATATGCTAACCAAGATTTTCAGTTTCTCAAGGATTATGAGCAAAGAGGTGCTGCTAAAACAGTAAGAGATGGGAACTTAGAATGAAATCTCTCTAGCCTTAGATTGCAAACTAAGGAAGAAAGAATGCTTCCAAGATGTTTTTCCAGAGTAATTGGCTGAGTCCTATGTTCCCCAACTATCTGAATCAGCACTGATAAAAATGTTCTCATATTCTGATGACATGACTATATTTTTTGGTTATTCTGTTAGAAAGGGAAATCATTTTCCTCCTCCATTATATTTAGGCTATTCCCAAATGGCTTATATTAATGTTAGAAATTTAATAAGGCCAGGAGGCCTGTGAAAAAGTTTACAATCAAGTTCCCTACAGGATAGATTGATATTGTCCAATAATCACATGATCATTTATGAGGCAGAGAAACAAATAAAATTTAGTTAGGCACTTGTTAAAGGCTTAGTGAGGAGACTGGCTGAAATTAATGGTTAAATGGTCAGTTTTTTAAAGTTTCTGAATGCAAGTCATGAGATTTAGAAGTTACATAGCTAATCTGAACACACCTAAGTTCAAATGGTTATTCTAGGCCTACTTTGTAAAGAGATTTTTATTTTATAATTTACATGTAATAATAATTTTCCTCATAAGTTTTCTAAAGTTTTATGATCCTAATTGTGTCCCTCCTCCTCACCTTTCTGCAGATGGTAGGCAATTAGATCTGGGCTATACATGAATTATCATGCAAATAGATTTACATATTTTTCATTTTTTGTAAGAAAATACTCATATAAAACCTAACCCCCAAATAAAATGAAAAATCTTATCTTTCGATCTGCATTCCTACTCAACAGTACTTTCTTTGGAGGTGGATAGCATTCTTTGTCATAAGTCCCTCAGAATTAACTTGGATCATTGTATTATTGAGAGTAGCTAAGCCTATCACAGCTGTTTCTGTGTACCAGATTCTCCTGGTTCTGCTTCTTTGACTCTGCATCAGTTGATGTAGATTTTTATGGCTTTTTCTGAAATCATCCTGTTCATCATTTCTTACAGCATAATAGTATTCTGTCACCATTATATGCCACAATTTGTTCAGCCTTTCCCCAATTAATGGACACCCCTTCAATTTCTAATTCTTTGCCACTATAAAAAAAGCTGATATATATATATATATATATATATATATATATTTTACTAATATGTCCTCCCTCCTACCATTTTTAAAAACCTTTTTAGGATATAGACCCAATAGTGGGATTGCTGGATCAAAGGGTATGCATTATCTTATAACCCTTTGGGCATGGTACTAATTTGTTGAGAGTTACTTTGATAAGAATGACGGGGCCACCAATTTTAGAAATTCTTAAAGCCACCAAGTAGCATACAATGTATTAGGATTATTGGGGAAATAATGAATAATCACCAACTCAATAAAAACTATATGTCACCTAAGTTTCTTGATAAATCTGGTTAATTCTTATTCACCTGCACAGAACTTAAGAGATCACAAAATTTGGAACAGAAATAGCATTTCCCTTTGTATGTATTGACAGTTTAGGATTTTGGAGACAGGTGGTAGGGAAAGAATGGAGAAGGTTTGATATCCTTGGAAGAATGCAAAGGAAAAATTCTCTGAATCTGAATAATATATTTTCAGAACCATACAAATATGTGCCAGGTTCACATTTGCACTTGTATAGGCTGATGCTGGGAGATACCCTGAGATACTGAGATTCTGAGTTGTAGAATGTCCCAAACTACCTGCATTAAGTTCAGAATCAATATGGTAAACCCCTAAAGGGTTAATTGATCCAAATTATAAAAAGAAAATAGGTTAAAGCCTCCATATAAATTAGAGATTATTAACAAGGAAATGATATTAGAATTAAGGGATATCAGGAAAGATTTGCTATAAAAGGTAAAATTTTAGTGAAGACTTTAAAGAAGACAGAAAAGTCAAGAGATTGAAATGAGGAGACAAGAAATGGTCAATGAAAACCTCAGAGATCAGAGAATCCTGTTCAATGAATAACAAAAAATTCAATATCTCTGTATAAGAGGGTGTAGAGAAGAATGGTAGAATGTTTTAGGAGACTGGAAATGTGGGGAGGAGGGAAAGTTTTAATATCTAGCAATGGATTTTATATTTGATGCTGAAAGTGATGGGTAGTCACTGGAATTTATTGAGTATAAGGTTAATATAGTCAGAGACTCACTTTAAAAATATTTCTTTGAGTTTTTGGACTTCCGGTCAAGATGTCAGCTTAGAGAAAGCTAAAGTTCAGATCTCCGGAAACCCTTCCCTACCGAACTCAAACTATATGCTCCTAGGGCACCAAAATTCAAAACGAACAACAGCATAGACCCTGGGAATCCTTCTCCTGGACCTGGATCAAAAGATATGGCCCCACAAAAACCAGAACCCGAGATCACTGGGATCTAAGGGACAGGCAGAAGGAAGGTCCCAGGACCCATCCCCCCCAACCCAGAGCGCTGAGTCCGAGGCAGCAGAGGGAACCTCAGAGCCTCAGGGCTGGCTATCCTGAAGGCCTCTTCCTGAAAACAACCTGACTCAGTCGAGGGGGCACCCAACATAGACAGCAGGGAAACAGAGAGAGACGGGGGAGCCTGTAACCCCCTGGCTGGATCTTTCCATCTGAGTCTAACGGAAGGTCCCTGCCTCAAGGCATACTCAGTTCAACCCAGGGAAAGTTAATCCTATCAGGTGCTCTCAGAGCTCCGGGAAGCCGCGGCCCCTCCTCCCTCAGAGTGTAGGCTCTTCTGACTGGCTAAGGCACAGAAACAAACACCTCATGGAAAGGGCCAAGCCAGGCTCAGAGCATGGAAGTAAGGCAATGGAGAAGCATAGGGAGGGAACTGAGGAGGGCAGTAACACAGAAACACCAGAAATTCCTGGCTTCCCTGGGAAGACAGAACAGCTGAGGAGAACGGACAATCTGCCTAGGGCTAAAACCTCTGAACACCAGACAGAGATAAGAAAAGCTAGACCTCCCCACTCAGCTAGAGATGGCGAACTCCACAGAAAAGCGCCCAAACTCCAAGAAAAACAAGAAGAAGGGGGTGACTTTGGACACATTTTATGGAGCAAAAATACAAAATACAGAGGAGATAGAAGAGGAAACACAAGCTAATGCTCTGAAACCTTCAAAAGGAAATGGAAACTCTCCACAAACCCATTAAGAATTTGAATCAGAAAGGATCAAAAAGATGGAAGCCTTCTGGGAGGAAAAGTGGGAAATAATGCAAAAGAAATTCACGCATCTACAAAACCAGTTTGACCAAAGTGAAAAGGAAAACCAGGCTTTAAAGGTCAGAATTAGGGAACTCGAAGACAACGGGCAAGAATTAATAAAGCAAAGCCAAAAAGACCAAGAAATTAGAAGAGAACATAAAATATCTCACTGACAAGGTCATAGACTTGGAAAATAGAGGGAGAAGAGACAATTTAAGAATAATTGGACTACCAGAAAAGCCAGAAAAAAACAGCAAACTCGACATCGTAATACAAGATATAATCAAAGAAAATTGCCCAGAGATCCTAGAACAAGAGGGCAATACAGGCACTGAAAGAGTTCATAGAACACACTCTACACTAAATCACCAAAAGACAACACCCAGGAATGTAATTGCCAAATTCCAAAGCTTTCAAACAAAAGAAAAAATCCTACAAGAAGCCAGGAAAAGACAATTTAGATATAAAGAAATGCCAGTGAGGGTCACACAAGACCTTGCAAGTTCCACTCTGAATGATCATAAGGCATGGAACATGATTTTCAGAAAGGTAAGAGAGCTGGGCCTTTAACCAAGAATCAGCTATCCATCAAAACTGACTATATATTTCCAAGGGAAAGTATGGGCATTCAACAAAATAGAAGATTTCCAACTTTTTGCAAAGAAAAGACCAGAGCTCTGTGGAAAGTTTGATATTGAAAAACAAAGAGCATGGAATACCTGAAAAGGTAAATATGAAGGAAAGGGAAAAGGAGAAAAATGTTATTTGTTTCTTTTATTCAAACTCTCTTCTATAAGGACTACATTTATATCAATCTATGTATATTGACATGTGGGGGAAATGTAATGTGTAAATAGGGGGGAAAGAAAGACCAAATAGAATAATCTTTCTCATACAAAGATTCACACGGGAAGGGGAGGGGAAGAAAACTCCTATAAGAAGGAGAGGAAGAGAGTTTTTACTTAAACCTTACTCTCGGGGAAATCAACTCTGAGAGGGAAGAACATCCAGATCCATTGGGATCTTGAATTCTATCTTACCCAACAAGGGAAGGGAGAAGGGAAAACCAAGGGGGTAGGGGGGAGGGAACACAAAAAAGGGAGGGAATAAGAGGGGGGAGTGGGAGGGAACAAAAAGGGAGGGACTAGAAAGGGAAACATATCAAGGGAGGGGACACTGGACTAAATCACTGGACTAAAAGGTAGAGCTGAAGAAGAATGGTTAAAATTAGGGAAGGCTATCAAAATGCCAGGGAGTCCACAAATGACAGTCATAACTTTGATTGTGAATGGGATGAATTCACCCATAAAACATAGACAAATAGCAGAATGGATTAGAATCCAAAACCCTACCATATGTTGTCTTCAAGAAACACACATGAGGTGGGTAGACACCCACAAGGTCAGAATTAAAGGATGGAGTAAGACCTTCTGGGCCTCAACTGATAGAAAGAAGTCAGGAGTTGCAATCATGATATCTGACAAAGCCAAAGCAAAAATAGACCTGAATAAAAGGGATAGGGAAGGTAACTATATTTTGTTAAAAGGGACTTTAGATAATGAGGAAATATCACTAATCAACATGTATGCACCAAATAATATAGAACCCAAATTTCTAATGGAGAAACTAGGAGAATTAAAGGAAGAAATAGACAGTAAAACCATATTAGTGGGAGACTGAACCAACCATTATCAAATTTAGATAAATCAAATCAAAAAATAAATAAGAAAGAGGAAAAAGAAGTGAATGAACTCTTAGAAAAATTAGAATTAATAGACATATGGAAAAAAATAAATAGGGATAAAAAGGAATACACCTTCTTCTCAGCACCACATGGCACATTCACAAAGATTGACCATATATTAGGTCACAGAAACATGGCACACAAATGCAGAAAAGCAGAAATAATAAATGCAGCCTTTTCAGATCACAAGGCAATAAAAATAATGATCAGTAATGGTACACGGAAAACCAAATAAAAAACAAATTGGAAATTAAACCTTATGATACTCCAAAATCGTTTAGTTAGAGAAGAAATCATAGAAACAATGAATAATTTCACTGAGGAAAATGACAATGGCGAGACATTCTTTCAAACCTTTTGGGATAATAGCCAAAGCAGTAATCAGAGGTAAATTCATATCCCTGAGTGCATATATTAACAAACTAGGGAGAGCAGAGATGAATCAATTGGAAATGCAAATAAAAAACCTCGAAAGTGATCAAATTAAAACCCCCCAGCAGAAAACCAAAGTAGAAATCCTAAAAATTAAGGGAGAAATTAATAAAATTGAAAGTGATAGAACTATTGATTTAATAAATAAGACAAGAAGCTGGTACTTTGAAAAAACAAACAAAATAGACAAAGTACTGGTCAATCTAATTAAAAAAAGGAAGAAAAGCAAATTCACAGCATTAAAGATGAAAAGGGGGACAGCACCTCCGATGAAGATGAAATTAAGGCAATCATTAGAAATTACTTTGCCCAATTATATGGCAATAAATACACCAATTAAGGAGAAATGGATGAATATATACAAAAATACAAACTGCCTAGACTAACAGAAGAAGAAATAGAATTCTTAAATAATCCCATATCAGAAAATGAAATCCAACAAGCCATCAAGGAACTCCCTAAGAAAAAATCCCCAGGGCCCGATGGATTCACCAGTGAATTCTATCAAACATTCAGAGAACAGTTAATCCCAATACTATACAACTATTTGACATAATAAGCAAAGAGGGAGTTCTACCAAACTCCTTTTTATGACACAAACATGGTACTGATTCCAAAACCAGGCAGGTCAAAAGCAGAGAAAGAAAACTATAGACCAATCTCCCTAATGAAAATAGATGCAAAAATTTTAAATAGGATACTAGCAAAAAGATTCCAGCAAGTGATCAGAAGGGTTATCCACCATGATCAAGTAGGATTTATACCAGGGATGCAGGGCTGGTTCAACATTAGGAAAACCATCCTCATAATTGACCACATCAACAAGCATACCAAGAAGAGACACATGATTATCTCAATAGATGCAGAAAAAGCCTTTGATAAAATACAACACCCATTCCTATTAAAAACACTAGAAAGCATAGGAATAGAAGGGTCATTCCTAAAAATAATAAACAGTATATATCTAAAACCATCAGCTAATATCATCTGCAATGGGGATAAACTAGACGCATTCCCAATAAGATCAGGAGTGAAACAAGGATGCCCATTATCACCCCTACTATTTAACATTGTACTAGAAACACTAACAGTAGCAATTAGAGAAGAAAAAGAAATTGAAGGCATCAAAATAGGCAAGGAGGAGACCAAGTTATTGCTCTTTGCAAATGACATGATGGTCTACTTAAAGAATCCTAGAGATTCAACCAAAAAGCTAATTGAAATAATCAACAACTTTAGCAAAGTTGCAGGATACAAAATAAACCCGCATAAGTCATCAACATTTCTATATATCTCCAACACAGCTCAGCAGCAAAAACTAGAAAGAGAAATCCCATTCAAAATCACCTTAGACAAAATAAAATACTTAGGAATCTATCTCCCAAGACAAACACAAGAACTATATGAACACAACTATAAAACACTCGCCACACAACTAAAACTAGACTTGAGCAATTGGAAAAATATTAACTGCTCATGGATAGGACAAACCAATATAATAAAAATGACCATCCTACCCAAACTTATTTATCTATTTAGTGCCATACCCATTGAAATCCCAAAAAATTTCTTTACTGATTTAGAAAAAAACATAACAAAGTTCATTTGGAATAACAAAGGATCAAGGATATCCAGGGAAATAATGGAAAAAAAAAACACAAATGATGGGGGCCTTGCAGTCCCAGACCTCAAACTATATTACAAAGTAGCAGTCATCAAAACAATATGGTACTGGCTAAGAGACAGAAAGGAGGATCAGTGGAATAGACTGGGGGCAAGTGACCTCAGCAAGACAGTATACGATAAACACAAAGATCCCAGCTTTTGGGACAAAAATCCACTATTCAATAAAAACTGCTGGGAAAATTGGAAGACAGTATGGGAGAGATTAGGAATTGATCAACACCTCACACACTACACCAAGATAAACTCAGAATCATTGAATGACTTGAACATAAAGAAGGAAACCATAAGTAAATTGGATAAACACAGATTAGTATACATGTCAGACCTTTGGGAGGGGAAAGACTTTAAAACCAAGCAAGACATAGAAAGAATCACAAAATGTAAACTAAATAATTTTGACTACATCAAATTAAAAAGCTTTTGTACAAACAAAACCAATGTAACTAAAATCAGAAGGGAAACAACAAATTGGGGAAAAAATCTTCATAGAAACCTCTGACAAAGGTTTAATTACTCAAATTTATAAAGAGCTAAATCAATTGTGCAAAAAACCAAGTCATTCTCCAATTGATAAATGGGCAAGGGACATGGATAGGCAGTTTTCAGATAAATCAAAACTATTAATAAGCACATGAAGAAGTGTTCTAAATCTCTTATAATCAGAGAGATGCAAATCAAAATAACTCTGAGGTATCACCTCACACCTAGCAGATTGGCTAACATGACAGCAAAGAAAAGCAGTGAATGCTGGAGGGGATGCGGCAAAGTAGGGACATTAATTCATTGCTGGTGGAGTTGTGAACTGATCCAGCCATTCTGAAGGGAAATTTGGAACTATGCCCAAAGGGCGCTAAAAGAATGTCTACCCTTTGATCCAGCCATAGCACTGCTGGGTTTGTTCCCCAAAGAGATAATGGACAAAAAGACTTGTACAAGAATATTTATAGCTGCACTCTTTGTGGTGGCCAAAAATTGGAAAACGAGGGGATGCCCATCAATTGGAGAATGGCTGAACAAATTGTGGTATATGTTGGTGATGGAATACTATTGTGCAAAAAGGAATAATAAAGTGGAGGAGTTCTATGGAGACTGGAACAACCTCCAGGAAGTGATGCAGAGTGAGAGGAGCAGAACCAGGAGAACATTGTACACAGAGACAAACACACTGTGGTATAATCGAATGTAATGGACTTCTCCATTAGTGGCAGTGTAATGTCCCTGAACAATCTGCAGGGATCTAGGAGAAAAAACACCATCCATAAGCAGAGGACAAATTGTGGGAGTAGAAACTCCAAGGAAAAGCAACTGCCTGACTACAGTTGTTGAGGGGAAAGGTCAGAGGAGAGACTCTAAACGAACACTCTAATGCAAATACTAACAACCTGGCAATGGGTTCAAATCAAGAACACGTGATACCCAGTGGAATCACCTTTCAACTATGGGGGTTTGGGGGGGAGGAAAAGAAAATGATCTTTGTCTTTAATGAATAATGCTTGGAAATGTTCAAATAAAATATTATAAAATAAAAAAAAAGATTTCTTTGACAATTGAGTGGAAGGATGGAGTGGAATGGAGAAAGATTTTTGTCAGGGAGACACATCAGATGGATATTGCAATGGTCCATGTGTGAGGTTATGAGATCTTAGCATCAGGGTGATAGCAGCATCAGAGAAAAGAACACCTATACAGGAGATGATACAAAAGGAAATAAAAGGAATTTGTAACAGAATGTTGTGGGAGATGAGAGTGAAGGATCAGGAGGATAATAATGCTCTTGGAAGTAGTAGGAAAGTTAAGAAGAGGAATAAGTGTTTTTTTTTTTTCAGGAAAGATAAAGAGTTCAATTTGCATTTAAGATGTTTATGAAATATCCACTTTCAAGAGATATGAGACTTCAGAAGGTCAGCAGAAAGTTTAGCAGTGAATAAGTAGATTTGAGAGAAGACACAGATATGTTTTTAAGTGGTAGAGAAGCAGCCAGTGGACAAGGAGAAATTGAATATAAGCAAGAGGGTGGAGATGACAAATGGAGGAATCTGCTGGAGATGAAGTGGAATGGGACAGTTTTTGCAAACAGAGGAGTTTGTGTTGTGAGAAAGGCCATCTCTTCTTGTGAAACAAGTGTGGAGGACATAATTGTAGAAAGCATTTGGGAAATGTGTTAAGGAGGAGAAAAGTAAATGGTCTTAATTTTGAGGGAGAAATGAAGATTTACCAAGATAAATATTATGCTTCAAGAGTGCACCAGGCATCCACTTGCTGAATGCACACACACACATATATGTATGTATTTTGAAGCTCTACTTACTGAGTAAATAATGCAGTTATTTTTTCATGTGAGAAAATTCAGCCCTTCTCTGAGAAAGTATGTACATATATATATATAAAATATACTCAAAATAGAATGTACTTGTAGCTCCACTTCCTCAGTAAATAACAAAAGATCATTCTTCACACAGAATAATTCTGCCTCTGTCTGAATATACATTCATAGTGTATAAATAAGTATATATATATATATATACATAATTTTGTGTATATATACATATACATACAGACATATGCCAATGAAAAACAATATGGCATAAGAGACAGAGAAACTATGCTGGAGAGGTAGGAAGATCTGTGTTTAGGTTCTGCCTCTGACACAAACTATGATATCCCAGAAAAATCATTTAACCTCCCAGAAGCCTAGATCTCTTAGATTGTAAATCACTGACTAGTTATGCACCTGCATTGGTGGAGAATTTGCACAAGGATGTAGAGCCACAGATTCAAAAGACAATCGCATATATGTATGTGTTTATGTGTGCACTCATTTATGGATATATTGGGTGAAAGAATCTTTCCTCTTTACAACACAACCCTGATAGTACCAGTTTGCCTTTTTGGCACCCAGTTCCACAGATGGGGGCAGAATTATTCTGTGTGAAGAATGATCTTTTGTTATTTACTGAGGAAGTGGAGCTACAAGTACATTCTATTTTGAGTATATTAATGGCTTCCACCATTCCTGTCTCATTCACTTACAAGACCCTGTCATTGTTATAGACAGGTATGACATACCCATTAATTATGTTTAGCTGGCAGAAGCAACTCTTCATCATTTCAAGTCAGTTGATGGGGAGAAAATGTATCCAAACCAAAGAAGAGCTTCTGCTTTTTATCTGTGTTTGGCAAAGGGAGGAAGCCCTGCCAGCACCATGGGAAATATTCTAATGACTATGATAGAATCATCAATAGGATACCAGTTTCCTGGTGTCCCACCCCAGCCTTAGCCACATGTTCAACATAGCACCACATCAATTCTAGGAAGAAAGAAATTATTCCTTTAAAGATGAGGGGAAAAAACACCCCTGTGCAGAAGGGAAATTAATAGACAAACAGAGGCCAGAAGAGGACCAGAAAAGCAGATGCATGGAGATGAGAGCATGTTTTCTGGACAGTTTTGATTAATCAGCAACTGAAAAGACGACAAATTAGAAGTCCTGTGGAGACTGAAAACAGTGCCTGACATACTATTAGAGCTAATTTGTTTATGTTGGGGAAATAAAGAATAATTATAGACAAAGCAAACTGGGAATAGTCATTATCAGCTTAATTAAAAGCTTCTCGTGACATATGACAAATTATTTGTCAATCCATACTGTGCAAATGAACACTGATAGGAAGGTCAATTGACCTTTTCACTATGGGTCTTGTAACGTTAGGGCTTAATCACATAAAAAGATATTCATTTATCTTAAGGAAGATACCCCCATTCTGATTGCACTATTGTTAACTCCTTCAGTCCCAAATAAGGCTACTCTGTTTTCCTTGCAAAATGAAAAATAATGTTTTTTTCTATAGAATATTTGTATAGAATAAAAATAGAAGCTAAATGACACTCAATGTTGGATATTATTTCTGCCTTAAAAATATGGTGTAAAGGTACATTTTGCTGAAGAACTACCTTCATTGGAACCTGGGTCAGTGAGAGCCAAAAGCAAACTGGAAAGGTATTAATACCTGTATTAGTGGCGAGATATTTGTCTTTTCTGGACCAAGCCAGGGAAAGATATTCATTACTCAAAGCAAGTAATAATTTTTTTCCAGCTACAGTAACTTGTGAGAACATTCCACAATCTAGAGCTTGTTATATCCATGGAAGGAATGCCTGCCTCATAACAAATTATAGATCTTTGAAGTAAGTACTATTGGATCTTCTGTTTAAGTATCTCTTAAATAGGAATTTAAGGAATAAAAAGATAATCTTTTTAATTTTTATTTAATTTTTAAATAAAAAGAGGAATAAAAGATAATTATAGATGGGTTTGTTAAATCCTGCCTTGGGATTTTGAAGTGTCGAGGGTGATGATAGCACTTGTATTTCTCAACAGATAAAAATATATCAGTTTTGTACAGAGTTAAGAAAGAATGATTAGTTAAAATAGGAAGATCCCCAATGGTATGCGAGTTCCTTCTTAGCCCATGTCTACTTTGCTTCTGTCTCTTGACCTAATAATATCTGAGAGAGTCTCCTGGTTAGTGACCTGACTCTCTACCTAAGATCTTCCTCCAAGACTGAATTTATTGTTTAAAAATTTGATTTGAGACTGTCTTTCTTGCTGTGCTACTCAGGCAAAATCTGTGGTCCCTCATCACAAGCGTCATCATGGCTAGTCATAGATTTTCATAGATCAATTGACTTTACATTAGTAAATAAATCCAAGTCCATCTAAACCTAATTGAGTTAATCAATTAGTTTGATTATTTTGTTTATTGGTTTTACATTATTAATTAAACTCTGTGGACATTCCCATCTATTGTCATGAATTTGTTACACTGAGTTGATATGGATAAAAAAATCACTCTCAATTCCCGAAATTTTTCTCTAAGTCCCTACCTTCAAGGTCCAACTCTGCAGCAACTAATCAGTCTTTGCTGATTTTCCTCTCCTCTTCCTCACCCCTCAGCAATAAAAGATATGTCTCTTCTCAAATGTCTCATAGGCCATGACCTACACCCCATATTCTGCCTTAGATCAACATTATTTGTGGTCACAGCTGGACTCCCCTCCCTAACATTTTATAAACTAATTCAAAGCACATTCTATGTTGTATGTATAGATGTGTGTATGTTCTTTCCTAGTATTAGTGTTGCACTGTTGTCCTTTGTATATCTCCTTCATTAGTACTTGGCACAAAATAGTCCCATTTTGGTTGTTTAATACTTTCTGATTATCCACTTGTGTTCACCTTTTTGTCTTTCTCTGGTCTCATGTCCCTATTTCAATATTTCTACTCACCTCTGATCTTGTCTGGAGGAATGCTAGTAAGTCTTCTACTTTATTATGGGTCTACTTTCCCCTTATAGAATTATACTCAATTTTGCTAAGTTATTCACTTTTGGTAGCCCATTTCTCTTGCCATATGGAATATCATATTCCAAGTTCTCTATTCATATTGGTGGTTTTTAAATCTTGTGTTTTCCTAACTAGTGTTCCTCGATATTTTAGTTATTTCTTTCTACCTTATATTATTTGTAGCTTCCCTTCTTCCTCCCCCCTTTGTCCTGAAAAGGTGGAATTTTGGCTACATTTTTTCATTTTTATTAGAAGATTTTTTATTAGGGAGTTTTTATTAGGGAATTTCTTTCACAAGATTACTGATACATTTTTTTTTATTATTTCAATTTGGCCTCTGGTTCTAAGCTAACTGGGTCATTTTCTTTCATAACTTCTTGAAATATAATATCTGGATTCCATTTGGCTATGGCTTAGAGCAGTTCAATAATTCTTGAATTATTTCTCCTTGATCTATTTTTCAGGTTACTTACATTTGATATGGTATATCTTATATTCTCTTCTCTATTTTTCTTATTCTCTTTCAAATCTTTGATAGTTCTCATTTATTTTCTAATTATTTCTTCTAATGTTCACATTTCATTTATAAAATTATTTTTAATTCTTAAAATTTGACTAATTTTCTCCAGGAATTCAAGTTGAACGTGTGCCTAAGGTATATTTTTCTTTGAGGTTTTACTTGTAGATGTTTTGGAATCATCCTATTCTTCTAGTTTGTGCCTTAGTGGTCTCTCTCACCATAGTAATTATTTATGATAGTACTCTTTTTTTTTCCTTTACTCATTCTTTCAGTCTTATTTCCTGACTTTGTGCTAGAAACTTTGTCTACGTCTGGAGGGAATGCCTGGATTTTGTTGTCTTTTTTTGTTTCTCATGGGATATGCTACTGCTTTCTCCAGATATCAAGTGCTGTATTCTTCAAAGGTAACAGAGGTATTCCGGGTTGAGCACTTGAATGCTTTCAGTATGCTCTAAACCATCTAAGAGCCTGTTGGCCTGAACTTAGAATGCTCCTGATCTGGGTATGTATATGAGTAACACAACTGTAGACATGCCCCTGTTTGGAACTCTAGTAAAAAAAAAAATGTGACCATCTGATAGATAGAAGTCTCTGAAAGTTCAGAGCAATAGAACTTCAGGCTCCCCCTTTTCTGGGTCGAGCTACAGACTTAAGAAGAGGATGAGACTGGATTTGAGAACCTTAGTCAGAGCCACAGGGTTGCTTATTGTTACTGTTCCTGCTCATTTGCCAGAACCCAAGAAAGATCCCTGAGACCCAAGACCGTTTCTTGTCCTGATCTACCTTCTCTAGGTGCAGATTGCCTTCTTATGCACTGGATATGAGATTCAGTTACTGGATATAAACAATAGAACTGCCATTTGTTCCTGATCCCTAAACAGGATCAGATCTGTCTGTTCTGCTTCCTATACCTCTTCTTATTATGATGCATAGCAACAGTTTCCAGTTTATTACTCACAATAGAAAGCTTCAGGTATTATCCTCCTGGCTATTCTTCATCCCTAGAGTCCACAGACCTCTCTTTTTTCCCCTCTATGTTGTCCTGGACTGGAAAAAAATGCCTCTAATTTTTCTCATGTATTCCTAAACAAGATTTGGTCTATCTAATACGTTTCCTAGGTGTTCATTGCATTTGTTGAATTTTCTGGGAATGAGGGCTATATTGCTTCCT
This sequence comes from Monodelphis domestica, assembly GCF_027887165.1. Lineage (NCBI taxonomy): Eukaryota > Metazoa > Chordata > Mammalia > Didelphimorphia > Didelphidae > Monodelphis > Monodelphis domestica. The sequence continues at coordinate 503,849,104 of NC_077229.1, read as the reverse complement.
TCTCTTCTATCTTGACTGATTCTCTGGGACCACTTAATTAAATATCCTCTCGGATGAAGAGGATTCCTTAATTGGTGCTAACTTACAGGGATGAGTTCGTTTTCAGTACCTAGAAGACCAAGGGCTATATGACAAAGATATAATATGAAAACTACTTGGCTTGCAAGTCTTGTGTGATTTGTATAAGGTTTTCATCAATAAGAGTATAGCAAATCACAACCTCCAACTCTAGGAAGGTGCTCTATCAGAAAGGATAGTGTCTGCATCTATCACTGTGCATCCACAATATCTATCCAGTGACTGAAGACAGGCATCATTAGCAAGCCAACATCTCAGGTTATTTCCTGAATTAAGTTGTTAATTGTCTCTCTGGAGCACTGATAAAATGTTTGAGGGGAGAGAAGGGGTGCAGTATGGGTGCATTTTCAAATCAGTGCCATATTCATAGTTTATGCAAAGAAAGGGAATGACAAATTCCTTGTCATTCTTTTCTCCACAAACATGAGGGTAAGAGATCACTTGCATGTTTTTGTCCTGAGTCCACTGGCTATTTTTACCTTCTATTTTTCTTATCTTTATACCTAAGCTGGAAATTACCGCTCTTTGTCCTTTTGCTTAGGACTACATGCCACTAATCACATGCCTGCATAGTATCTGCATTTACATAAGAACAATAGGGGAGTGGAATAGGTGTAAAATCATTCCTCTTTCCTCTTATGCCAAATGGACTAGTTATGAAAAGTATATCTAGCATCTAGTTATCAAGAATAATTTATTAAAATAGGAAGTTATTATTTTATATTTCTTCTTTGTTTTATGGTCAAATGCCTAGAAAAGAAAGCACTTTCTATCTTCTACTTTTTTCTCCACTCATTTTTCTACCCTTTGCAATCTAACTTTGAACCTCTTCAAAACTGAAACTTCTTTCCAACTTGCAAACAAGCTCTAATCACTAAATTTTAACCCTATTTATCCTTTTAAATATTTTTTTGACATTGTTGACACCCTCTTCTCCTATATATTCTCTATCCCCAAGCTTTCATGGCATTGCTCCTATTAAGTTCTTTTTATACCTATGTTGCTACTCTTTCTTGGGATCTTTTTTTCAACAATTTTGGGTTCAGTTTTAAGCTCTTTTCAGAGAATTTCAATATTTATATGTCCACCATATTTATCTTTCTTTACTTCAAGTTTTGTATCACCAACTGTCTCCAGATGTCTATATCTGGATGGATATTCTAAAGGCATCTCAAAGTCAACACGTAGGCAAAAGAACTTATTACCTTCCCAAAACCCTCTTCAAATTTCACTACTAGTAATATCTTAAAATATGCTTGTTATATTAAAATTCTTAGAAATGCCCCATATTTCCTCCCCTTCCCATACTAGAGAAGGCATCCTTCAGCAAATATAGCCATATCTATATTTATGTATTGCTTATTTCTTTTATCAGTTCTTTCTCTGGAACTGGATAGACACAAATCATTCTTCAAACAATATTTCTATTGATGTATAAATCTTTCCTTGGTTTAGCTTGTTTCACTTCATAATTTCATGTAGGTCTTTCCAGATTATTCTAAAATTAGACTATTCATCATTTCTTACAGCAAGATATATCACAATTATATGCAAATTTCCTTATTATTATTGAAGGCAATACTATGTTAGGAGTCTCTCTGTTTTGCAACCTTGACATAAACTTTGGCTCTTCCTAGCTCTCTCCCTTATATTAATTCACTTTTCTAGCCTATTGGATTCTGTCTCCATGAACTCCCTTGTATCTGTCCCAGAGGACCAAGGAACAGATGCTACCCATATAGTGAGAGAGAGGCTATTGATTTAAGACAGAATGAAAGGGGAAAAATTGGACATAGACATTGTAGCTGTTTCTTTTACATAATGACACAAATTTGTAAAAAAAGTTTATTTTTACTTTTAAATGGAGATGTAGGAGACAAAATACATGTTTAATAATTAAAAATAAAATAGAAAAACATTGCCTGGGGACTCACAACATTTTATTAATGCATTTTGTGTTTTTTAACTTTGCAAAATAAAAAAAAAAAACATGGACTGGAACCTTTGTCCTAAACTAAGACTCCTTGAGTTAATTACTCACTACCCAAAGATGAGAGCTAAATTACGCTCCACAGCAACATTTTCTGGATAGCATTTCAAGTTACTGCCTTTAATTCATTCTTTTCAAACAGCTAAATTAGATTGCCCTCTTCCCAAATTGGAATTCCATCTTTCATATCTGTATCTCTCCGCAAGCTGCCCACCAGCACTCCATAAATACATTTTCTCCTTTCCTCTAACTCAGAGAATCTCTACTTTTCTTCAAGACTGACTCTCTGTTCCATATTTGTCGGAAGAATTTCTTGGTGTTATTAGATCACAGAGGTCTCTTCTTTCTCAAATAGTAATGTTTATATGTATAACTCTTGTTTCCCCTACCCCCAAATAGGATATAATCTTGAAACCAGTCCCTATGCAGTGCATTTGAATCCCCAGCTCCTCCTCTATACAGTACTTTGCACAAGATGAGCACGTAAATCTTTATTTGATTTTCATTGTTTGCATTGGTTTGGAATAGAGGCTATCTGATAATTCACAGGAGTGAGCTATCTTCTCTTCTTCTTGCATAAAAGTCTCAGAATATTGGTGGCATCTCCCATATCAGGGACACATTTCTGATTCTTAGCTTCAATTTGAAAGACCTAGTTATTGTTCTAATAGTTAAAAATCTCACTGTATTGTGCTCTGATCAGACCCATAGGTGGATTATTGTGTTCAGCTATGGGTAAAGTATTGCAATGGAAAGAATGCTCAATTTGGCAGTAGAGGACCTAGACTCAAATCTCACACTATTAAACACCTGTGCAAGCCATTTAATTTCCTTGAACCCCAGTTTCCTTATTTGTAAATTGATGGACTAGATGATCCTTCAAGTCCTTTCTAGTTCAAAATATGTAATCCTACAATATACTGAATTTTAGGAAAGCCATTGATACTGGAATGAGTCTACAAACCGGATTGTAAATAGTCTCAAGTTCATGATATTCATAATTTAAGAGGACTTACAAGGATATTTGGGGATGTTTAACCTGGAGAAGAGGTGACTTAAAGGAGGTGCATCATAGCTATCCTTAAGTATTTGAAGAGATATAGATATCACCTTGAAGATGAATTTGATTTTTTTATGTTGGATTCCTCTCTTGGCTATGCTTCTGATTCTGTATTTTGCTATCATATCTCAACTTCTGTCTTGTTCTAGAACCTCCCATATTGCCTTATATCTGGACACCCTGGAATATCACTCTACTCCACTGGTGAGTTTCTTCCAAGGTTTTCAAGTTAGGGAATGACTCAGGTTGGCAAATTTCATTCTCAGGTATCCTTGTGATTTTCTGGGCTTTGCCACTATGTCCTCATGAAGGTACCTCCTCCTTTCTCCTGCCATTTTCAATTTCCTTTTACATTTTGCCTTCCCCATCAGGATATAAGCTCTGTGAGGGAAAGGATTGTTTTTGTTTTTGCTTATATTTATATTCCCAGTGCTTAGCAGAGTGCCTGGCACATATCCCAAAAGGAAGAACTAAAACCAATGGTTTAAGTTGTAAAGATGTAAATTTGGGATTAATATAAGGGGAAAATTTTTCCTAAAGAGGAATGCTATCCTAAAGTGGAAAGAATTACCACTGAAACCAGTGAATTCCCTCATATGAAAAGGCTTCAAACAAAGGCGGGTTGACAATTTGTTAGCTATATAGCACCAGCTCCGATAGCCTCTTACACTACCTCTATAGATATTGCTACTTTATCTTTACAAGAGAATAGTCTCTTTTGCTATGAGGTTTAGAGAGAGACTAAGAGACATAGAGAAATGACTAAGAAAACTACTTTACTGAAGCACTGAGTCATTTTAATTATCAAGATGGAAGAATTTGAAAATGACTTTTCCTGAGACAATTGAGTAATTCATTTTGAAGAGTCATTATGAAAAGAATTCTGAGAGAATACTAAGAGATAAATAATGAGACTGATTTTTCCAGCATTAAGACATGAGGAGTAACAGTGAGGGTTATTATAAGTGATTTTGACTGTTATTTTTCTCACCACTGAACCATTAGACATAATTATGTCTTTGTTTTAGTCCTTGTTGCACTGTTAGTAAGTTATATGTCCGTTAACTTTGATGTTTATTTGAGATTAGGATATTTGATGGTATGCTATATAGAGTGGGATGGGAAAACTTTATAAAATGAGATTTCCCCAGTTTAATAAATGATGTTTAATAAATGGAGTTGGAAACTCAAAAATTATTAATTAATTAGAAAGATGTTGCCAGTTAGGAGACAAAACATGTCAATTTGTCTTTATTTCTTTGAACCCTAAAAAGTGAAATTAAGATAATGAGTCAAGTGGCAGACGTAGATAGGTGAGGTTTGTTGTAGTTATCAACTAATAAGGTGCTCCATGAATCTCCCTTCTCTCTCTTCCTACTCCTGTAAGCTACATGAGAGGGGTGATCATCCCCAAAGTTTATTAGACATGGGTCATAATTTCCTAAAACTTGATAAAGATATATTGTAGAATTAATTCTTTTTAGAAATATGGTTTGGACTGGATGGCTCCTGATGTTACTTCATACTCTGAAATTATGTATTTCTGTTATGCTTCATGTTTCTACATCTCCAGGGTGCTATTGTCAACACTTTAGCCAGCTTTGGACTTATTATTCCTGTTTCCTTTTTTCCTTTCTACCCACTGGATCTAGTGGCTTTGTGAATTCTTGGTTCTGACCTAGACTGGTTTATCTACTTGGGTCTCAGTTTTGCTTCTACTACTCCCTCCTGATGCTCTAACATGTGTATGCATGCTCTCTTACTCTTCCTTTCCTTCCCTCTCTCTCTCTTTTTCCTTTCTCTCCTTCTTCCTCTCTCTCCTCCCATTTCTTCTCTGTCTCTCCTCTCTCTTCTCTCTCTCCTCTCTTTGTCTCCTCTATCTTTTCTCCTCTCTCTCTTCTCTCTATTTCTTCTCTCTCTGCGTCTCTCTTCTTCTCTCCCTCTCTTTTTGTCCCCTCTCTCTATGCACACACAAACATATACATCCATGCTCATACATATACACACACTCATTTTCTTTGCTTTTCCCCTCTAGCTTTGCTAATTTTCACTAATATGCAATACAAAACAGTTAACTACTCTTTCCTTTATCTCAGTAGGGGCAGGGATATAGTGCTTCTAGGTTAATGTACCACTATTCTCCTTCAAATGTCCTAAGTTCTATACTAAATTATATTCTTCTTTGAATTAGTCTTATTTTCCTGCTTCTTTGACTTTGTTGTTCCCACTTTTCAGGGTTACTGGACACCTGCCCAACTCTCCCTGTGAATATCCTCTCCATCATTAAGCCTGAAGAAGAGAACACTGGTGGGGCAGAGAGAGCATCACAGATGTTTTTCAAGTATTTGAAAGGCTATGAAGAAAAGGATTTAATGTTGTTTTGTTTAGACCCAGAGGGTACAACCAGGAGAGATGTGTGGAAGTTTCAAAAAGACTCATTTAGGTTTTTATCTTGGCAAAAAAAAAAGCTTCTATCAAGAACTCTCCACAAGAGGAATGGGCTTCCTCAGCATGTACTTGGTTTCTTTTCAGTGAATATCTTCAAACAGAGGCTGTAAGACCACTTGCCAGGTATCTGAGAGTAGGGATTGTTTTTCTGGTTATAGGTTAGATTGGATGACTTCTGAGGTCCTTCCCCACTCTGAAATTGTGATTTTGTTCTCCTTAGACCTAGATCATCTCTCTTTCATACTGAAATCTAGCTCTAAGTGACCTCTCCCTCTCAATTCCTGTTGAGCTTTTATTCTCTTAGGGCACTACAGTATACAATAAAGTAATAAAAGATATTTGTTTATGGTCCTTTCCTTTTTAACATTCTTTTAAAAATTGAGTTCCAATTTCCTTTTGTTTTCCCCATACCTTCCTCCCTGTTACACTTTCCATCACCCACTGAGAAGGCAAACAAATATATATGTACAATTATGCAAAACATACCTCTAGATTAGCCATATTAAAAAAAAACAAGAAAAAGATAGTAAGAAAATTATATTTCAGGTTGAACTCAGAATTCATCAGTTCTCTGTCTGGAGGTGGATAGCATTTTTTCATCATGAGTCCTTTGGATTTTAATCAACACCCTCAACAATCTTTTCTTGTAGCACAATGGTACTCCATCACAATCACATGCTACAACTTGTTCAGCCATTCCCTAATTGATAAGCATCTCAATTTCTACTTCTTTGCCTCAAAAAGAATTGCTGTAAATATTTTTTTTGTAAATAATGGTGATTTTCCTTTTGCTTTGATTTCTTTGGAATACAAACCTAGTAGTGTTAGTGCTGTGGATCAGAGGGTATACACAACTTTATAGCCTTTTGAGCATAGTTCCAAGTTGTTTTCTAGAGAGGATGGACCTGTTCATCATCAACTCCATCAACAATTCATAAATGTATCTAGTTTCCCCTCATCCTCTCAAATATTTGTCATTCCTGACAGGAGTGATGTGAATACCTCAGAGTTGTTCTTATTTTCATTTCTCTAATCATTATTGATATAGAACATTCTTCCACTGACCAGAGATAACTTTGATTTCTAGTTCTATAAACTGACTGCTCATATCCTTTGACCATTTATCAATTGAGGAATGACTCTTATTTTTATAAATTTGACTCAGTTTTATAGGCTATATATTTGAGAAATGAGGTCTTTTTCAGAGAAACTTGCTGGAAATTTTCTTGATATTACTTCATTGCTTATGGTACCTTTTAGTTTAGAAATGTAGTTTCCCTGATTATCTCCTTTTAATTAGTCCTTTTTTTGCTTTTGCTTTGTCTGAAATTATGATTGCTACTTTGCTTTTTTTTACTTCTGCTGACCCTAATAGATTCTAATCTGTTCCTTTCTTTTAACTCCACATATGTGCTTCTGTCTTGAATGGGTCTCTTGTAAGAAACATATTGTTGGATTCTGGATTTTATTCCTTTCTGATATCTTCTTTCATTTTATGGGTGAACCCATATCATTTACATTCAAAATTATGATTACAAATTGTATATTTCCCTCTATTCTACTATTCTCTTCCCACCTTCTCTCTTTTTATCCTGTCCCTCCTCCAAAGTCTATTTGCTTCGAAACACTCCCTCATTTAATCTAATCTCCTTTTTATCAGCCTCCCCACAATATTGTTTATCTTCTTGTCCTCCTATTTCCCTATTAGGTAAATTATAAACAACTATGTGTACCCATTCTTTCTTCTTTTATCTAATTCTGATGAGAATGAGATTCAAACATTGTTTGCCACATAACAACTTGCCCTCCCCCATTGTAAAAGCTCTTCTTTGCATACATCTTTTATGTGATATAATTTCCACATTGTGTCTCTTCCTTCCCCCTTCTCCCAGTGAATCCCTCATTCTCTCCCCTTCATGTTTTGAAGATCAGTACAACATAGTTGACTCACATTTATGTCTTCTATCTATGCAAACTCCTTTTAACTACCCATTAATGATAGAATTCTTAGGAGTTAAATGTATTATCTTCCCATAAAAGAATGTAAAAAATCTAACTTTATTGAGAAACTTCTAATTTTTATTTCATTTTATGCTTCTCTTGAGTCTTCTAATGGAATGTCAAATTTTCTAATAAGTTCTCATCTTTTCCCTAAGAATTCTTTTAAGTCCTGTATTTCATTGAAATATCATTTTCTCCTGAAGGATTAAGCATACTTTTTCTAGGCAGGTTATTCTTGATCAGAATCCCAGTTCTTTTGCTTTCTAGAATATCATATTCCAAGCCTTAGAGTACTATAACATGGAACCAGCTATCTTGTATAATCCTGTCTGTTGTTCCATGATATTTGGGTTATTTCTTTCTGGCTGCTTGCAATATATTCTCCTTGACCTGGGAGATATGGAATTTGGCTATAATATTATGAGTGTTTTCATTTTGAAACATCTTTTAGGAAGTGATTGGTGAATTCTTTTAGTTTTTTATTTCCCCCCTGAATATAAGATATTAGAATAGGTTTCCTTTATAATTTCTTAAAAGTGAATGTCTAGCTCATTCTTTGAATACGGCTTTTTAGGTAGTTCTAGAATTCTTAAATTAGCTCTCCTTAATTTATTTTCCAGATCTATCATTTTTTCATTCTCTTAATTTTGTTTCTGTCACATGGAGTCGTTAGCTTCCATTTGAACAATTCTAATTAAGGGATTATTTTTTCAGTTTTTTTTTAAAAGCTTTTTCTATTTGGCCAATCCTGCTTTTTAAAAAGTTCTTTTCTTTGTTGAATTTTTGTGCCTCTTTTACTATAGGTCTATTTTATTTTTTCATGCCGCTATTTTCAGAGCTAGTTCTGGGTCTGCAAGTTTAGATGCTTCCAGAATTCTCCTGCACTCTAGAACTGTGACCCAAAACTATATATGGGCAGTGGAGTTGCTAATCCTGCCATCTGTAAACCATGACAGCAAAGGGTTCCTTGTAATCTCTTTCTGAGCTGTTATTTTTAAATTGTTTGGAGGGGAAGATTGGGAGAATTCAGTTGTCCCAAATATTCCATCTTGACTCCACCTCACCCTGTCCTTAAGTTTTCAAGCAGTTGCTTTTGAGGGTGTCGGTGACTCTGGTCCCCTGTGTCTTTGAAACCTCCATTGGATAAAAGTGATGCTAGAATGACATTGTCACCCCCCCCCCAATACCAATTGGAAAAACATCAGTTCACAAAGGAAATTGAAAAGAGGACTTTTACTGGAGGCAAGCAGGAAGTTAAAATTATAACCTGAGTTCACAAAAAATTTTTTTTTTGTTTTTTTAAAGAACTCTTATCTTCCATCTTAGAATCAGTACTGTGTATTGGCTCCAAGGCAGAAGAGTGGTAAGGGCTAGGCAATGGGGGTCAAGTGACTTGCCCAGGGTCACACAGCTGGGAAGTGTCTGAGGTCAGATTTGAACCTAGGACCTCCCATCTCTAGGCCTGACTCTCAATCCACTGGGCTACTTAGCTGTCCCCACAATTGTTCTTTACTGAAATTGTCCACCAAATTTATATGAGAGATTTGTGAACAAAGACTACTTAACTAAAATTTATTTGACTGTTCCCAAGCCATGCCAATTAGCTGATTGAAGTTTAGGAAGACAGAAAAATCAAGGGAGAGGAATTATTTATTATTTCAGGAAAAACAATCTCCAGCAGTTGTATTTATATGTTTCATATGAATACTATTCATTATAGCATATTTTATTAAGCTGTTTTTCCCAAATTGTAGAATTCTAAATTCTATAATTTCAGGTGATATCAGTGAGAGACAAGGTCCCATGAGGTGATTTTAATTTTGTCAACAACTCTGATTAAAAATATAAAATACTAAACCATTTATTTACACATTAAAAATTCTTAGATGTATCACAAATATTCATGATAGAAATAGCCTCATTTTTATCACTTTTGTTCTAAAAGATCCTTTTTTCCTCTTTATTTTTTGGGATTTCCATATTCCAATTACTCCAGATCATGATTTATGGATTTTTCCTAATTCGTTTCAAGTTCCAAATGTCCTATGACCAAATTATTTTGAAAACATTGTCACTGAGTAGATGTAGTTCAATATAAAAAGACAGAATAATTTTATAGCTAAAAGCTTTAAAATTAAGGAGAGATATTTATATGTAAGACTTAAAATGACAAAGTCCTTTTTACTCTCTAATGCTTTAAAGTCTTTGCTTTGATGGCAGGTGAAAATGAACTGATGTACATTATTTCTCCATCTTACAAGTCATCTACCTGATTTGGTCTGACTAACAGGTTTTGTAGAAAAATAGACCCCAGTTTGAAAGGGCAAAGCAGTTGTACACCAAGATTGAAATGCATTTGCAAAGCTTTGGGACAACTAGGTAAATTTTAACCACCTTACAGTGTACAAAAATAGGAGAATTTCACCTTCAAGAACCCCCAGTGTACAGATACTTTAGCACATCTCTCTGGTAGGGAGAAATCCGTATTATAGCATCTTGGACTTTTAATAAAGCCCCTTTCACTTATGACAAAGAATGCTGCCCACCTTCAGAGAAGGAACTGTCAGGGTCAGATATTAGTTTATTTACTGTTTTATTTTCAGATTTTGGTCCTATATGAATATTCCCTTACAACAATGACCAATGTAGAAATATGTTTTGCATGATAATATATAAAAATCCAGATCAAATTTTTTACTATATCAGAGAGGAAGGAGAGAGATCATTTGGAATAACATGTTGAAAATTGCTATTACATGTAATTTGGAAAATAAAATATCTTTGAATAAAAAATAAATACATAAACAAGTTTTCTATTAGGAATTTTAAAAAAGAAGGTCTCTTTCCTCTGTTCTGATTTGTGAGAGATCTTTCTTACTCCATTCTCAATCACCTGGCACAATCGATATAGCAGTCTCACTGACCTGAATGGTGCCCACCTGCTCGTTGTGTTCTTGGCTATTTGATACAATAGCACAGATTCAGCAAAGAGACAGCTAAGTGGTGCAGTGTATAGACTTAGGAAGACACAAAAACTGACCAACCATGACTCCCTTTGTGGTTGTAGATAAGAAAGAAGGCATTGCAGAAGCCTACAAAATTAGCAATATGATCATAGTAGAAAGAACACTTGAGTTGAAGAAGACCTTAGAGAAGTCAGTTCATCTCTGAGACATTTCCTTCCCTCTGATCCCAAATCTAAAGCTAGAGGGTATCTTAAAGGTCATCAAGTCCTTTTCCACCCTCAACCCCACCTCCATTTTTTAGAGAGGATTACTGAGCCCCACAGAAGTCATTTGATTTAAAACTAGTAAAGGTCCAAGGTGGGATTCAAACCCATGTTCTTCTGAGTTACCAGATAGTCCTTCTCTCCAATGAACTCCCCATTGAGAGCCTCAGATCAAGAATTTATTTTTTCATATTAAATTCAATTCAACAAATTTTAAAAAATCAAGTAACTATGATGTTCCACGAACTGTTAGGTATTAGCAATTAAAAGACAAAAAGAAACAGACTGTCATCATAGAGCTTATATTCAACGTTGGGGGTTGGAGAGAGAGAACAAATACATACAGATTAAAAAATAAAATTACAAAATTTATAAAATTAAACACAAACCTTGACTTTCACCAGTCCAGCAATCTAGTCTTTTATTCCAGTTTTCCAATTTATTTTCTGTGGGACATGGTAGTCAGCTTGGTTCCAAAGCAAAATAAGCCAAAGTGAAAAAAAAATCATTATTCCACTTTAAATCTCAGTTACTAAGTTTCCCTTAAGCCAATAGAAATTTTATAAGATTTTGTAGTTCTTGAATCTGAGTTCTTTCTTGCTCAAGTCTACCTCACTTACCTAGTATAAACTGTGATTTACTATAAAACCCAGAGTCTCAAAAATGTATGTTTCTTTCAGTAAACATTGTTTTAGGAAGTAGCCATATGGTTACTCTCAAATCCTTACTAGTTTTCCATGTTTCACATTCTTTGGAATGGGAAAGAATGAAACTAATTTATTAAGAAATCATGAAATAAATACCATTTAGCTGTTCTCTATCAGGCAGCATGTCTATAGAAATGGCATCTGGGTTGGGCAAGGACTAGGTTCTAGTCCCTCCTCTGGATGGAGTTGTTGTTGTTTCTTTGTTTTGTTTTGTTTTTTAAAGAAGACCAATGACATCATGAAGTGATGTCTTGACACTCATACATTGAATTTAAGTGAGGCAGGGTTGCACAAGGTCCTCAGCCTCATCTGTCCTCCAGAATCAGCAAAGCCCAGAAGTAATACAAAAGTCCAGACTACTGGTGGTGGTCCAGGATGCAGTAGATGACCCTTGGCATCTTCAATGTTTAGCTAAATTCTAAGCATTTCACAATACCTGCTACAGCCACCTTCATGGTCACTGTAAAAATGGTTCTCACCCACCCATTCTGTTGGGGTAAGTATTCACATGCTTGGGGTAGACTCCCCTCCTCCAACTCACTGAAGGGTTTGTGGTTTATCTCATATGCTCAGATGTTTTGCTGGGGTGTGTTCACTGAGCATGCTACAACTTTTTGGAACTACAGGTGGATGAGCAGCACTGAAAAAGTCTTGGCAAGCCCTCATACCAGGGCATGATCCTGGATAAGTGACTCAAACTCTCAAAGCCCCACATAGCTCTCTTAAAATTATAAATTTCACAAGAGTTGTTAGATAAGGTTTGATGTTTGTCATGAAAGGAAGACAATTCTAATGAAGAGCTCCAGATATCAACAAAGTCAATTTTAAAGAAAAACTAACATTTCTCTATCATAATATTTGGTATTCTAATGTGAAGGCCTGACAGATTCTGACCCAAGTCACTCTCTAAATCTCTCTGTTAGAGGTCTTTTGTTTTTCCCCCAGCTCTCTTACTCATAATATCATTACTGGATGTTCAGGAAAGCTATTGATGTTTACTGAAGTATCACTTAAACTGTCCTTATACTGATTCTTTCTAAGATTAATGGTAGGTTGGGGAGCTCTTCAAATATTTGGTAGGGATACAGAATTATCTTTCTGCCCTGGATATGTTTTTTTCTACATGGATTGTACAATGCTTCAGCTAGAAGAAGGGATCTTAGAGACCATCTAGTCCAGCCCTTCCATGGCATAAAAAAAGGAAAGTAACTAAAGGTGGTATATTAAACAGGTTAACTAAAACCGCTGGCCTCTTGGAGAATTGTTTATAGCCACATTCATTAAGCACATCTGTCTTCCTCATGTAACAGTGCTTTCATTTAGCTTCTTGCCAAATTGCAGAGCATGCTTTAGGGAAATAAAAAATGCGTGTTACAGAATGTAACTCAGGAAACAACATTATGCCTTTTGGATGTGGAGCATCCGTGGGAAGGGACTCTGGTGCTTGCTTCCTTCCTGCTGAGCATCTGTGACTGCCTTAGTCTGAGTCCAGGGTCAAGAATATTGACATCAAATAACCAAGCCAAAATAGCAATAAGTCCAAGTCAGGTTGACGGGGAGGGATGAGAGGCACAGAGGTGAGACTCTGGAGGAGCAGAGGTAGTCATCAGGAAATGAGGTCAGGAACCCAGGAAGTCTGAGTCAGGTTGCCAGCTCAAAGCCTGGAGCATTAGAATATAGAGTCAGGCAGGATGCATCATTGCTCCGGTCCTCATCACAGTCTGAAATCAAGCAGTGCTGGAAAGGCAGATGACCAGCCATGGAGAAAGGACAGTGCCCTATGAACTCACCTGGCAATAGTTGTATCTCTGCTCTCCTCTGGCGGGCACGTTAATAAGTCTATTTCAGCCCACCAACTTCTTGGCAGGCTTCTGGCAAAAGGGAGCTATTTCCCTGCCATCTATTTACAAAATGAAGCTTTCATAGCCTATGCTTGCTAGGTATGGCTGATCTATGTTATTAGCCCCTGGAATTCAGGAATGCTACCTAAATTCAGTTATATGTGCAAATCAGGAAAAACATGTATTTTTAAAAATTAAGAACCTAATAAAACCATACTAAGTTGTGTATTTAGAACTTCTGTGACAGTTAAGATAATACATAGAAACAAGCACACATTTTATATTCTAATTGTGTTTCTGGCTTCAAGATGTTTTTCTTCTCAAAAAGGGATATAATCAAAGCCTACGGAACTGGGCAAGAGTCATATGAGCATTGGAGGGCTATGGGGTATATTAAAAGAGTCTATAGGATCCAAACTTGAAGCAAAGCTGTCATTCTATTTGAAGTGTGAGCTATTATATGAGATAAATCCAAGGAAAATAAAACATTATTTCAACCTCTAAAAAATGTATCCTTGCCTTGGCTAGCTAGTTGGAGGGAGATATTGTACTGGCTAGTGGAGCTTTAATGAATGGCAGCTGAGGGCTACATTTAGTAGATGATATATAAATGGGACTTGGCAGGTTTTTTAATATTACTCTCTTTATTCAAATGAAAATGGGACTGCCTGGTAGGACCTCTCTGTTCAGACAGGATACTCTTCATTAAGGCTCAAGAGATAAAGTAAAAACAGAATTAATTTTAAATTTAAAGGGTATTCATTCATTCAGAAGGTAATAATTAAGTGTCATATACATTTCCATATATATGCCAGACCCTGTGTTTGGTGCCATTTAATAAGTGCCTACTGAGTTCTGGGAATTGTACTTAGGCTTACCAAAAATTGGCAGGGCAGGTCCTATTCTCAAGCGGGTCAGATGGAAAAGTTAACATGACAACTATGTATGAAGAAATTATATAAGATAAATTGGAGATAATCAATAGAGGGAAGGCAATAGAATTGAGGGGGATAAGACAAGTTTTCTCATAGAAGATAAGATTTTTAGTTGGGACCACAAGGAAGCATGGGAAGTCAGGAGACAAAGATGAAGAAGGAGAAAATTCCAGGCATGGGGGCAACAAAAAATAATGCCTGGAGCCGGGATGGAGTGTCTTGTTTGAGGATCAACAATGTCAGTGTCCCTGGATGGTTTAGGGGAAAGGTAGGGTGAGGTAAGAGAAGACTGGACAGGTGTTGGAGGGCAGATTATGAAGGGCTTTGAATGCCAAATACAGGACTTTTTATTTGATCCTGGAAGTAAAAGGGAACCACTGGAGTTTTTTGTTTTTTTTTTAAATGGAGGAGTCATGATTAGATCTGTACTTCAGGAACATTAATTTGATAAGGAAGAAGGAAGCAGCAGCCTATGACAATAGTCTGCACATGAATTGATGAGGGCTTGCACTAGAGTGGTGAGAGTGACAGAGAAGAGATTATGGGATTTAAAGGCTGGAAGACCTAGATTTAAATTTCATGTATGATGCTTACTAGCTCTATGACCTTGGTCTTGGACTTGGAGTTTAATCACTTAAATTCTCAAAGATTCTTTTCTTTCTTCCACATAAAATCAGACTATTTAATTATGGTCATGATTTCCCAGGTAAGAAAAATAAGAGGAAAATGGCTTGCCTAGGTCATACATGATAAATCAGCTGATTAGTGGCAGAGCTTAGATCTTTAGGGTCCAGTTAATCCTTTTTTTTTTGCTTTTTACTTCCCTATATATTCTTTTCTATTTTCTAGACAGAAAGTTGGATGGGATTCCATAATTCTAAGAACATCTATTGTATGGAGAGACTTTGAAAATATTATCACCTTTTGTATCTATAAAGGGTACAGAGATAAAACAAAGTGAAAACCCATGCTGACAGGAGGAGACATTTTCACATTTACTGAACACTGATAACAAAGAACAAAGAGGGACAGACAAGTAACCCTCCACAAGTGCACAGACCCCAACAGATTCCCATAAAAGATGTTGTATCGGATCCTTCCTTCAATGACAGTGCTGTCTCTCAGCCAGGCTGACAATGAAAACAGATAGCTTCAATATCCAAAGAAATCAATTGCTATTTATTAAGGGACTATTCTGGGAAAGGAGCTGTACTAAGTACCATTAAGGCTATAAAGATCATAGATGTGGGAGGAATCTTAGAAATCATCTCACTTAATCCTCTCATTTTTACAGATGAGGAAACTTGCTGAAACCTAGAGAAGTAATGTTTCAAGGTCACACAAGTAGTAATTAATAGCATAGACTAGTATTGAACTTGTATCTTATAATTCCCAAATGACACATGTCAAGGCATATTCTAACCCTCATGTAGAGACACAGCATCAACAATAATTCATAAAATGAAAGAGTTTAAATGGACCTGAGAGTTTATATAGGAGATCAGTGATTTCAAAGGAAAATCAAAGTGGCCTGGGATAGTAGGAAGGCTAATGAAGGAGTTCTAAACCCCACCTAAGTAGCTACTATTCCTTCTTATTAATATTTTAGTTCCTGAAGAAGATATAAAGTGATCAGGGGAAAAGGAAAAAAATCTGTTCTAAAATATTGATAACAGTTCTTTGTGGTGGCAAGGAACTGGAAACTAAAGAGATGCCCATCAACTGAGGAATAGCTAAACAGGTTATGGCATATGATAGTGATGGAATGCCACTGAACCACAAAAATGATGAGCAGTTTAATTTTTAAAATATGTAAGGACCTATGTAAAATTATGAAGAGTGAAATGAGCAGAATCAAGATAACATTATATACAGTGTACCTCCCCCAATCCTTTTCCAAAACTCTACTTTAAAGTTTTCTTTTACAGAGGTAGAAAATATGCTTACAAATTTAGCCAACATATCAAAATAGTCTGATACTACATGCAACGCTCCACACTCATGTTTGCCCACATTTGCAATGATGTGAAGATGGAATGGGTATAGCAGGCTGAGACCTTCGGGGCCAAAGACTCTCAGCAAGGCTCAGACCTAGAGCAGAAAATCCCCAGCTACACTCCCCTTCCCTTCTCTCCTCCTGCACCTAGGTTATGTTTGTGTTCACTACCCCTAGAAAACCAGGCAAGCTCCTGTGTAGGTATCATGTAACCCAGGAAAAACCTTAAGTTATATCAGGCAACCTATGGAAACTCCCCTCATCTCTTGGACCCCTGCACAACATATACTCAATAAATCACTGATGTATGGAAGATTGTCTTATTTTTGCTTAACGTCTCTGTTACCATGTAAACATTACCTGTTACCATGTGTATGGAAAGCTTGAGTAGAGACCCCAGCTTGTTTTGCTCCCCCTATAAAAATCATGATTACTCTCAATAAAATTGCCTTTAATTGCCTTCCACATCACTGGTCCTCCTGGTCCCACTTTATTCTCTTTATCATTCTTCTTACCCACCTTCGATGACTCCCAACTGTTGTCAGGCAGGACCTGACAGATGAGAAGGGAAGTGCTATCTCATAGCTAAGTATGTTCATTTTAATTTCACAGAAATTAATTTCAAATTTTTTGTTGCTTTAATTTATATTATTGTAGTCATGCTGTGCGTTATTTTCTTAGTTCAGCTTACTTTATCTCAGTTCATAGAAATCTTTTCATGTTTTTTCCTAGTCATCATTCCTTATGGCAATGAAATATTCCTTATTTATATTATATATATATATTATAATATGCTGCCCATACAAGATGCTTGTGTCCACATAGAATGTCTAAATATATAGGTCAGCAGTTGGTGGAAAGGCATTGGTAGATATCACCAAAATCTTGTCTGCCTCTCTCCAAAGGAAATTGTGATCACTACCTTCAGAGGAACAGAAAGATCACAAGATTGGCTTCTTTTTTTCCCTCTGAAAGTGGTATATTGGAACAGAATACTTATCTAAGAGCAAGACTGATTCAATCAAAAGGTATTGACTTTCTGTGTCATTAGTACTGTAAAAATTAAATTTTGTCTCTAGTAATAAAAGTATTACATTTTATGAGGTTTATTAATGATTATTAGAAATCAAGGATACAAAATAATAAGCCACATGTCTAGGGCACGATTAGCCCATTCATAGCCTACTTACAACATGTTGCAATCTCTGAGTAGAGGCAGAGAGTTCTTGAAATAATAAATTGTGATCTCGTCCAGGTGGAGACTCAGGTGATATTATAGGGAATTCTGGGAAGTACCAAGGACTTCTGGGGATTGAAGTCTGGGATTCAAATCTCCATTTTTACAGTACTCAAAGGAGGAAGGGTTAACCCAGCTTACATCAACAGGTTTGACTCCTTCCCACCAAATGTCACACAAAAGAGCACTGGAAACAAAAATTAGAGGAATTCTACAGAATTATATTAGAATTTGTCAAGATGAATGGGTTCTTCAGATGGAAATGAGTTTTGATCTTACTCCAATCATTAAAGAAGCCCCATTTTTCCTCAGACTTTCTAGGGAGGCAAACTAAAGAGCATGGCCACATTGAAGAGTCAGATTTCCTTGCTTGTCTGCAAGAGAATCTTTTACTTCTTCTTCTTTGAATTCAGTAAAAAAGAGCTTAGAATCATGAGTGACTTGAAGAAAGAAAGAATGAAAGATTTTTCTCCTTTCCAAACTTTTTTGCCTATTCTAACCCTCATGCAGGCACACAGCACCAACACTCTCTCCACGAGTCAGAAACCTCTCATGTTAAATGCTCCAGTATTTGCTGTAAGTCCAGGCAACATTAATTTCTATACATGTACCAGATTTTGTTTAGCCATTCTCTAACATATGGACATCTACTTTGTAGGAATTCTTTGTTACAAGTGCTGCTGTAAATATTTGGGGTGTATATTGAGCCCTTTTATTTAAAATTATTGACATTTTTTGCTGATTTTCTCATTTATTCAGACAAATATTCCACAAGATTTCTCCAGTTAGAAGTTCTTTGAAATAATATTATCGGACTTCCGGTTAAGATGGCGGCTTAGAGAAAGCTAAAGCTCAGATCTCCGGAAAACCCTTCCCGACCGATCTCAAACGATAAGCTCCTAAGGCGCCGAAATTCAAAACGATCAACAGCACAGACCCTGGGAACCCTCCTCCTGGACCTGGACCCGGATCAAAAGGTACGGCTCCCCTTAAAAGCCAGAACCCGAGATCCCTCGGACCTCAGGGGTAGGAGCGCAGAGTCCAAGGCTCCCGGAAGCCGCAGCCCGGCAGGGCTCAGAGAGCAGAACCCTCAGGGCCTTCTACAGTCCCGGTGAAAGTTACTGCCTGGGGCTTCCACTGCAGAGAGCTGGTCGAAACAACAGCAACCCTCAGGGCGGGCAAGACAGCCTCACGGGCTGGATCCTTCTATCCAAGTCTCAGTGAAAGTCCTTGCCCGGAGCTTGGGGAAGCTGCAGCCCATCCCCCGCAGGCTGACGAAACAGCCTCACGGCCAGCGATTCTGAAGGCAACTTCCAGAAAGCGAGCCTGGGGGAGAGTGTGGCCTCGTGGTCCGACCCTTCCATTCCAGTTCCAGTGAGGCATATTCAGCTTAACCCAGGGAAAGCTCATAGAACCATCTGCCCAGGACTGCCTCTGAACACCAGACAGAGGCAAGAAAAACTAATCCTCCACATTCAGAAATGGCAAACTCCACAGAACCACAGAAGCCCCAAAATACCAAGAAAAATAAGAAGAAAGGGACGACTTTGGACACATTCTATGGAGCCAAAATACAAAATACAGAGCAGACAGAAGATAATATGAAAGAAAATGCTCCAAAACCTTCCAAAGGAAATGGAAACTCTCCACAAACCCATGAAGAATTTGAATCAGAAATGACCAAAAAGATGGAAGCCTTCTGGGAGGAAAAGTTGGAAATAATGCAAAAGAAATTCATGCATCTACAAAACCAGTTTGACCAAACTGTAAAAGAAAACCAGGCTTTAAAGGCCAGAATCAGGCAGCTGGAAGACAACGATCGTGTAAAAGAGCAAGAATCAATAAAGCAAAGCCAAAATACCAAGAAATTAGAAGAGAACATAAAATATCTCACCGACAAGGTGATAGATCTGGAAAATAGGGGGAGAAGGGATAATTTAAGAATAATTGGACTCCCAGAAAAGCCAGAAATAAACACCAAACTGGACATGGTGATACAAGATATAATCAAAGAAAATTGCCCAGAGATTCTAGAACAAGGGGGCAATACAGCCACTGACAGAGCTCACAGAACACCTTCTACACTAAACCCCCAAAAGACAACTCCCAGGAATGTAATTGCCAAATTCCAAAGCTATCAAACAAAAGAAAAAATCCTACAGGAAGCCAGAAAAAGACAATTTAGATATAAAGGAATGCCAATCAGGGTCACCCAAGACCTTGCAAGTTCTACTCTGAATGATCGTAAGGCATGGAACATGATCTTCAGAAAGGCAAGAGAGCTGGGTCTCCAACCAAGAATCAGCTACCCAGCAAAACTGACTATATACTTCCAAGGGAAAGTATGGGCATTCAACAAAATAGAAGACTTCCAACTTTTTGCAAAGAAAAGACCAGAGCTCTGTGGAAAGTTTGATACCGAAAATCAAAGAGCAAGGAATACCTGAAAAGGTAAATATTAAGGAAAGGGGAAAATGTTATCTTCTTCTTTAACTCAAACTCTCTTCTATAAGGACTACATTTATATCAACCTATGTATACTAACATGTGGGGAAAATGTAATGTATAAATAGGGGGTAAAGAAAGACCAAATAGAATAATCATTCTCACACAAAGATTCACATGGGAAGGGGAGGGGAAGAAAACTCCTATAAGAAGGAGAGGAAGAGGGGGGGGGTTACTTAAACCTCAATCTCAGGGAAATCAGCTCTGAGAGGGAAAAACATCCAGATCCATTGGGATCTTGAATTCTATCTTACCCAACAAGGGTAAGGAGAAGGGGAAACCAAGGGGGGGAGGGGGAGAGGGAGAACAAAAAGGGAGGGAAAGAGAGGGGGGAGGGGGAGGGAACAAAAAGGGAGGGACTAAAAAGGGAAACATCAAGGGAGGGGACAAGGGGGACTGTTTCAAAGTAAATCACTGGACTAAAAGGTAGAGCCGAAGAAGAAAAGGTTAGAATTAGGGAAGGCAATCAAAATGCCAGGGAGTCCACAAATGACAATCATAACTTTGAACGTGAATGGGATGAACTCACCCATAAAACATAGACGAATAGCAGAATGGATTAGAATCCAAAACCCTACCATATGTTGTCTTCAAGAAACACACATGAGGCGGGTTGACACCCACAAGGTCAGAATTAAAGGATGGAGTAAGACCTTCTGGGCTTCAACTGATAGAAAGAAGGCAGGAGTGGTAATCATGATATCTGATAAAGCCAATGCAAAAATAGACCTGATCAAAAGGGATAGGGAAGGTAATTATATTTTGTTAAAAGGGACCATAGACAATGAGGAAATATCATTAATCAATATGTATGCACCAAATAATATAGCACCCAAATTTCTAATGGAGAAACTAGGAGAATTTAAGGAAGAAATAGACAATAAAACCATACTAGTGGGAGACTTAAACCAACCATTATCAAATTTAGATAAATCAAATCAAAAAATAAATAAGAAAGAGGTAAAAGAAGTGAATGAAATCTTAGAAAAATTAGAATTAATAGACATATGGAGAAAAATAAATAGGGATAAAAAGGAATACACCTTCTTCTCAGCACCACATGGCACATTCACAAAAATTGACCATACATTAGGTCACAGAAACATAGCACACAAATGCAGAAAAGCAGAAATAATGAATGCAGCCTTCTCAGATCACAAGGCAATAAAAATAATGATTAGTAATGGTACATGGAAAACCAAATCTAAAACCAATTGGAAATTAAACAATATGATACTCCAAAACCGTTTAGTTAAAGAAGAAATCATAGAAACAATTAATAATTTCATCAAGGAAAATGACAATGGCGAAACATCCTTTCAAACCTTTTGGGATGCAGCCAAAGCGGTAATCAGAGGTAAATTCATATCCCTGAATGCTTATATTAACAAACAAGGGAGAGCAGAGATCAATCAATTGGAAATGCAAATGAAAAAACTGGAAAGCGATCAAATTAAAAACCCCCAGCAGAAAACCAAATTAGAAATCCTAAAAATTAAGGGAGAAATTAATAAAATCGAAAGTGATAGAACTATTGATTTAATAAATGAGACAAGAAGCTGGTACTTTGAAAAAACAAACAAAATAGACAAGGTACTGGTCAATCTAGTTAAAAAAAGGAAGGAAGAAAAGCAAATTCACAGCATTAAAGATGAAAAGGGGGACAGCACCTCCAATGAGGAGGAAATTAAGGCAATCATTAGAAATTACTTTGCCCAATTATATGGCAATAAATACACCAATTTAGGAGAAATTGATGAATATATACAAAAATACAAACTGCCTAGACTAACAGAAGAGGAAATAGAATTCCTAAATAATCCCATATCAGAAATTGAAATCCAACAAGCCATCAAAGAACTTCCTAAGAAAAAGTCCCCAGGGCCTGATGGATTCACCTGTGAATTCTATCAAACATTCAGAGAACAGTTAATCCCAATACTATACAAACTATTTGACATAATAAGCAAAGAGGGAGTTCTACCAAACTCCTTTTACGACACAAACATGGTACTGATTCCAAAACCAGGCAGGTCAAAAACAGAGAAAGAAAACTATAGGCCAATCTCCCTAATGAATATAGATGCAAAAATCTTAAATAGGATACTAGCAAAAAGACTCCAGCAAGTGATCAGAAGGATCATTCACCATGATCAAGTAGGATTCATACCAGGGATGCAGGGCTGGTTCAACATTAGGAAAACCATCCACATAATTGACCACATCAACAAGCAAACTAGCAAGAATCACATGATTATTTCAATAGATGCAGAAAAAGCCTTTGATAAAATACAACACCCATTCCTATTAAAAACACTAGAAAGCATAGGAATAGAAGGGTCATTCCTAAAAATAATAAACAGTATATATCTAAAACCATCAGTTAATATCATCTGCAATGGGGATAAACTAGATGCATTCCCAATAAGATCAGGAGTGAAACAAGGATGCCCATTATCACCTCTACTATTTGACATTGTACTAGAAACACTAGCAGTAGCAATTAGAGAAGATAAAGGAATTGAAGGAATCAAAATAGGCAAGGAGGAGACCAAGTTATCACTCTTTGCGGATGACATGATGGTCTACTTAAAGAATCCTAGAGATTCAACCAAAAAGCTAATTGAAATAATCAACAACTTTAGCAAAGTTGCAGGATACAAAATAAACCCACATAAATCATCAGCTTTTCTATATATCTCCAACACAGCTCAGCAGCAAGAACTAGAAAGAGAAATCCCATTCAAAATCACCTTAGACAAAATAAAATACCTAAGAATCTACCTCCCAAGACAAACACAGGAACTATATGAACACAACTACAAAACACTCGCCACACAACTAAAACTAGACTTGAACAAATGGAAAAACATTAACTGCTCATGGATAGGACGAGCCAATATAATAAAAATGACCATCCTACCCAAACTTATTTATCTATTTAGTGCCATACCCATTGAACTACCAAAATACTTCTTCACTGATTTAGAAAAAACCATAACAAAGTTCATTTGGAAGAACAAAAGATCAAGGATATCCAGGGAAATAATGAAAAAAAAACACATATGATGGGGGCCTTGCAGTCCCTGACCTAAAACTATATTACAAAGCAGCAGTCATCAAAACAATTTGGTACTGGCTAAGAAACAGAAAGGAAGATCAGTGGAATAGACTGGGGGAAAGCGACCTCAGCAAGACAGTATACGATAAACCCAAAGATCCCAGCTTTTGGGACAAAAATCCACTATTGGATAAAAACTGCTGGGAAAATTGGAAGACAGTGTGGGAGAGACTAGGAATAGATCAACACCTCACACCCTACACCAAGATAAATTCAAAATGGGTGAGTGACTTAAACATAAAGAAGGAAACCATAAGTAAATTGGGTAAACACAGAATAGTATACATGTCAGACCTTTGGGAGGGGAAAGGCTTTAAAACCAAGCAAGATATAGAAAGAATCACAAAATGTAAAATAAATAATTTTGACTACATCAAACTAAAAAGCTTTTGTACAAACAAAACCAATATAACTAAAATCAGAAGGGAAACAACAAATTGGGAAAAAATCTTCATAGAAACCTCTGACAAAGGTTTAATTACTCATATTTATAAAGAGCTAAATCAATTGTACACAAAATCAAGCCATTCTCCAATTGATAAATGGGCAAGGGAAATGGATAGGCAGTTCTCAGATAAAGAAATCAAAACTATTAACAAGCACATGAAGAAGTGTTCTACATCTCTTATAATCAGAGAGATGCAAATCAAAACAACTCTGAGGTATCACCTCACACCTAGCAGATTGGCTAACATAACAGCAAAGGAAAGTAATGAATGCTGGAGGGGATGTGGCAAAATAGGGACATTAATTCATTGCTGGTGGAGCTGTGAACTGATCCAACCATTCTGGAGGGCAATTTGGAACTATGCCCAAAGGGTGCTAAAAGAATATCTACCCTTTGACCCAGCCATAGCACTGCTGGGTCTGTACCCCAAAGAGATAATGGACACAAAGACTCGTACAAAAATATTCATAGCTGCGCTCTTTGTGGTGGCCCCAAACTGGAAAATGAGGGGATGCCCATCAATTGGGGAATGGCTGAACAAACTGTGGTGTATGTTGGTGATGGAGTACTATTGTGCTACAAGGAATAATAAAGTGGAGAAGTTCCATGGAGACTGGAACAACCTCCAGGAAGTGATGCAGAGCGAGAGGAGCAGAACCAGGAGAACATTGTACACAGAGACAAACACACTGTGGTATCATCGAACGTAATGGACTTCTCCATTGGTGGTGGTGTAATGTCCCTGAACAACTTGCAGGGACCCAGGAGAAAAAAACACCATTCATAAGCAAAGGATAAACTATGGGAGTGGAAACACCGAGAAAAAGCAACTGCCTGAATACAGAGGTTGAGGGGACATGACAGAGGATAGACTCTAAATGAACACTCTAATGCAAATACTATCAACAAAGCAATGGGTTCAAATCAAGAAAACATCTAATGCCCAGTGGACTTACGCGTCGGCTATGGGGGGTGGGGGGGGGGAGGAAAAGAAAATGATCTATGTCTTTAACGAATAATGCTTGGAAATGATCAAATAAAATATATTTAAAAAAAAAAAGAAATAATATTATCATTCTTTGTTAGCCAGAGAATCAGATTCTCCCATTCTAGAAATTGTTCCACAAATTACTTTAATTTTAAATTAACTATTGAATCTGCCTGTGACCTTGTTAAACTTGGCCACATTTGTCTGGAATGGCCCAATGATCCTGTTTCTAAGAAAACATTTCTGTGGCACGTACAGATTGACAAAGTTGCAGGCATCATTTTGTATGTTAGAAGCTGAGAGATCTCAGGGGTGCAGGAGTCTCTTGGGGGAGCAGAGCAGAAATGTGATAGAGAGGAAGAATAGGTCAGAATGTAAACTTTTTCAATACCTTCTTCACAAAATTCCACTTTAGTACTCTTTTGCAAGCTAGTTGAACCTTTGCTTTCTCTTATTTCCATCATCATTTCCTTTTCAGGTTTTGAAGAAGGATACCCCCCCTCCTCAAAGGCTCCTAATTGTAAGTGAATTACTCTCACTTAGATGAAAAGGTATAATCTTCCTGATTGCTTGTCACATTTCCAGTTTTATCTAGAATTCCCTCCGTTTCTCTGTGGAGGGGAGTGCTTGGCATCCTATAGCATGTGCATCAAAGGCAGATCAGGAGATGATTCAGAATGGCCCTCTTACTGCTACTCTAATAGTACAAGAAGGGCATAGAAACACATACTGTAGTCAAGCAGGAACTGTGACAATATACTCTGAGAAATCAGGATTTGGAATGAGGCAAAGTGGGAGACTGAAAAGCCTTGAATTCCAGATTCAAAGGCAGAGAATGTTGTTTTGAAAGAGAGAAAGATTGACCACATCAACAAGCAAACCAAGAAGAACCACATGATTATCTCAATAGATGCAGAAAAAGCCTTTGATAAAAAACAACACCCATTCCTATTAAAAACACTAGAAAGTATAGGAATAGAAGGGTCATTCCTAAAAATAATAAACAGTATATATCTAAAACCATCAGTTAATATCATCTGCAATGGGGATAAACTAGATGCATTCCCAATAAGATCAGGAGTGAAACAAGGATGCCCATTATCACCTCTACTATTTGACATTGTACTAGAAACACTAGCAGTAGCAATTAGAGAAGATAAAGGAACTGAAGGCATCAAAATAGGCAAGGAGGAGACCAAGTTATCACTCTTTGCGGATGACATGATGGTCTACTTAAAGAATCCTAGAGATTCAACCAAAAAGCTAATTGAAATAATCAACAACTTTAGCAAAGTTGCAGGATACAAAATAAACCCACATAAGTCATCAGCATTTCTATATATCTCCAACACAGCTCAGCAGCAAAAACTAGAAAGAGAAATCCCATTCAAAATCACCTTAGACAAAATAAAATACCTAGGAATCTATCTCCCAAGACAAATACAGGAACTATATGAACACAACTACAAAACACTTTCCACACAACTAAAACTAGACTTGAGCAATTGGAAAAACATTAACTGCTCATGGATAGGACGAGCCAATATAATAAAAATGAAAATCCTACCCAAACTTATCTATCTATTTAGTGCCATACCCATTGAACTCCCCAAAAATTTCTTTACTGATTTAGAAAAACCATAATAAAGTTCATTTGGAAGAACAAAGGATCAAGGATATCCAGAGAAATAATGAAAAAAAAACCACAAATGATGGGGACCTTGCAGTCTCACACCTCAAACTATATTACAAAGCAGCAGTCATCAAAACAATTTGGTCCTGCCTAAGAGAAAGAAAGGAGGATCAGTGGAACAGACTGGGGGCAAGCGACCTCAGCAAGACAGTATATGATAAACCCAAAGATCCCAGCTTTGGGGACAAAAATACACTATTCAATAAAAACTGCTGGGAAAATTGGAAGACAGTGTGGGAGAGATTAGGAATTGATCAACACCTCATACCCTACACCAAGGTAAATTCAAAATGGGTAAATGACTTAAACATAAAGAAGGAAAACATAAGTAAATTGGGTAAACACAGAATAGTATACATGTCACACCTTTGGGAGGGGAAAGACTTTAAAAACCAAGCAAGACATAGAAAGAATCACAAAATGTAAACTAAATAATTTTAATTTGACTACATCAAATTAAAAAGCTTTTGTACAAACAAAACCAATGTAACTAAAATCAGAAGGGAAACAACAAATTGGGAAAAAATCTTCATAGAAACCTCTGACAAAGGTTTAATTACTCAAATTTATAAAGAGCTAAATCAATTGTGCAAAAAACCAAGCCATTCTCCAATTGATAAATGGGCAAGGGACATGGATAGGCAGTTCTCAGATAAAGAAATCAAAACTATTAATAGGCACATGAAGAAGTGTTCTAAATCTCTTATAATCAGAGAGATGCAAATCAAAACAACTCTGAGGTATCACCTCACACCTAGCAGATTGGCTAACATGACAGCAGAGGAAAGCATTGAATGCTGGAGGGGATGTGGCAAAGTAGGGACATTAATGCATTGCTGTTGGAGTTGTGAACTGATCCAACCATTCTGGAGGGCAATTTGGAACTATGCCCAAAGGGCGCTTAAAGAATGTCTACCCTTTGATCCAGCCATAGCACTGCTGGGTTTGTACCCCAAAGAGATAATGGGGAAAAAGACTTGTACAAGAATATTCATAGCTGCACTCTTTGTGGTGGCCAAAAATGGAAAACAAGGGGATGCCCATCAATTGGGGAATGGCTGAACAGACTGTGGTATATGTTGGTGATGGAATACTATTGTGCAAGAAGGAACAATAAAGTGAAGGAATTCCATGGAGACTGGAACGACCTCCAGGAAGTGATGCAGAGCGAGAGGAGTAGAACCAGGAGAACATTGTACACAGAGACTAATACACTGTGGTATAATCGAATGCAATGGACTTCTCCATTAATGGCGGTGTAATGTCCCTGAACAATCTGCAGGGATCTAGGAGAAAAAACACTATTCATAAGCAGAGGACAAACTGTGGGAGTAGAAACACCAAGGAAAAGCAACTGCCTGACTACAGCGGTTGAGGGGACAGGTCAGAGGAGAGACTCTAAATGAACACTCTAATGCAAATACTAACAACATGGCAATGGGTTCGAATCAAGAACACATGTGATACCCAGTGAAATCACACGTAGGCTATGAGGAGGGGGGGAAGAAAATGATCTTTGTCTCTAATGAATAATACTTGGAAATGATCAAATAAAATATTATTTAAAGAAAAAAAAGAGAGAAAGAAATGCTGAAGGAGGAAGAATGAGAAAATTTTCATCTTTTTTCCTACAATCCTTTCTCACTTTTTGGAATTCTTTTCTCTCTTTAAGCCTCAGCCCAAATGTTACCTTCTAGCTATATAATATATGTATTTATGGGATTATCTATAGCTTGTGTATATCATAGTTATATATTTGGAGTCTGACCCACTTTTGTGGATTGTAAGAAAAGCAATCTGTTTGTACCACCTGCAATCTAGCTCTGAAAAGAGGGAAGACCAAGTAACACCCAAGACCTCTTGGACTGGGCAGTCAGTCTCTCATATTTCTTGGTTGGGTATCCATACAGACATATCTAAGTCATTTCCTCTAATATCTCTAGTCCAGAAGTAAGAATCTAAGACACAGAAGAAAAACTGATTCACTAATTGCTCTGAAGTGGAGAGGGTTGCCCTTAATTTACATTCACCAATTTAGCACTTTCCTATTAAATTCTGGTTATATAAAAGACTATCACAAACAATTATCTTTGTTAAAGAAAGTAGCAAACCGAAATTGGAGAAGTTGTTCACATTGGAATATACCAAAGAAGACATGAAAATAAATGAATGCCAGCTGTGAGTGGGAATAGAAATTAACTCATATTAGGAAAGAGAATGATGTCATCAAGAAGGAGGTGGCTTTCCTCATTCTCTATGTGTAGAACAGTTGAAAATCAAAGGCTACGTTAGGGGTCTGCTTTTATTACATGTCCTTGTTTTCAGTGGTCTAGTTCACTATTCCAAAGTCCTCGCCTCACCTCTATCTCTCTAGATCCCTCTTTTTCAATGTCTTCCATTGAAATAGGTCTCATAAAATGAGGTAAATCTTTTCTCCATGCATATAACTTCAGTTAATCAGGAATCATGACCTTTGTCTGAGTTCAAATCCTGACTCAGTCACTTACTAGCTACATGACTATGGGGAAATCATTTACACTCTCATCCCAAGTTTCTTCATCTGTAAAATGGGGATAATAGTAGCACCTATCTCCCAATATTATTATGAGTTCTTTTTAAACCATTCCTACTAATGCAACTGTACTCTTACACTAAGTAAACCTGCTCATCATTGCTACTTTAAAGAAGAATAAAAATATTTCCTGGGGCCCAATATTGCTGAAATGAAATAGGATCCTTGGTTTGGGGTCAAACAATCTAGGTTCAAATGTCAACTGTTTAACTTACTAATTATGGGACCCATCTACCTTCCTTCATGGAAAATTACATCACCTTATCTGACCTAAATTGACTTCTAGATCCCATTCCAACTTTATATCTAGTATCCATTACAGGCACCCCAAAATTTACTTATAGGATTCTTTCTATTATAGATCAAGGCACACATTTCTCTTGCCAGATATTCGCCATTTGCCCTTTTCCAATGCCACTTGGAATTCTTGTTGACTGTTCATTCAGAAGCATCCTCTTTTGTGAACAGTATGGCTTGTGCAGGATTGTACATATTCCCCCCCTCCTCCCTCTCTCCAATACACACACACGAAGATAAATCTTGAAGCAGTGTCAAATGAGACACTTGCTCACCGACTGAGTTAAGAGCTGCCTTTGGCCATTTCCATCTATTCTTAAAAACCGTTAAGCATCCCAAACAATAGAGAGACAAAAATAGCATTAAAATATGCTGGAATGGTTTCCTCCTATTTTAATCACTGCTGCTTGTTGTTTCCCTAGTATTTATACCAATGATGTTTGATTGTACTTATAACCGGAGGCTATTTGAATGAAGGGCACAATTGCAGACATCTAAAAAATAAACAAACAGATGAATTGCCTCACTTAGTTCTACATCAGATTAAATGCCTGGCACTGGAAGTTCAGTTCTCACAGGAAGTAAATGAAATGTTCTCATTGCAGCACATAAAAATCCAGAATGGGTCCTGATACCTCAGAGCTCTTTCCTCTTCTCCAGGAAAAGCAACAACTGATACCATGGGACCCTGGGCTGGTTGCTGGATGGAGATCGGAATCTTCAAACTATGTACAAACAAATGAATCCAGCCTGTGTCAATAATACTTGGGAGAGGTTTGGGCTGTGGGGAAAAAAGGCATTTCAATTTCCATGCAGCTCCTCTATTAATGTGGTTATTGTCATCCTAAGTGTTAGTAGAAGCAGTACTATTTCAAATGAAATCTGCATCATCGTAAGGATGCGGAGTTAGTCAGACAAGCTTTTTATTATGGTTTTTTGTTTCCTCTAGATCTCTGACTGCATCAGTGGACCAAATTGAATATGTAAATTATTGTCAAAAGAGGCAGAGAGGTGGCTTGTCTGTAGTCTTAGAGTGTTGTTCTGGTCATCAAGAAGCTAAGTGCCTTTGGCCATGGTGGTACACCTGGCACGCATCAGAGATGAAGGAGTAACATCACATTTAAGGATGGGTAGAATTTCAATGGTAGGTATGGTATTGCAGGCTTAGAAGATGGCATTAGTAAACACACGGAGGTGGGAATGGGTAGTAGGAGTAATCCTGGAGAATGCCTTTTTTCCCTTCTTTTAATCACACTTCACTACCTCCAACCAATTCCAGTTCCGGTATCTTCCAGGGTGCTGGTAGTTGAATACCCTACTGTTAGAGTCAGCATTGTTTTGACTCTAGGCTAAAGATCCCTTCTCTTTCTGGGTACCACCATATTAGAGGGTAATCTCCCTGAGAGAAGAGACTATCTCCCTTTTGAACTCATATTATCAAATCCTGGTTCAGTGCCTGGGTTGTTAAGGTTTAATAACTTCATTTATTTCAAGGATGACCCACTTTTAAGAACTATACAATCCTGCCTTTTATATGGCTAAAATTCCATAAAGAAATGAATATTAAATGTTTTTTGTAGATCAGATACACTAGATGCTAGGGAATAGACAAAATATATAGGGTGAAAGACAGAGTTGCAAGTGAATTTTTTAAAAAATGTTATCTAGTCCAACTCTCTCCTTCTATGGATGAGGAAACAAGCCCAGAGAGGTTTAATAATTTTATTCCAAATGATATAGGTAGTAAGTAGCAGAAGGATTTCCAATCCAGGTCCCCTGATTCCAGAATCATCACTGGTTCCAATGTTCCACAAAAATGAAATCAAAATCTTGCTTTTTGACCTCAAGGACTTTATAATCTAGTAAAGGTTAAGCATATGAATAACCCACAATGCAAATTAAATTAAGTACATAGCAAGTACAGGGTGATATGAAAGTCCATAGGAGGGAGGGATTATTTTCTGCTGATGGGTGATAGAAGAAGGAACCAGAGAAAGTTTTATACTAGGACCAACATTGCATTTGAACTTTTCTTGAAAGGATGGGTAGGATTTCAATGGGTATAGTTGGAATTGCAGGTTTAGAATTGTATTAGTAAGCACATAGGGATGGAAATAATAAGAGCAACCTGGAAAATGTCTTCATCTCTTTTTTTCTCATTTCACTTTCATATAAAAACAAGGATGATAAAATTTTTTGGCTGTAACTAACCATTTTATATATAGCCTCCAAGTAGCCACTAACCACAAGAGAAGGAACAAAATTTCTCAAGTATAATGTAATGACATGAGTCTGCTACTACCTTCCATGTGCTTTATAAATGTGAACATCTCTATATACACAGTGACACAATGGATAGAGAACTGAATCTGGAGTCAGAAAGACAAAAATTAAAACTTGGCATTAGACACTTTCTAGTCATTCAACCCATCACTGATGCACCACTTAAATGTTCAGACTCTGAAATATTTTATTAACTTAATTGTAATTTCACTTTCCTCTGTCTTGCAACCCTAAAGCCTGTTATTTGTCCTCAAAATAACCTCTAATTTCTCTACACCAGTATTTTCCTAAGATATCACTTCTTTTAATAGTTAAATTGTTTTTTCCTTTCCTGTCTTTATTCATTGATAAATTACTTCAACTCTATTGAAAACTGTCTTCTTTTGAATCACTTGTCCCATTATTCAGTTGAAGATCTTGTCTTGCCTGGCCTCAGCGCTGTATTATTCCCACCATCTGCTGCTTTTAATCCTGCATATTTGTTACTGAATAAAGCCAGAGAATATCACAATTTTGCTGTCTACAAAAAATTTGCTACACCATCTCAATAGAGTACTCATTGAAGCAAAGCAATCATTTATACTTCAATAATTGCTTCACCATCCAACTCCCCATAGAGATTTTCTCCAAGCTTTTAATCCCTCCTCAAATCTCTCATGGGTCTTTCTATTCTCATCCTCAGCTCAGAACGTTGCTTTATTCTTCACTGAAAAAGCTGAGACTTTGTGCTGAGAGCTCCTTCTTTTCTCTTGTTTCCTTTTCTCATATTATATGTCTCAGAAGACATCTGCCATTTTCTCTTCCTTCATCCTTGTTTCCCGAGAAGAAGCAGCTCTTGTTCCTTTTTTTTTAATATATTTTATTTGATCATTTCCAAGCATTATTCGTTAAAGACATAGATAATTTTCTTTTCCTCCCCCCCACCCCCCATAGCCGACGCGTAAGTCCACTGGGCATTAGATGTTTTCTTGATTTGAACCCATTGCTTTGTTGATAGTATTTGCATTAGAGTGTTCATTTAGAGTCTATCCTCTGTCATGTCCCCTCAACCTCTGTATTCAGGCAGTTGCTTTTTCTCGGTGTTTCCACTCCCATAGTTTATCCTTTGCTTATGAATGGTGTTTTTTTCTCCTGGATCCCTGTAAGTTGTTCAGGGACATTACACCGCCACTAATGGAGAAGTCCATTACGTTCGATTATACCACAGTGTATTAGTCTCTGTGTACAATGTTCTCCTGGTTCTGCTCCTCTCGCTCTGCATCACTTCCTGGAGGTTGTTCCAGTCTCCATGGAACTTCTCCACTTTATTATTCCTTTGAGCACAATAATATTCCATCACCGACATATACCACAGTTTGTTCAGCCATTCCCCAATTGATGGGCATCCCCTCTTTTTCCAATTTTTGGCCACCACAAAGAGCGCAGCTATGAATATTTTTGTACAAGTCTTTGTGTCCATTATCTCTTTGGGGTACAGACCCAGCAGTGCTGTGGCTGGGTCAAAGGGTAGATATTCTTTTGTCGCCCTTTGGGCATAGTTCCAAATTGCCCTCCAGAATGGTTGGATCAGTTCACAACTCCACCAGCAATGAATTAATGTCCCTACTTTGCCACATCCCCTCCAGCATTCATTACTTTCCTTTGCTGTTATGTTAGCCAATCTGCTAGGTGTGAGGTGATACCTCAGAGTTGTTTTGATTTGCATCTCTCTGATTATAAGAGATGTAGAACACTTCTTCATGTGCTTGTTAATAGTTTTGATTTCTTTATCTGAGAACTGCCTATCCATTTCCCTTGCCCATTTATCAATTGGAGAATGGCTTGATTTTTTGTACAATTGATTTAGCTCATTATAAATATGAGTAATTAAACCTTTGTCAGAGGTTTCTATGAAGATTTTTTCCCAATTTGTTGTTTCCCTTCTGATTTTAGTTATATTGGTTTTGTTTGTACAAAAGCTTTTTAGTTTGATGTAGTCAAAATTATTTATTTTACATTTTGTGATTCTTTCTATATCTTGCTTGGTTTTAAAGCCTTTCCCCTCCCAAAGGTCTGACATGTATACTATTCTGTGTTTACCCAATTTACTTATGGTTTCCTTCTTTATGTTTAAGTCACTCACCCATTTTGAATTTATCTTGGTGTAGGGTGTGAGGTGTTGATCTATTCCTAGTCTCTCCCACACTGTCTTCCAATTTTCCCAGCAGTTTTTATCGAATAGTGGATTTTTGTCCCAAAAGCTGGGATCTTTGGGTTTATCGTATACTGTCTTGCTGAGGTCGCTTTCCCCCAGTCTATTCCACTGATATTCCTTTCTGTTTCTTAGCCAGTACCAAATTGTTTTGATGACTGCTGCTTTGTAATATAGTTTTAGGTCAGGGACTGCAAGGCCCCCATCATATGTGTTTTTTTTCATTATTTCCCTGGATATCCTTGATCTTTTGTTCTTCCAAATGAACTTTGTTATGGTTTTTTCTAAATCAGTGAAGAAGTATTTTGGTAGTTCAATGGGTATGGCACTAAATAGATAAATAAGTTTGGGTAGGATGGTCATTTTTATTATATTGGCTCGTCCTATCCATGAGCAGTTAATGTTTTTCCATTTGTTCAAGTCTAGTTTTAGTTGTGTGGCGAGTGTTTTGTAGTTGTGTTCATATAGTTCCTGTGTTTGTCTTGGGAGATAGATTCCTAGGTATTTTATTTTGTCTAAGGTGATTTTGAATGGGATTTCTCTTTCTAGTTCTTGCTGCTGAGCTGTGTTGGAGATATATAGAAAAGCTGATGATTTATGTGGGTTTATTTTGTATCCTGCAACTTTGCTAAAGTTGTTGATTATTTCAATTAGCTTTTTGGTTGAATCTCTAGGATTCTTTAAGTAGACCATCATGTCATCCGCAAAGAGTGATAACTTGGTCTCCTCCTTGCCTATTTTGATGCCTTCAATTCCTTTATCTTCTCTAATTGCTACTGCTAGTGTTTCTAGTACAATGTCAAATAGTAGAGGTGATAATGGGCATCCTTGTTTCACTCCTGATCTTATTGAGAATGCATCTAGTTTATCCCCATTGCAGATGATATTAGCTGTTGGTTTTAGATATATACTGTTTATCATTTTTAGGAATGACCCTTCTATTCCTATGCTTTCTAGTGTTTTTAATAGGAATGGGTGTTGTATTTTATCAAAGGCTTTTTCTGCATCTATTGAAATAATCATGTGATTCTTGCTAGTTTGCTTGTTGATGTGGTCAATTATGTGGATGGTTTTCCTAATGTTGAACCAGCCCTGCATCCCTGGTATGAATCCTACTTGATCATGGTGAATGATC
This sequence comes from Monodelphis domestica, assembly GCF_027887165.1. NCBI lineage: Eukaryota > Metazoa > Chordata > Mammalia > Didelphimorphia > Didelphidae > Monodelphis > Monodelphis domestica. The sequence goes on along the minus strand of NC_077229.1, from coordinate 503,814,349 downwards.
CTTCTGATCACTTGCTGGAGTCTTTTTGCTAGTATCCTATTTAAGATTTTTGCATCTATATTCATTAGGGAGATTGGCCTATAGTTTTCTTTCTCTGTTTTTGACCTGCCTGGTTTTGGAATCAGTACCATGTTTGTGTCGTAAAAGGAGTTTGGTAGAACTCCCTCTTTGCTTATTATGTCAAATAGTTTGTATAGTATTGGGATTAACTGTTCTCTGAATGTTTGATAGAATTCACAGGTGAATCCATCAGGCCCTGGGGACTTTTTCTTAGGAAGTTCTTTGATGGCTTGTTGGATTTCAATTTCTGATATGGGATTATTTAGGAATTCTATTTCCTCTTCTGTTAGTCTAGGCAGTTTGTATTTTTGTATATATTCATCCATTTCTCCTAAATTGGTGTATTTATTGCCATATAATTGGGCAAAGTAATTTCTAATGATTGCCTTAATTTCCTCCTCATTGGAGGTGCTGTCCCCCTTTTCATCTTTAATGCTGTGAATTTGCTTTTCTTCCTTCCATTTTTTAACTAGATTGACCAGTACCTTGTCTATTTTGTTTGTTTTTTCAAAGTACCAGCTTCTTGTCTCATTTATTAAATCAATAGTTCTATCACTTTCGATTTTATTAATTTCTCCCTTAATTTTTAGGATTTCTAATTTGGTTTTCTGCTGGGGGTTTTTAATTTGATCGCTTTCCAGTTTTTTCATTTGCATTTCCAATTGATTGATCTCTGCTCTCCCTTGTTTGTTAATATAAGCATTCAGGGATATGAATTTACCTCTGATTACCGCTTTGGCTGCATCCCAAAAGGTTTGAAAGGATGTTTCGCCATTGTCATTTTCCTCGATGAAATTATTAATTGTTTCTATGATTTCTTCTTTAACTAAACGGTTTTGGAGTATCATATTGTTTAATTTCCAATTGGTTTTAGATTTGGTTTTCCATGTACCATTACTAATCATTATTTTTATTGCCTTGTGATCTGAGAAGGCTGCATTCATTATTTCTGCTTTTCTGCATTTGTGTGCTATGTTTCTGTGACCTAATGTATGGTCAATTTTTGTGAATGTGCCATGTGGTGCTGAGAAGAAGGTGTATTCCTTTTTATCCCTATTTATTTTTCTCCATATGTCTATTAATTCTAATTTTTCTAAGATTTCATTCACTTCTTTTACCTCTTTCTTATTTATTTTTTGATTTGATTTATCTAAATTTGATAATGGTTGGTTTAAGTCTCCCACTAGTATGGTTTTATTGTCTATTTCTTCCTTCAATTCTCCTAGTTTCTCCATTAGAAATTTGGGTGCTATATTATTTGGTGCATACATATTGATTAATGATATTTCCTCATTGTCTATAGTCCCTTTTAACAAAATATAATTACCTTCCCTATCTCTTTTGATCAGGTCTATTTTTGCATTGGCTTTATCAGATATCATGATTACCACTCCTGCCTTCTTTCTATCAGTTGAAGCCCAGAAGGTCTTACTCCATCCTTTAATTCTGACCTTGTGGGTGTTAACCCGCCTCATGTGTGTTTCTTGAAGACAACATATGGTAGGGTTTTGGATTCTAATCCATTCTGCTATTCGTCTACGTTTTATGGGTGAGTTCATCCCATTCACGTTCAAAGTTATGATTGTCATTTGTGGACTCCCTGGCATTTTGATTGCCTTCCCTAATTCTAACCTTTTCTTCTTCGGCTCTACCTTTTAGTCCAGTGATTTACTTTGAAACAGTCCCCCTTGTCCCCTCCCTTGATGTTTCCCTTTTTAGTCCCTCCCTTTTTGTTCCCTCCCCCTCCCCCCTCTCTTTCCCTCCCTTTTTGTTCTCTCTCTCCCCCTCCCCCCCTTGGTTTTCCCTTCTCCTTACCCTTGTTGGGTAAGATAGAATTCAAGATCCCAATGGATCTGGAGGTTTTTCCCTCTCAGAGCTGATTTCCCTGAGATTGAGGTTTAAGTAACCCCCCCCCCCCTCTCTTCCTCTCCTTCTTATAGGAGTTTTCTTCCCCTCCCCTTCCCATGTGAATCTTTGTGTGAGAATGATTATTCTATTTGGTCTTTCTTTACCCCCTATTTATACATTACATTTTCCCCACATGTTAGTATACATAGGTTGATATAAATGTAGTCCTTATAGAAGAGAGTTTGAGTAAAAGAAGAAGATAACATTTTCCCCTTTCCTTAATATTTACCTTTTCAGGTATTCCTTGCTCTTTGATTTTCGGTATCAAACTTTCCACAGAGCTCTGGTCTTTTCTTTGCAAAAAGTTGGAAGTCTTCTATTTTGTTGAATGCCCATACTTTCCCTTGGAAGTATATAGTCAGTTTTGCTGGGTAGCTGATTCTTGGTTGGAGAACCAGCTCTCTTGCCTTTCTGAAGATCATGTTCCATGCCTTACGATCATTCAGAGTAGAACTTGCAAGGTCTTGGGTGACCCTGATTGGCATTCCTTTATATCTAAATTGTCTTTTTCTGGCTTCCTGTAGGATTTTTTCTTTTGTTTGATAGCTTTGGAATTTGGCAATTACATTCCTGGGAGTTGTCTTTTGGGGGTTTAGTGTAGAAGGTGTTCTGTGAGCTCTGTCAGTGGCTGTATTGCCCCCTTGTTCTAGAATCTCTGGGCAATTTTCTTTGATTATATCTTGTATCACCATGTCCAGTTTGGTGTTTATTTCTGGCTTTTCTGGGAGTCCAATTATTCTTAAATTATCCCTTCTCCCCCTATTTTCCAGATCTATCACCTTGTCGGTGAGATATTTTATGTTCTCTTCTAATTTCTTGGTATTTTGGCTTTGCTTTATTAATTCTTGCTCTTTTACACGATCGTTGTCTTCCAGCTGCCTGATTCTGGCCTTTAAAGCCTGGTTTTCTTTTACAGTTTGGTCAAACTGGTTTTGTAGATGCGTGAATTTCTTTTGCATTATTTCCAACTTTTCCTCCCAGAAGGCTTCCATCTTTTTTATCATTTCTGATTCAAATTCTTCATAGGTTTGTGGAGAGTTTCCATTTCCTTTGGAAGGTTTTGGAGCATTTTCTTTTATATTATCTTCTGTCTGCTCTGTATTTTGTATTTTGGCTCCATAGAATGTGTCCAAAGTCGCCCCTTTCTTCTTATTTTTCTTGGTATTTTGGGGCTTCTGTGGTTCTGTGGAGTTTGCCATTTCTGAATGTGGAGGATTAGTTTTTCTTGTCTCTGTCTGGTGTTCAGAGGCTTTAGTCCTGGGCAAATGGTTCTATGAGCTTTCCCTGGGTTAAACTGAATATGCCTCACTGGAACTGGAATGGAAGAGTCGGACCACGAGGCCACACTCTCCCCCCGGCTCGCTTTCCGGAAGTTGCCTTCAGAATCGCTGGCCGTGAGGCTGTTTTGTCGGCCTGCGGGGGGATGGGCTGCAGCTAGCCCAAGCTCCGAGGGCGAGGACTTTCACTGAGACTTGGATAGCAGGATCCAGCCCGTAAGGCTGTCTTGCCCGCCCTGAGGGTTGCTGTTGTTTCGACCAGCTCTCTGCAGCAGAAGCCCCAGGCAGTAACTTTCACCGGGACTGTAGAAGGCCCTGAGGGTTCTGCTTTCTGAGCCCGGCTGGGCTGCGGCTTCCGGGAGCCTTGGACTCTGCGCTCCTACCCCTGAGGTCCGAGGTATCTCGGGTTCTGGCTTTTAAGGGGAGCCGTACCTTTTGATCCGGGTCCAGGTCCAGGAGGAGGGTTCCCAGGGTCTGTGCTGTTGATCGTTTTGAATTTCGGCGCCTTAGGAGCTTATAGTTTGAGATCGGTCGGGAAGGGTTTTCAGGAGATCTGAGCTTTAGCTTTCTCTAAGCCGCCATCTTAACCGGAAGTCCGCTCTTGTTCTTGAAAAGGAAATTCCACCATTTATAAGTGATCCCATTTCTTCCCATAATCTCCAATAGATTTCGCCTCTAACATTCTTACTCTCATTTATCTTCAATATTTCATTGTGTACTTTTTTCCTAATGCCTACATCCTTCCTTCACACCTGCTTCCTTCATCCTCAAATGAATCCTCATGTAGTTCATTATGCCTCCTAGCTATTATCATATAGCTCTTCTCCCTTTTCTTGCTAAAGTCCTTTAGAAGCCTGTCCTACAACTTAGTACTCCACTGGCTCTCTCTCTCTCTCTCTCTCTCTCTCTCTCTCTCTCTCTCTCTCTCTCTCTCTCTCTGTGTGTGTGTGTGTGTGTGTGTGTCTGTCTGTGTGTCTCTCTCTCTCTTTCTCTGTATCTCTGCATCTGTCTATGTGTCTCTGTCTGTCTGTCTCTGTCTCTCTCTCTCTCTTTTCATTTCTTTGTAGTCTGATTTACAAGTTAATTAGTTGAAACTGTCTCTTCAAAGTTACTAATGATCTCTATCTAATGGTCTTTTTTATTTCTCATTCTTCTTGACCTCTTTGTCAGTACTCAACCAATAACTTTCTCTTTAATATTCTTTTTTCTCTAGACTTTCATGATACATGATACATTTATCTTGTTCTCCGCCTATCTATCTGATGTTCTTCTATATCTCCTTTACTGGATCTTCATCCAGGTTTTGCCCACTAACCATGGATAGCCACCAAAGTTCTGCCCAGGGTCTTTCTTGTTCCACTTCTAGGCTATTTCATTTAGTAATTTCAGCATCTCTCATAGATTCAGTTATCATCTCTAGGCTAATGATTCTAAAATTTGTTTATCTAGTCATAATCTCTCTGCTCATCTGTAGGCTTATATCTCCAATCAGATGTCTGATAGATATCTTAAATTTAGCACAGTCAAAACTTAACTGATTAACTTTTCCCTCAAACCCTCACCTCTTCCTAATTTCCCTATCTATATCTGTCATTATACTGAGGACACCACTATCCTTCCAGGTTCATGATGTAGGTGTCATCCTTGACACCTTGCTTTTACCACCATATCTAATCTATTGACAAGCTCTATTGTTTCTACCTTTATAATATCTCTAATATATACTCCCTTCTCTCTTTTGATATTACCACTACCCTGGTGCAGGCCCTTATTGCCTCATGCATGGACCTTTTCTAAAGCCTGCTGTTTTGTCTCCCTATCTCCCCTCTCTACATTTCAATACATCCTTCACTCAGCTATCAAGTGGAACATGCTACAATGCAAGTTTAATCATGTTATCATTCTGTTTAAGTCTAGTAGCAACTGTTGGAGAATGAATAGAGTACTGAGACTGGAGTCAGGAGAATTTGAGTTCAGATTTGATCTAAGTCCCTTTCTAACTCTCTGATTATATGCCTCAGTTTTCTCAACTATAAAATGAGAATAATAATGGCACCTGGCTCACAGGGTAGTTGTGAGGACCAAATGAGATAATATTTGTAAAATATCTTTGGCACAGTGTCTGGTATATAGTGGATGCTCTCTTAATACTTATCCCCTTTCCTTCTCTCCCTGTTGTTTCTAGGAGAATCATATATTTGACTTTTATAGTTCTCCAAAGCCTAGTTCAGTGATGGCAAACCTTTTAGAGATAGAGTGCCAGGCTCTGCCCCACCCCAGAACAAGTGTCCTTCTCCACACATCCCCAACAGACTGAGTGCCACTCCATGCCCCTCCCACCTCACCCCTCCCACAGCCCAGACAGGTGAGGGAGGAAGTGCTCCCATTGATCTGCTGGTGGGTGAAGTGAGGAATGTCCTCAGCAAATGTAGAGAGGGGGAGGGGAGTGGTCCAAGTGCTCTGCTCTTCTCCAGCTCTAAGGCCTATGAGATGCCCACCTTATCCACTGTGTGCTCCCATTGGGCTGCTGGGTGGAGGAGTGGGGGATGGAGAAAAGTGTTGTCCTTCCCTTTTTAGTCAGAAATCAGAGTGAGTTGGGCATGCTCTCTGTGTATGGAGCTAAGGAGCAAGGATTTTGCCTGAGGCAAGCTCTGGAATCTCCACAGCTTCTGTTGTTTGCTTCCCTTCTTTGTGCTATCTTCCTGTGAGCACCCACAGTCTGGTCTCTACAGTTGGCTGGGGTTTCAGTTGTAGCTCCTCTCACGAGTAGGTCTTTGGTGGTCTTAGTCAGCTCCCAAGAACCTAGAGGTGCCCCTTACTTACTTGCTGATTGTGGTGCACGCTGGCTCTGACTCTGGCTTTGTAGCTGGGGTGGGGGGAGGGTAGATGACCTTATGTTTTGGTGGGAGCTTTTTCACACCCTTATAGTGTGGAAATGCCCAAATCCCACATACCTTCAGTGCTGCACCCTACTGTAAAGTCCCTTCATTCTTATGAATTTGGGTTTTTTTTGGTCTTTTGAGGTAGTCTGTATTGGTGGGTGCTGAGGAGTGGATGAGTCTTATGTCTAGAGTGCTACCATGTTTACCCAGAAGTTCCTCTAAATCACTATTGATTAGAGAAATGCAGATTAAAACAACTCTACAATTACCTCTTACACTTATCAAAAGTAACAAAAGCTAAAGAGGATGGGGGGAAATGGGTACCCTAGTAAAGTGTCAGTGGAGTTGTGACCTGATCCTATACTTCTGGAGGACAATTTGGAACTATGTCCAAATGTATATAAAACCATCCATGCACTTTGACTTAGCAAACCACTTCTAGGTCTTTATCTCCAAAAGATAAAACAAAGAATAAAAAAGACTTATATGTATACATATTTTCATGACAATTATTTTTGCAGAATTAGAAATGGAAACTGAGAGACTGCTCTTCAATTGATGGATGGCTGAACAAATTGTGGCATGTGATTCTCTTTAAACTGAAGGTTTATTTGTTTGTTTTGTTACATTCATGTTCCCAGGTATCTCTCTCCTTCCTTTCCATCCCTCAACTAAAGAAGGCATCATTTGAAAGAAAAAAAAAGATTATATATAAAACTACATCTTATTTGTTTCTAATTACCTATTCCTTCTCTGGAGATAAGCATATACAAATTATTCTTCAAACAAAATTTTCCTATTTTCAATATTCCCTCTGTCAAGTAGAAACAACGCAGAACTATTAAATAGTCAAAATCACTCTTTAATCAAGGAAAAAGGGGTTAGCGCTACTAATACGACAACAGAGCTGCTTCCCATGACTGCACAGAGTCAAGACGCCCTGGTCATTAGCCCCTGGGAGTGCCACTGACTCAGGATGGGCTCCAAGGAACAAAAGAACTTGAGGAACCTATATATACCCTTTGGGAAAACCGAGGGGCAGGGAAAGATGATTGACATTACTATGGCTACAAGGAAAATGGGAGTGTTCAAACTACACTGACAAGATACAATCAAGCTAGGGAAAAGAATCATAGCTAGAAGGTAGGGGGTAAGAGAAGGGGCTGTTTACAATAGATACTGAAGGATGGTTCCTGCTCAGGTGTGGATCTTCCTGAGAAAGGTTTTAATACAATAGGGGATGCTTCCTAAAACAAAGAATGTCCTTAGCATATGTTTATCTCACCCAACCAGGATTATCATTTCCCATCAGGGAAGAATCTCATGGGAACAGGGAACAAGTACAAGCTTTGGGGTCTCCAATCTACAAGCTAAATCTAAAATTGGCTTTCATTAAATCCCACTAGACCACAAGTTTGGGATTCCTAAATTCCATGTTGACACCTCCAACACTCATTTTTTCCATTTTATCATTTTAATCATTGTGATAAGTGTGAGATGATATTTCATAATTGTTTTGATTTGCTTTGATATCTAATCAGGAGTGATTTAGAGAAATTTTTCATATGGCAATAAATAACTTTGATTTCTTCATCCAAAAAATTGTCTGTTCATATCTTTTGACTTAATTAGGGAATGGCATATTCTTATCAAATTTGCAAAGATCTTTATGTATTTTGGATATGAGACTGCTTTCCAGGAAGTTATCTGTAAATCCCCTCTCCCAATTTAATGCTTTTCTTCTACATTTTCTCAGCTACATTCGTTTTATTTGTATCTAACCTTTTAAATTTAATATAAAGAAAATTATCCATTTTATATCTCACAATGTTCTCTATCTCATGTTTATTCATAAATTTCTTTGCTATCCTTAAACATGATAGGTACATATCCCTGTTCTAATGTGCTTATGATCACTCCCTTTATGTGTAGGTCATGTAACAATTTTGATCTTATCTTGGAAAGCAGGATGTTAATGACCTATTCCTACTTTCTACCAGAGTGCTTTATAGCTTTTTTCAACATTTTTTACCAAATGGGGAATTCTTATTCCCAAAGCTGGATCTTCACTTTCATCAAATATAAGACTATTATAATCTTTTACTAAAATTTATTGCTTATCTGTTGTTTCACTGACTTACTGTTCTATTTCTTAGTCAAAACCTGATAGCTTTGATAATTTTTGTTTTACAAAATATTTTAAATTTGATACTGCTTGACTTCATTACTTTTTTCATTAATTATTTTATATTTTTGGTCTTTTGTTCTTCCAAATAAATTTTGTTTTCCACATTCAGAGGAAGAACCAAAGGAATAGAAACACAGAAGAAAAACAACTGCTTGATCACATGGGTTGATGGGGATATGATTGGGAATGTAGACTCTAAATGATCACCCTAGTACAAATATTAATAATATGGAAATAGGTCTTGATCAGTGACACGCTAAACACAGTCGAATTGCGTGCTAGCTATGAGAGGGTGTTGTGGGAGGGTAGGGAAAGAACATGAATCTTGTAACCGTGGAAAAATATTCCAAATCATCTAATTAAATAAAATTTTCAAAAAAAATAATTTTGTTATCATTTTTTCTAGTTCAATATTATTTCATAATTTAATTGATATGGCATTGATTAAGTTGATTAGTTTAGATAGAATTGTCATTTTAATTATATTGGCTTTGCCTACCCATAAGCAATTGATATTTCTCTAATTATTTAAATGTGACTTTATTTGTATAAAAAGTGTTTTATGATTATGTTCATATACTTCCTAGTTATTTTGGCAGGTATACTCCCAAATACTATATTCTGCCAATAGTTATCCTACATGGGCTATCTCATACTATCTCTTCTTTCAGGGCTTTGTTAATGATATATAGAAATGCCAATGATTTATGAGGGTTTATTTCATATTCTGCTGCCTTGCTAAAATTATTGATAATTTCAACTTTTTTAGTTGAATCTCTAGAATAGTCAAAGAAACAATAAATTATTTTATTATAGAAAATAATGCTAGTAATGAGATAATATACTAAAACCTATGGGATATAGCAAAAGCAATACTTAGAAGAAAATTTATATGTCTAAATGCTCACATCCATAAATCAGAGAAAGAACAGATTACTGTGCCATGTGATTATAACAAAGTACTATTGTGTTATGAAAAATGACAGAGGGGGTAGTTTCATTAAAAAATGGCAATACTCATATGAATTGATTTATAATGAAGTGAGAGTGAAGAGTTCATTGTGCACAGTAACAACAGTGTTGTAATGCTAATCAACTGTGAAAGACTAGGCTACTCTAATGATGAATACAGTGGATCTAAGATAATTCCAAAGGATTCATAGGAAAAATGCTATCCAACCCAGGAGAGAAAACTATTAAACTCTGAGTGCAATTGCTTGTTCTCCTCTTTTGTATTTTGAGTGATCAAATTTGCCAAGAAAAGGGAAGAAAAAAAATAGAATAGAATAAAATAGATAAAGAAGTATTCTACAATTCTTTGTGAGCAGATTTTTTAAAAAAATCTACCTCATTAAAATGAGGGGCTAAAATAAAAATTATGATGATTTAGTCTATTCCAAAATGCCAGTAATTTTCATCATAATTTTAAGTGAGGCAATAGTAAAATGTGTCAAGAGAGACAAACGGGGAATTGCATTATACTAAAAGATATCATCCAATTAAATGAACTATCATTAAATGTATATGCATCAAATAACATTGTGCCTACATGTTTAAAAGATAAACTAACCAAAATGCAAAAAGGAATTGATATTAAGACAATTTCAGTTAACTTTAGCATTCCTTTTGCAGAGATTTATAAAAACCTAACAAATATGAAAATAATAAATTATAGATTTGAAGTAACTGTTAAAATTAGGTCTCATAGACCTTCGATAATTATTGAATGAAAAGAGTAAAGAGAATGGTTTATTGTAAAGCATCATATAACACCTTTAAATATTTTCTTTGCTAAAACAATCATAAATAAATTAATAAATATGACATCATTTATTGATTATATAAGAATAAAATAATAATAATAAAGAATGAAGAATGAAGAATATATATAAACCTTACTGGTCATCACATAGCCAACCAGATGGAGTAGTAGATAGCTGCTGGACTGGGAGTCAGACGCTTAGTGGATGCCTGGTTCTGGGAAAGAAACTCAGTTTCCTCATCTCTAAGTTGGCAATAGGATAATTGTGAAGATTAGGAGAACTGATATATGTAATTTACTTTACAAACCTTAAAGCACTACAAAAATGTTTCCTTTGATAATCATCAGATACTAAGAAGTGAATGATTAAAAGAAAAAATCAACATAGAATAATTATATTAATGAAAATTATCCTAGGATGATGATCAAAGCATATTCCTATGATAATTTGAAAACAAAATTGGTAAAATAAAAAATGTAGAATTCACAGTTAATACTGTGCAAAAAGATGTGATTTTCAGAAACTTACATACATACCCAATTGCATGCCAGGAAAATGAAGAATTAAAAGAAAATTGATAAATATCTACTTAAATATAAAATGCTCTAATGAAAACTAGATATAAAGATAATGTACAAATAGTCTTAGAAAAATAATTTAAACAATCAACAAACTACTTAAAGATATAGGGAAGGACTTACAAGTGAATTCTTTTTTTAACAAGCTAACTTTAAAGGTTTATAAGTGAATTCTATGAAATATTTAAAGAACAATTAATTCCTATATAACTGAAAAGGTTCTCAGTAATAGAAAAAAAACCATATTTCATTGGATCTTTTTCTAAGAAAAATGCCATAATAATACCCAAACCCAGAGAGCATAAGGTAGAAAAAGAGAAAGTAGCATAAAATATTGGAAGAAGTTTTGTTCTTCCATTCAGATAATTTGAGTTCAAAACCCATCTTTGATGTTTTCTGCCTGTATGTCCATACAGAAGTCATTCTTCTCTTCTTGGCTTCAGTTTCCTCAATTATAAAATGGAGGGACTGGATTCTATGACCTCTGAGGTCCTTTACAATTCTAAATCTGTGATTCTATAAATTATAGACCAAAATTTAGAAAATTGTCATGAATTATAAAATTATATTCATCAAGATAGTATAACATAGTATTTTTTTTGAAATTGAACTCTATATTTATATCTGTGATGAAAGAATAGATCAACCTTAGCAAAATAATTAATATGATTAGATACATACAGTATTTATTTAAGTATAACTATAAAACAATATTCAGAGAGATAAAGGAAGAACTCAATAATTAGAGAGGTATTCACTGTTCCTAGCTATGTTGGAACAATAGAATTAAAATCATATTGCTAGGTAACCTGACAGATTTAGTATGATGCCAATAAAATGATCAAGGAATTACTTTATAGAACAGTTTATAATAGTAATAATAATGATAGTAGGGGCTAACATTTATATAGCACTTATTATATATCAGATAGTCTGCTAAATGCTTTATAATTACTATATTATCTGATCCTCAGAACTAGCCTGGGTGGTAGTTGCATTATTATCCCCATTTTACAGATTAGAAAACTCAAACAGACATTTCAAGTTAAATGAGGCAATATCAGGTATTAGTTATATGACTTTGGTAGGTGTCTGAAGCCAAATTTGAACTTAGGTCTTCCTGACCAAAGGACTGGAACTCTTATCTACTTCATCACCCAGTGTTGCTCCATAATTGGGCCCTTCTGCATTCAAATCCCTGATGAAGCAACCTATTAGACATGGATCTATACCCTCTCTTGATCTTTTTGTCTACATTTACCTGGACTTATCTTTCATGTGCCCATCTTCTCCCACTCTTCCAATTTTCTCCAGGTGTTCCAACTCCAGCTCCTCTTCATTTCTTGGACAGATAGACTTTTCAAGCATCAAATCCCCCAGACTTTATCCAGAGTAAAGTCCCTGTCTCCCTTCACCACTTATCTTTCTTCAATCACAGCAACATCTCCCATCTCCAAAAAAAGCTTCCTTCCTTTCTTATTCCTTTTCAATCATTTCTCCTCTTTCTGCAAAGTTTCCAGCTATTACTAGCCCTTGATTTGACCAGGAGGTATCATTCACTCCTTTCTGTCACTCTATTCCTTTCCCCATTTTTATATATCCTCATACATTCTTAGTCCTACAAAAAAATTAATCTATTAGAAGGATGTTGCCAGGATCTGTCCATAATAAACCATTTGGCTCTTCTCTGTTACTTCTATCAGATTTCCTCCTTCACTCTTGTATCCTTGTATACATTTACAAAGAAGTTTCTTTTTGGTATTTCTATTTTCTCTGTTTCCACTACTATACTTGCCTGCTACATTTATTCCCTCTTGAATTTCCATTGTTTGGGTGTTCAAGAGGCAAAAAATCTCTTTGGTTCTGACTTTCTTTCTAAAAGTGTTTTAAACTCTATTATTGAATGTCAAACTGGTATTCATTCTGAGCTACATTGCCCTTTGGAACATATTATTCCATTTTTCCTCCTTTTTTAGTGGATGCAAAAGTTTTACATTATTCAGATGTCCTTTCTTTAGTATTTGAATGTCTGATGTCTTTCAGAATTTGTTTTGAATTGTATTGTTAAATTTAACTGTGTTTGCAGCCTTGGAATTTTTTTCTGGGATGTTATCTGTGAATTACTTTATTTGGAATTTCATTTAGAAGTTAGAAGTTCCAAGTGGTTCTTTTCTATTATTTCCTTTATAGTTTTAGGTTTTTTGTCCTGTCATGTTCTTCTGGGAAATCTATGATTATTTGGTTATTTCTGTGCTTTTTGTCTTTGGGTTCACTATGTTTTGCTTAAATAGTGAGAATATTTTCTTTATAATGTTTTTATCCTCTTCTTCTTAATAGTCTTTCAGTTCTGTATATCTGCATTCCCAATCTATTTTTCTTTCTTTCTATAATTTCTTTGGTGAGACCTGTCATTCCAGATTCAATTTTTTCTTTTCAAAAATTTCTATTCGATGTTTTATAGGACATAAATTCTGCCCTCATAATTCTCATTTACCTTTTGAACTACTGGGGAACCATGTGTTTTGGTTTTATGTTCTCAAATTTTACAGGATTCTATATCTCATCAAATATGGATCATTTTCCATTTTTTAACATTTATTCATAGGTGCCTGAATTCATCTCCCTGATATCAAGGCTTATTTCCTTCTGTTGTTACTTGTTTCCTATATATCCTACTTATTTGTTCTGTTCAAGGTCTTTGAATTTTCTTTTTCCTGAAATATTTAATACTTTCATTTTCCCCTCCCTTTATTTTCCTTATTATTTATTTCTTGACTCATTCCCTCTGATTGTGGTTCCTTTGGGATATGGATATGACAGTGTCTCAGCCTCCTCCATCAATGGTATTAAATGGTTCAATAACCTATGTCTCTGTATGTATGTCTCTGAGGGGTAATATCTCTGGTATGGTGGGCTTGTTGTGCCCTTCTAGGGCAGCTCTCCAGCCTCTGACCCTCACCTGACACCCAGCTCTCACTTGTGGCTCCCAGTAGCTGCTAGCATGCGGCAGCGGCCACACCCCAGGCAACGGCTTCGACAGACCGGCTAAACCTTTTGAGGGTAGCCATCGGGTCGTCGTGGACCCCTGGTGAACTAGGGCTTTGCTCACCTAGCATGTGAAGACTGCTTTGGCGGAACAGGCAGAAGAAACCAACAAGAAGGTTCAATGGCTGAGATGGCGACGCAGCAAGGCACTGTGGAGTGATTAGGGCGTGTTGGAGTACAAAAGACAACATGGCCATCCAATGCAGCTGAGGAAGGCTCCAGATGTAATGACTTTTCGTGCCACTGGACCCAGGCTTCCAACGCCAAGAGAGTGGGACTGTCTCTGTGCATCGACTTTTCCACTTAAATCTTCAAGCACAGGTGTCTTTGTGCACAAAAACGCACAAAGACAATCGTCTTCCTCAGTTCGAGAGACAACCAACAACCTATGTCTCTGACCCAAATGCTTTTAGGGTAATTAAAACTGTCCCAAGACAAATGTTGTGCTCTTTCCTCAGAGTTGGTAGAATGCTGTTTTAGAAACAAGTTATGCACTTATTAGTAGGTAATGTGTAAATATAGTGTGATGTTTGAATGTAATAGAACGATGCCTATGAAAAGACTTGCATGAACAAAGGAACTAAGAAGAACTAAGAAAGAAATAAAAGCATAGTATACATGACTACAATAACATAAATAATGGTGACAATAGAATAACTCATGTCAAATACTGTGGATAATACTGGTTCCCAATGACTAATATTGGAATATAATTCTTTCTGTTAATAAATGGTAAATGCTAAGATAGCAAACAAGAGTTAAAATTTATATTGGGCTTAAATATTTGCAAAGTACTTTACACATACTATCTCATTTGACCTTCTAACAATACTATGAGTTATTATCTTCACTTTCCAGATAAGGAAACTGAGACTGAGAGAGGTGAAAAGGGTTGTCTAGGGTCAGAAATATAATAATTGTCTGTGGCAGGATTCAAACTCAATTCTTCTTGACTCCAAGTTTGGCATTCTCCCCACTATTGAACCTAGTAGAAAGTTATATATGCTGCCACTACATTAAAGGGTTTTTATTAATTTTTTTAAAAGAATGTCTTGGAGATAAATACCTATGCAGTCTAGTCTTGAACTAATCTTGCAGAAATTAATAGACTGATTCTTTTGAGTGAAGCAAATTTTGGGAATAGGAATTCCAATGACACCCAAGAGGAACTTTAGGGAAATGACTCCTTTTAAATAATAGTGCTTTTTCTCACTATAAAATGAGAGAGCAAGAAGCAATTATGTGGTAAAGTGGATGAAGGTCTGGAAATCAAATTTAAGACCTGAGTTTGAATTCTGACTTCTACTGTGTGAAATTAGAATCATAGTTGAAGAAGTCATCTAAGTCAACTCATTTCTGGACAAGAATTCTTTCTTGAACATTTCCAAAAAATTATAATCTAGGATTCAAACTGTCTGAAATTATTAAACTATCTACTCTACAGAGAAGAGTAGCTATCCATAGCTATCAAAACAGTATAGTCCAGTCCCAAGAGCTCTGAGGTTCCTGACAGTAGATCCTATAGATCCAGTTCTGAACTTTAAAAATTCCAAAGAGGCCTAATCTTAGGATGTGGAGGTCAGTGCCAGAACACATGGACTCCAAGATAAGACCCAACACAAACAGTCAACCTACCCAGAAGCTCTTTTTGGGTCATAGCTCAGTTCCAGTAGAAAATTCCACTTCAGGAATGAAACCTGGAGAGATTAATAAATTAAAGATGAAAATAACATCCAGTATCAAATCCAGAGATCCTCAAGATTAAGGAATGAGCAACTCTATAACAACTCTAACTAGAGACATTAAGGAAAAAATAAATTTCCACAAGAATTTTGCCAATTCTTAGAACAAATGAAGGAAGAGTTAAAAAGTGAAATAGGAATCCTAGAGGAAAGAATTAGAAGTAGAATAAATAGCTTAGAAATGAATGTGGAAAACCTTGCCCAAAAAGTAGAGTACATGGAAGCAAAAAATAGATTAAACAGAAATCAATGACTCCTCAAGACAGCAAGGAATATTGAAACGAAATCAAAAGATTGAAAAACTGGAAGAAGATAATATAAGATATCTGGTATCAAAAACAACTGATTTGGAAAACTGGTCAAGAAGAGATAATATTAAAATTATTGGGCTCCCTGAAAACACTGATCTAGTAAAAAGCTTGGACACTATTTTTCAAGAAATCACAATTGAAAATTGCCCAGATTTATTAAGACCAGAAGGAAGAGTAAAAAATGAAAGAATCCATAGATCATCTCCTATAAGAAATCTTCAAATGAAAACTCCCAGGAATATCATACTTAAGATTCAGAATTCCCATATCAAGGAGAAAATATTACAAGAATCAAGAATGAAACAGTTCAAATACCAAGGATTTACAATTAGGATCACACAAGACTTTGCAGCTTCAACAGTAAATGAGAGGAGATCTTGGAATATAATATTTAGAGAAGCAAAAGACATGAGTTTACAACCTAGAATTATTTATCCTTCAAAACTCAGGACAATATTGTATGGGAAAAAAATGGATATTTGATTCAGTAGAAGATTTTCAGGCATTCTTGATGGAAAGACCAGAACTGAGTATGAAGTTTGGAATAGAAACAAAGGAATCCAGAGAAACCTAGAAAGAATCCTGGTAGTGTGAACTGATGCTGAGTGAAATGAGCAGAATCAAGAATTAAAATCAACGATTATGTAAATAGAAATAATGCTGAAAGTAATGAAAAAAATGGACAAACAAATTTTGAGACAGAAGAGATGGTCTCAGGATGAATAAAGAAACATATATTTTTTGACAGACCCCACTATGGGGATTAATTTTGTTGGTGTTACAAATCCTCTCAACACTGTTTTGGAGGAGAAAAGAGAGGTTAGGTATAGCAATAATGATGTCTTAATTACCATTGCAATATTATAGATTCACACAAAGGAAGAGAAGTTCAAATAGCATGACAAATGTTTTGAAATAAAAGTATAGAATTTTATAATTAAAGCAAATGGTATGAAGCTAGCATTCATGGTTTCATATTAAGTCCACTTTTTGTGTTCCCATATTTCATTTTATGTTCAGAAAGGCTTTTTATGTTCATTAGTAATAAAAATTAAGTCCCCAACAAGTTGTAATTCAAAAAAAAGTATCTCATAGTAATTCACAATAAATAAAAAGGAATTTGGTGGATTCTTATATAAAAATAGATCAATTTTAAAATAGAAAACTAAAAGAAAGGGAGAAAGAATGGCATTTTCAGTGGAGTACAAAACAAATGAAGGCATGGAGATAGAGAAGTACAAAATACCTACTTAGAGAATACTCTTAGAATAGAAGAATTACAGTAAAAAAGTTTGTTTCTGTTTATAATTGGTGGTAACTTGGTCCAATTTTATTCCAATATTTTTAATGTTAGTGATACCTCTATAGAAGACCTTACTTTAGTGATATTTGGGCTTTCTCTATTGTTATTTATTTTATTTCAATGACAATATGACGCAAGAAGTATGGCATAAAGAACACTGGTTCTGCAGTTTACTAGCAGACCACAGTTCAAATCCCTTATTTTCACTTGTTATCTGTGTCATTCTGAGCAACTCATTTAAACTCTTTAGGTTTCAATATCCTCATCTGTTTAATGAAGGACTTAAACTGGATAGACTCCCTTTCTCCTCTAACTCTATGATTTTATGATCTGTTGTAGACATCTCCAATTCCTTTATTAATTTTTATAGGAAAGCTCTTTGAAATTCACAAATCCAATATTTTTCAAAGAACATCAGAGAAAAGGCATTAGGTTTAGAATTGCCTCTTCTATTCTCACCATTCTAGACCAGAGGGTGAGTTGGAGGGAAATGGATTCTTTGAAAATTCTTCTAGTTTAGGTCTTCATAATGACTTCTCTGTTTTGATGCTATGAATGATCAGAACAGTAGACAAAGGTTCTAAGCAGACAGAATACCCTTTTCACTCTATGAGTCTTTCTCTTCATGATTTCTTTTTTGTGAAGTTTAGATATTTTTGTGTTCCCTTCAGAATCTAGCACTAGGTTTAAAAAATTTAGTACATAATAAATGTTTATTTAATGAATGAATGAGAAGAAAAAAATTAAAAGTTATCATTTATTCATTCTAGAGAAAAGGTTCTTAACCTTTTTTGTGTCATGGACTCTTTTGGTCGTCTGGAGAAAACCTATAGACCCTTTCCTAGAATGATATTTTTAAATGAATAAAATAGAATACATGAGATTATAAAACAATTCAATTATATTGAATATAATTTCATCTATATCTATATGTCATGCTCATGGAGTCTAGGTTAAGAACCCTTGATTTAGGATCATAATAGCTAAGAATTGAATGGAAATTCAGCGGCTATATAGTTCAATCTGTAGCATGAGTCACCTCTACAGCAGATACAACTGGTCAGTCAACCTTTATCTAGTAATTTCAAGTGATGGGGAGCAAACCTATCCTCTTCTAAGACAGCCCAATACACTTTTGGAAAGCTGTAATTGTTAGTGAGTTTTTCATGACATCAAAGAAAATCTCCTACTTTATAATGACTACACATGACTCCTCACAGATTGCCTGTCATGTTTTCCAGAACTAAACAGAAGCAAAAACCCTTTTCTTGATTATGGCCTTTTTTTTTTTTTGCAAAAAGTTTTCCTGTTATTAATCATATAGGTTGCTCTCAGGCAAGTCTTTTCTGTGGTACAGAGAGATATTTTGTTCTGCTGTTAGGTGTTTACTTAGGGATCTTTTTCCCTGTTGACATTCACTTTCTAGCTGCTTTTCTCTAGATAGCCTAATCACTATTGCTTCTGTAAGAGCAAAAAAGATACCCGTGTGTGTGCATGCACATATACACATACAAACAGTAGGAGATATTTCTATTGCATATTCTTGTCAATCTTGTGTCAAGAAGATAAGATTATTTTTTATTCTTCTATCCAATGATGATATAAGTAAATGACCAAGATATCAAATAACAATATTAGCCTTGTTGCAATGGTAACATATTTCCTCTTTGTATTTTCTGCTTAATTCTTATTACAAAGTTAAATTTCATTTTCTGTGAAAATGTCTGAAATTTAGGGTAAAAAAACCTATGTTGAGTCCCAAATGTGCCATTGTCTTGCACTATGAAGTTAGGGATACAAGTACAATGTCAAAGAATCTGAAATAAGGAGGTAAGACACACTGAGGATCAACTCAATTTGATGTGCTAAACATTTCAGGGACCTATTACGTACAAAGCTGGGGTCTTGGTACTAAGGAAATAAAGGAAGCAAGTGAAAATTAAATACATGGATACAAATGATATTACCAACCTAGAGAAAGGACATAGAAGGAGAAGAGAGTCTAGTACTAATACTTTGGGTAAATCAACACTTAGGGATCAAAAACATGGAATGTTCTAACAAAGAGGTTAAATTTAGAAAAAGTCAGGAGAGAGAGAACTACAAAAATGGAGGCAACAAGGAGTATAAAAGAGAATGGGAATATTTCAATAATGATAAAAAGCTGCTGAACAGTAAGGGAGGATGAGTACTGAGAATGGACCTCATAATTAAGAGCAAATTGGTAACCTATAACCAAGGTGTCCTGTTACCAGAACTGACCTTTAAAATTTCCAGATAAGCATTTGAACCTCAGAAATCATCAAAACTATCAACAAATTGGGGCTTAATTTTTCTTCTTTTTCACCATCTAAACTTAAGAAAATGTTGAAGAAAATAATAACACAGACTAAATTTAAAAGGGTGTCATGCATTTTTTTTTTACCTCAAGAGAGCTGTTAGTTAATATTTACCAGTACTCCTTTGTGTATAACAGAATAATTTCAGTAGTGTGGTGGAGTTTTGACTGACATGGGCACTGTACCTCCAGAAGCTCAGGCAAACTATTATCAGGGAAATTCCTTTGCTCCCTTACATCCTCATGACTCCTAGCCTAAAACATCCAATGACCCCGATAGGATCCTGACATGATTGTCCTCCTTTGATCCTCCTTTAGATTTAAGATGGAAAGAGAGATGCACCTCCAGGCTACACCTCAATCCTATCAGGCTACATCTCAGACATCTGTCTGTTCCCTAAAACTAAGAAAACTTTATGAGGGTCATTCCCTATGTCTCCAGGCAGATCCCAGTCAGATGATCAATCACCCCACCAAATGCCGGAGTGATGATCACTCTATAGTCACATCCACACTATGACACAGCATTTGTTGCAAGAGTATAAAATCCCCAGAATTGATGGGTTCTGGGAGCAGCCTTCCATCTTGCTATCCTCCTGGCCATTCTCAACATAACTTTCCTAAATTAATAAATTTCTCTATTTGTTTTTAATCTAAGTTTTGGAATCTTGCATTCTTGCAAAAGGTATCCTTCCCAAACCCCAGGGGTACACATCTGAACCCCATAACATTGACCAAATTGGAGGAGTATATTAGTTGTGTGGAAGAGGAGGCTTTGAAAATGGATGACTTTTTCAGGTGTTTGTCAATAGAAAAGAATGGAGATATAGCATATTTGCTTAAAGGAGTGTTAGTAGGTTTAAGTGAGAATTGTTTTTAAGATGAGAAAGACTTCAACATGTTTACAGAATTTCACAAGCTCAAAGTTGGAAAAGACCCAGATGCCTTTTAGTTCTACTTGTATTTAAACACTTCAGCTGCATCTTCCTTATTTCTGTTACTATAATTTATAGGGCAAAAGTCATTGTTGATATAATTCAGTTCTTCTGGTAGAATATCAACTTGTTGGTCATTGAATAAAGAGACTTTACATTTAGAGTATCAACAGTTCAATTACTATTTATATAGATTTTGAAAAACTTTGTAATTCTTTGCATTCTCTGACCTCCCTTTTGGCCATGCTATTATTATATATGGGGGGGGGGAGGTACAGAGGGCTGAAAATCACTTATATTTTTCTATTTTCATGGATTGATCTGGTAAAAAAATTAATCTTATGATCAATTTATTAGTAAAGAGCTTTTTGTACTTAGTTAGACTTGTCTTTGGAGAGCAGATTTATCCTGAAACTGGCACTATATTCAAAGACTCTATGCCTTAGCAAAACCTACAGAGATTTTACTAAACTAACAGAGTCTTTGAGAATGAGAGTTCAATGGATCACTTTTGTGATCATACCTCTTGTTTCTAATAATACTCACAGAAAGCAACAATGAAAAGAATAATGCCATATATATATATATATATATATATATATATATATATATATATATATATACATCTTTTATTCTGGTAATGAAGTGTCATGAAGCTCTTTGCCCAAGGATTCTTTGCATGCAGGATTAAAGAGGCTCAAGGCATATGGGGAAGTCTCTTGGCATATAATAAGGAATTGCCTTCTGCCTTTTTAAGGTGTTTGATATCTGTTTATTTCTTCTGGGTCTCTGAAGTAAGATAGGGAACTAGGATCCAATGGTGCCTTGAAATTAATATTTCTGATTATAGCATTTTAGTGGAATGAAAGAATAGATCCATTAGTATGAGTGCCAGATTAGTGCTGAGGTATCAGAATCAACTTATACTATGCTCATCCAAGTCTTCTTAGGAAGATAATTAAAAAAATAAATTTCCTGGTTGACATTACAGTGACTATGGCCAAAGTTTGAAATTATAATAATATGCTCAAAGAAATGATCAATTGTTTGAATTTTCAGAGAAGTAGAAATTGAGAAGTCCCAGAACATTCAGCCAGAGGTGATTGTTCTAGAGCAAGCTAGTTATAAAAGGACTTCATAGAATGGCTCTAGAGCTATGAGGGAACTCAGATGTCATCTGATCCAACCATATTCTTATAGATGAAGAAACAGAGGTCCAAAGAGGTGAAGGAATCCTCTAAAGGCTTAACAATAGTAAGTTTGAAGATGGATTCAAATTTCGTTTCTCTGACTCCAAAATTACCATGGGAGTTGACAACACCTTCCAACATACTAGGGAAGAATAATTGTTTGGAATCTTCTAACTATAAGAAGTTTCTGGATTTTGGATAACTGACATGATCCCATACTCTACACATTAGCTGGGGAGTGGCAAGATCTCCTTAATTCAGATAATTTGCACCCAATACTCCATCCTGACATATCTTTGGCTACATAATCAAAACTCTTTCAAATTAAATCTTGAATAAGATACGAGGTCTTGAAGAAGTTAACATGGTACACAAGAATGTCGGGATTATAAGTAGAGTACTATATTTGGAAAAGTTAGAGAATTTGGCTCAGGAAGAAAATTTTCCTAATTGATGTAAATCATAATTTTCGTATTGTTATATAATTCACTATAGCTAGGTTAACTTCCTTAGATAATTTGATGAACTTGTGGATTCATTGATACAGTTATTTCCTCAAATCACACAGAAAATTGACATGTGTTCATGTCTTTTCATCTTTTTAATGAATCATTTCCAAGAAACAAATATTTTTAATCAATCTGTCCCTTCAACTATTCCCTACCTCCAAACTCCCATTACATCCTAAATCCTTTACATCAAATTTTCAAGGTAATTTATCATCTTGCTTTTTCTATGTTTGCACAACTCTCAATAGGAATTTCAAATTTCTGCATTAATATAGGAAATTATTTCCAATGAATATCCTAAAAAATGGGGTACTCAAAGTTGCAGTTCAACTTCCATGAAAGAAGTTTTGGTAAAATGAAGTTAAATTTTCTGGAAGTTAATTACAGACCCCAAAGTTCACAGTTTGAAAAAAAAAAAAGAAGAAAAACCTTCAAATTTTTCTGCCTACAGCATCACATTTTTCAACACCCCCTCACTCATTAACAATTTAGCCTTTCCTATTTGTATTCCATAAGTGGTTTCTATCAGCTCTTTTCACCCTTCAAATAAACAATGGCTTCTAAAACCAAAAATATCTCAAGAATATGGTAGGGTAGACCTATTTTTGTTTCTTTTTGATGCAGTCAGAAAAATGGTAATTATCTTCAGTATGAACTGAGATGATTTTGTTCTTAAGTTTAAATACACAATACACAATAAAGCTTAAAAATCTCCATCTCATAAAATAAAAGATCCTACAGCATTGATTATCTTTGTTGGCTCACTCCTTTGAAACTCTGGGAGAAAGAGTTCATAGGAAGAAATTTCTGTGTGTATGTGTGTATAGGAGTGTACTTAATTCTTCACATACAAAACATAGCCACCCTTTCAGAGCCTGCCAGAATTGTGTAGCTGTTCTACATTTGCCTTATTATTAACTTTTGGACATCAAGGACACCAGCTTATTTGAGAAGGAAGGAAGGAAACATTTATTAAACATTTTCTATGTGCCAGGCATTGAGTTAAAAGTTGGGGATACAAATAGAAGCAAAAAGAAAAAGAGGATCTACCCTCAAAGAGCTTATATTGTAATGGGAAAAGACAACCCTCAAAAGGAAGCTGAAAAGAGAGGAGGGAGAGATGGAATGGGTCAACATCTAGTCCTGTTTCATTTGTTTTCCTGTGCTCTGTTGTAGACCTTGTATAGTATTGTTCAACAAATGACCAAGCAATAAAGGAATAGAAATATCATGCTCACCATTATCAATCAACAATATAACAAAAGGGAAGTGATTTTATAGTAACCATTTCTCTCAGTAGTGCTTACAGTGAACTTGGTACTTTCTGAGCTGAGTTAATATTCTGCATAGTCCCCAAAGTGTGGTAAAAAAGTGCATTTGCTCATCCCTCCCTTAGGGAGCAGCCTGGCCATGGGTGGGAGCCAAGGCCATGAGACACTTGCTTATTCCCCATTCACCCAAGATGAAACTGACAAGTCTGTGTGTTTGCCATGTTGAAAAGAAGTATTTTTGTTAGGATGAGGGGATTTTAGAAAATATGTTCCCTATCTTTGGGTAACAAAGAACCTTAAAAGGGGGAGGGGAAAAGAACATGCAGATTAGAGTGTTGTGTTGTGTTTTGTTGTTGTTTTGTCTAAAATACAGCAAAATTCTTTGTGACATTTCAAGAGTGGAGTGGAAGCATCTTATTCGTTACTAGCTCTTCTCATTATATCAGAAACTTGCTTTTCTCTCAGCTCTTGCTTAGTCGGTTTCAGTAACATTGATCCTTACCTAATTGCATTCTGAGTGTCTACATTTAAATCCAATCAGGCTGTCTGCTTGGCTAATGGCCTGACAAAGATTGCAGAAGGAAAAGGACTTGGAGTGAAGCAGGCTTGGTGTGACAGGAGTCTGTCTGGGTGGTCAGGCTCCTTCAAAGCACCTGTGAGCATTAAACAGCTCTAGCTTCAGCTGGAACACCGACTATGGAATGCAAGAATTTGTCCTGATTTCTGTCCTTGGCTAGCCCTTTGTGACTGCCCTACACTTTGGAGTTTATCCTATTCTGCATTATAGTTGTTTGGAAGTATGTTTTACCTCCCCATCTAGATTATAAGCTCCTTGATGGCAGGGACCATGTTTTGTTTATCTTTGTATCTTCCCCTTTCCCTGTTATCGTGCCATAAACATTGTTAGTCCTTAGAAATATTTGACTGACTCAAAGAAAATCTACTTGAGGGATTTGCATAGTTGCAACGCAAATTGAACTCTTGAGTAAAGAGACAGCTGCAAGAGACTGCACAGGTCAATTTATCTAACCCCTTCATTTTAGGGACCTGCCAAAAGTTATGAGTCATAGCAGTTGGGAGGCATCAATTAAAGGATCATTTTCTTTGAGAGATCAAATTTTCTTCACCTTTAAAAGCCCAAGCTTGCTGATAGATACTGAAATATTTATAATTAATAGTTTAAGAAAATAAGTCTGTTTCCTTAGCTAGTTGGAAAGTGCAAAGATAGACTTTGTGAATCATTTGACTAAAGACTAAGAAAACTAAGGCTAAATTTTTCTTTCCTTGACAGTTTCTGAGTGTTTTAGACTAAATGTGGCAGATTTCACCCTGAGAAAACTTTTTAAAACCACAACATTATCACTCCCCCAAAATAGTAATTGAGCATGAAAGTCATAGGATGTTAGAGTGGGAAGAGACCTCAGAAAGCATTGACTCCAAACTCTTCATTGTGCAGAGGAGGAAGCAGATTCGTAGGGGTCAAATGACCAATGGCATAGAGTCATGATGAAAACCCAGGTCCCCTGCCCCCCACCCCCAATGGGACTTTTGATTTTATTGTCTCTAAAGATCATACATTTAAATGTTTCTTTCTACAGCTTTCCTTCTAGTTGTTTTCTGTCTAAATCTGGGTCCATAAGATATGATCAGTCTGGTTACTGTATTGTCTAATTGCATTTTTTGGCCAAATGAATCAATTGGATTTAATTTTTGTTAGAGTTAGCTATTGACTCCTTCTTCCTAACATTCATGTTTCTTTTGAGGACTCCATTGTCCTTGTAGCTGCCCAGTTTTCAATCTAAGTATCAATCTCTAGTCTTTCTTCACCTAGACCTCACTTGTCTAATCAGTTGCCAACTTTTGGCAGGTCTACCTGCCAAACACCTTCTCTATTCCTTCTTTCTGATTAGATGAAGTTTCACAGTTTGCCTCCTAACATCCTTTCCCTCAAGTCTCTGTCTTCGCCTCTCCAATTCTAAATAGCTACAAAAGTGACGTTTTTAAAGCCTTCTCAGAGCTTTAGGCAACTCTCTAATGCTATAAAGTTGAAGAAAAGGTGCCAACCGGCATTGTTAGAAGGAGTTATCTCATTCAAGTGTCCTGCCTCAAGGCTCTAACAAGTTCAAACATGTAAAGACTCAGGGAACTTTGATTAATTCAATAACCAAGTATGATTCCAAAGGACAAGAGATGAAGCATTATCCACCTCATGATACAGAGGTGATTGACTCGGGGTGATGAATGAAATATTTTCATTGTAACTTATGATGGATTTGGTTCTAGATATTGATTACTTTCAAGAACACTCTGGAACCATTGATGTTAAATTTAGGAAACTAATTAAGATACAGCCATATCCAATTATAATCTTCATGTTTGATTTTGAAACAAAACTATGGTAACTGGAAATAAAATGTGGGTTCACTGATTAGAGAATGGCTAAACAATTTGTGATATATGCATATGATGAAATATTACCAGATTAGAAGAAGCAATGTATATGAAGATTACAGAAACTCTTACAAGAAAACTTATATGAACTGATTCCAAGTGAAGTAAAGTAGAAGGAAAAATGACATTCATAGTGAGTACAACAACATAAACAAAAAAAATAAGCAATCAAATTCTTTCTATTATATTGAAGAAGCTTGGCTTCAAATGAGAGTTGAGAAAATACATCTCCCTCTCTTTACTGGAGAGGAGAGAATTGATGAGTACATAATATTTACTATATTGTGAGCCTCAGTTGGTGTATTATTGGCTATGTAGAAGACATTTTTCCTTTTTTCCTCTTTCTTTCAAAATTATTTTTACTAAGAGAGGTTGTTCTCTGAGTAGAAAGGAGAGAGCTATATTTTAAAATAAAATAGATGTTAATATAAAAATATAGACCAAAACTTCAAGATAAATATATTTACATATTGTTTGTATATGTATATAATATTAAACAAATAAAAAGTAATTGAAAATAAAAAGTAATATAATAAATATTATTTAATATAAAATTAAGTTAAACCATAGCATTTTGTAGCATGGTTATGTGGTATGGAAAATAAAGGGTTTAAAGGAACTAGAAAACCCAAAGAAAGAATTACTTGCTTTATTAAAAATAAACAAAACAACTATGTTACTGTACTAATTTATTTAAAGGATGTTATTGTATTGAACTTCTCTTGCTATTTAAAGTTCATCTGGATCAATTCAATGAATAACTATAATTCCAGAAGATACATAAAAAGTGATGAACTTATGGTGCAGAATGAGATGTGATTTTTTTTGAAAATGAATCATGTCATATTTAGTTTTATTTAATTTTGCTTTTTTTGTTACAAGGATTTTGTTTTTGTTTCTCTTTTTCCTAATGATTGTGGGAGGGAAAGAAAGATTATTTTCTTTGAAAACTAAGTAAAATTAGGTTTCGGAACATTAAAACAGTTATTAACAAAACATTAAAAAATTAACAAAAATTAAAATTAAGTCTAGAAAATGTCATTATACATATTATAATAATTTCAAAAGTTCATTATACAAATAGAACATTTGGGAAGTATTCAAGATGACAGACAGATCTATGATGAATTAAATTGTGCTTGAATCAGGCCATGATACCCAAGGATTTCCTAGAACATGATTTTTGAATTCTAAATATCCCCTTTTCCCCCCTTTCTGCACACAACAAATGCATAGAGAATCACTAGTAATACTTATAGTAATGAATGCTTTTGATAATGCCCTAAGTTATATAGACAGTTCTTGTTTTTTGATTAACATATGTTCTCATTACATATATTTGACTTCTGCCTTCCAAACAAACACATGTTGACCACTTCTCCTTTACTGGGCACTCCATGGCTCCATCAAATCAAAACAAAACAAAAATTTTAAATTAAAAGTAAAAAAAAAAATCTCCTTCAAGTGAAAGCTGTAGGATGATGGACAATAGGAGAGACCACTGATGCCTCCCAGTTGGAGAGCTAGCTTGATATCTCTAGCTCTGAGAGAGGAGGTCTTTGCCATGCCATTTGCCCATTTGCCACAATGTCCACCCTAGTCCATCTGTTGCCAATCCTTCTGAATCCCTTGTGTCTTCCTCTGTCCCCTTCTTCATCTTGGTTCCAGTCAGGCCTCTCCATGTTCCTCCTACTCTCCCTTCACATCCTTGAACTGTATTCAGGCCTCCTCCTTCCATGGGTTGGGAGGGATATCTTCCTGCCACCCCACCTCCTTCCTTCCCTTTCCTACATTCATGGAAAAATTTTATAAAAATTGTTTTACATAGAGGTCTGCAGAATTGTTCACTTACATGAAGTGAGAATTGTCTGTATTCTTGTTTCTTGAATCAAAGATGCCATTATTGATGGTATGATTGTATTCAAATGATATCTGACCCCTTTGACCCCTTTGACTTTGTGTGTAAGAGAGAATTTTCAAGGTAAGCCTGTAACACAAAGCTGAGAAAAGAAGAGCTGTCAATCAAACATAGCATTCCCTTTGGAATGTTCCCAGGAAGAGGCAGTTGGAAGCTAACCCCACAGTGGAACTGAACTAACTCTTTTGGTTTTAGAGAGAGAAGGGAAGGAGAGATTTCCTTGGCTTCTGACCAGGGAGAGACTGGCTTCTTCTGACCTAGGCTGAGACTTTGGTGTGGCTAATGTTGGTGACTGACCATTATATACTGGGCTGATTAGAAGAAGACAGAAGAAAATCAATTGTCCTTCATAACTCCCTGACAGACTTTTGTGTCACAGCTGTGACAGGACTGACATTTCCCCACATCCTCCTAATCCTCATTATAGATTAGGGATAGCCCCATCCCTCTCACCTCATCTTCCATCCTTGTCCTGTTGTTCCCAATAAACCCCCTTATTTGAGAAAGGAAGAGAAAAGTTTTTCCTCATAAACCTCATTATCCACTCAGGGAAGGAGGGGGGAGGGGTGAAGCTAAAGGCTTCAGAAGAGGGTGGTGAAGGGAGGTATTGATGGAGGAGGGGGGTAGGAAAAATATTAATCAATTAGCCATCTAGTAGTGATCAATAGTAACTCCAGTATCTATTTATTATACTTGCTAATAATGTAAATAATCATTTTTATGGGTTTTCTAGTGCCTTCAAACACTCTATTTTCTGTACCACACTACCATGCTACAAAAAGCTATGATTTAATTTAATTTTACATTTAATTATATTTATTACCTCACCTTTTATTTTCTGTTACTTTTTATTTATTTGATATTTTATATATATAAAAATAATAATTTTATTTGTGTAGCATACCTGGTATATTAGCATTTTGAAAGTATTATTGATGTATTGATATTGTATCTTATATGTTCATATACCAGACTTGTGGATATATTACTTCTTGATTATTGTATTTCCAAATCTTCAATCCAAAGGACAAAAGAATTCCTGAGCAGAACATTAGTTGCCACAGCTAGTTCCCACCTTCTCAGACCACATTTCATATCAAGTCACATGTATAACTAACCTCATCCCCTATGATTATGTGATTGTTAGTTGAGCCAATGTTAAATCATATGTCATATCACATGTTTATTAGCTACCTCCCACTGCACATTCCTGGATTGTTCAATAAAAGTTTGGGAACACATGAAGCTCAGAGAATACCATCAGAGGAGCACACAGGATCCCATATGTTTTAACTCTTTGTCCCTGACTCTTTGTTCCTTTGTTATGTTCTCTCTCTCTCTCTCTCTCTCTCTCTCTCTCTCTCTCTCTCTCTCTCTCTCTCTCTCTCTCTCTCTTTCTCTCTCCTTCATCTTTTTTCCTTCAGTCTCCATTATCCTTCTCAGGTGTCTACCCATGAAGATATTAAGTAGGAACTGTAGGCAGCTCCTACAATTTGATATTTTATATATACAAATATAATATATATCACCTGTTATTTTCTGTTACTTTTAATTTATTTGATATTATAAATATAGATAATAATTTTAGTTATATTTTATATATACAAATAATAATTGCATTTATTTGATATTTTATATATATAAATAGTAATATATACAAATAATATACATCACTTTATTTTCTGTTACTTTTTATTTGTCTGATATATATAATTATATTTATTTAATATTTTATATATAAACAAATAATTTTATTATATGATATTTTATATATACAAATAATAATATTTATATATACAAATAATATATATCACTTTTTATTTTCTGTTACTTTTTATTTATTTGATATTATATATATATACAAATGATTTTATTTATTTAATATTTTATATATTATAGTAAGGGAAGGTGCAAAGTAGAGTGCAAGGATTGATTGACAGCCCTCAAGCCTGGATTCTACTTTGTACCTTCCCTTTCTACAATATAAACAAATAATAATTATTTTATTTATTTGATATTTTACATATATGCAAATAAGTATATATACAAATATAATATACATCACCTTTTATTTTCTGTTACCTTTTATTTATTTGATATTATATATAAAGAAATAATTATTTTATTTATTTGATATTTTATATATACATACAAATAATATACATCACCTTTTATTTTGTTACTTTTTATTTATTTGATATATATACAAATAATAATTTTATTTGATATTATATATACAAATAGTATATATACAAATAATAATGTACATCACCTTTTGTTTTGTTACTTTTATTTATTTTATATATATATATATATATACAAAAATAATATGTAAGTATTTATCTTAATGTTTAGGTCTGGTTTACTGTTCTGGTTAACACACCCAGAAGTCAATCTTTATCTTTGTTCTGTGGCTCGCACTGCCATGAGGTGAGTAGGCGACCCTGCCCTTCCTCTCCATTCACACCATAACCATGCCCGCCCTTTGGATGCTCCCTATGAGGGTAGGCTACACGGAGCTGAGTCAGAAACTGCTGCTCAGCTGCCAAGGTGGAAAGCTGTGCTCGAGAGAGTCCTTAACGAATTTGTCATCTACACAGTGCTTGCCTTTTGTCTCACTTTAGCTCCCATAATGCCTTCACTTGGGTATCCTGCTGCCATGTGTTCTAGAGACATCAGCAGAGCCCGGCTGGAGCGAGACTATATCTACCTTGATGCTCGATGGGCGGGCTTCCTGCAAGGTTGTCGTGCTCAATTACAAAGTTATAACAGAGTTCACCGACACTCCAGACACTGGAAGTTAAAGGAGGTTGGGAGGGACAAATCCTTGTTGGGTCTGTGTCTTAGGTTTGTAGAAATGGTTGGATGTGGAGTTTGAAGGCTTACCTGGCCAGTTCTGACCTTGTACTCTGGGCTTCATGAAGGCACAGAGCCAAAGGCCAGATTTTAGGAACTTCATTTTCAGGGACGGGACTAGGATGGCTAAACTTTGGTGTAAGATTTATAGGAGCACATTCATGGGACCTATTTAGACATGGGTGTCTACTTGCAGTTTGTGAGAAGTCCCAAAGAATGGCAGGGGAAAAAAAAGGATCTCAAGGTCATCAAAGACCACAAAGTGGAATAAATGTTGATAGCAAAATGTTATCGGCAAGCATACCATTGGCATGAATTTGAAATGGATTTCAAGATAGACTTCAATTAATTCCTTAAGAACTGGGGGAGTTAGGGAGAAGGGTGACTCACTCCCTGATATCAACTTGCTTTCTTTTAATTTTGCTTTTTGTTTTCTTTTGAAAATGAAGTATAGTTCAAGTTATCTGAGAGTACAATTCAAATATGTTCTGGTTAACTGAGGCTTTATTGTAGTTTGTACAGTTTGGGCAATAA
Organism: Monodelphis domestica; assembly: GCF_027887165.1. Taxonomy (NCBI): domain Eukaryota; kingdom Metazoa; phylum Chordata; class Mammalia; order Didelphimorphia; family Didelphidae; genus Monodelphis; species Monodelphis domestica. The sequence continues at coordinate 503,783,290 of NC_077229.1, read as the reverse complement.
GAGGTGGAGAAGTTAGAATGAGTCCTGAGAACCTGTTAGAGACAGTATGCATCTATGCATTCAAAATAAGGGTCTGCAGTAAAGGCTGAAATTAAGTTTGTATAGATGACTGACTGACTGGTGTTTCACAGAGAATTCTATACTTAATTTGCCTTGAAAACAAAGAGATGGTTTTAAAAGGAGGTCACAGGTATAGGAAGTGCCTGAGGCAAAATTTAAACCTAGGACCTCTCATCCCTAGGACTAGCTCTCTATCCATTGAGCCATCTTGATGGCCCAGGACCCTAGATCTTAAAAATCTGTAAACAAACTTGACTAGTTTCATTTCTCTCACTTCAAAGTTGTTTGCATGTTGTCTCCTTCATTAAATAGTGATCTTGAGGGAAAAAAAATGTATTAATCTTTCTTTGAATTACCAATGATTAGCAAATTGCCTGGCATATAGTAAGTACTTAATAAATATTTGTTGTGTTCCAAACAGCTCTTTCTTAGAGTTATGTATTTATTTACACAGTTCCCAAAATAACTAATTTTTTTCTGTGATTTAAATTTTGAAAACAATTACTTTATTATCTCATCTTAGCCTTACAATAGCCCTATAAAGAAGCTGTTCTTTTTATGAATAAAGAAATTAAGAATCTGAGAGATTAAATGAGTAATCTATGATTACATAGCCACAAAGTGTAAAAAGGCAGATTTTTATGGTCTTCCTATTCAATAGGCAGCACTATATCAGGAATTATTCATTAATACAAATGCTTTCAATGCAATAAAAATGATGACATGTTATCATTCAACAGGACAAGCCTTTATTATCTCTTACAATGTAACATCGACCTTTTGGAGAAAGAGATCATTGGACACTCATATTGACTATTCTTTCTATGAAATCTCAGGTGAACATGAATATAGATTTTATTAAGAGAGGCAGAGTACATACCTTTGTGCTCTGCTCTACTTAGATTATGCCAGAGTATTATGCTCACTTTTGGGCACCACTATTAAAAAAAAATATTGACAAGTTCAAAATCATCCAGAGAAGAGTAACCAGGGTGGTGAGATCCTATCTTCTGAGGATCCCTTGAGGGAAATGGGAATGTTTTATGTCAAGAAGAAAAAAAACAAGTGGGGTTGTCTTCATACATTTGAAGAACTATCCAGTGAAGGAATGATGACATTCATTCTGCTAGGACACAGACAACACTTTATCACAACAAAAGACTACTTCTTCGATGACTAAAGAGGTTGTAAGAGAAGAAAATGGTGTTTCACAATCACTGGAGATTTTAGGCACTCTGGACCAGTTGTAAAATGACTTAGAAGATTTATATTTAAATTTGTATTCTCACATTTCAATCATTCAATCAATAAATCATGTGTGTTTGTTTATTTTAATTCTATTATTTTTCAATTAACAAATACTTATTCTTTATACCTTATTAGAAAAAAAAAACTTTTCTAACAAATATGCAGTCAAGCAAAACAAAATTCCCCATTGACCATGTCCAAAAATATATGTCATTTTTCATCTTCAACCCATCATCTCTCTGTTACAAGGTCAGTAGCATGCTCCATCATATCTTCTATAATTGTAATTGGTCATTTCATTGATTAGAGTTATCAAGCCTTTCAAGTAAACAAGTTATATCCAGCAACTTTGTTTGGCACTGGGGATACAAATTCAAAAGTGAGACAATTCTTGCAATTGTGAATTTTAGATTTACTCCACCCTGCTTAGTCTTTAGAATTTTAGCAACCAGAAATGTATACACCCCCACTTAAGAATTGAGTGTGGGGGAGGAAGGTCTATAACCCATGTGTTCTAGCAAGAGACAAATCAGAAACAACTGACTGACTCCCTAGGCTGTCCAAAGCCAAGTTTAAGCCACGATTGGTATATGCAAGACACAGGAAGTGATGTAAAGAAGTGCCTTCATATTTTGTGACACTTACTGTGAGAGGGGCTTGGCGGTGGAACTTGACATGGAGGAGCTTGAGTGTGAGACCTCAGACTGCTTCCTAGAGATGATCACGTGGTGAGTGTTAAGGCTGACTCCCCTTTCCTTGGCTTTTCTGGAAGTAACATCCTCTGGAAAGGTGCCTTGGCTGAGGCCTCTGAACTCCAGCTGGGTTCAGACCAGGTTGGGGCAGCTATCCTTCCCTTTTCCCCCTCTCTCTTTCTCTCTCATTCTTAATTTCTTCCTTCTATTGTAAATAAACCACCATAAAGTTCCATTATGACTTGAGTATTTCATTGGGATTTAGAATTTAAAATTTACTCTTAACACACTTAAGAAGCTTATTTTCAACTTGGAGACATAGCATATATTAGAAATTGATGGAAAGGGAAGGACAATTTGGTCCAGGCAATTGCACAAATTATGAATAGCAACATAAGATCGCAGGTTGCCTTATACTTTCTAGTAGTAATGATAAAATAGATTTGGTTAGTATTTCCTTAGTGACAGTTGAAAAATTAAGGAAGGCAAACCAAGAGATGGGAGGTCCTAGGTGTGACCCTGGGCAAGTCACTTAACTGTACTTGTTTAGCCCTTACTGCTTGTTTGCCTTGGATTCATTAGTCAGTATCAATTCTAAGATAGAAGTGAAGGGTTTAGAAAAAAAAGAAAAAGAAAGGTTAAGGGAGGGGAAACAGGCAAGGCCATGATATGTTACTGGAGGAAAGGTAGACAACAAGATGCTCATATAAGCCAGGTCATAGTGTCCTTATTGATAAGTACATGGAAGAAGCTTGCTTTAGAGATCATAGTCTACTTGGAAATAGAGCACTAAGATGAGAATGAATTCATTCATCCTCCAATGTGGAATACTCTGCCCAAGATGAGACCTCAAACTGAGAACTTAGGAAAGAAGGTCTCTGGAGACCTGGGTCTGAAGGGTCTCTGTTCCCAGTGGTCAGAGGAAAGCAACAGCAGAGATCAGAATGTGTAGCAGTCCAGCCCATATGTATAGTTAAGAGGCAAGGATTGTGTGTGGGCACATGGCCATTCTGCACATGGCAATGAACTCTGTTCCCAGCGTGGCTGTAGTTAGGGCGTGAAACCTTGCTTCCCTTTGTCTTACTCACCTGAGGATAAAACCCCACCTTCACCTTGCCGTAATTTGCAATTATCCAATGGCAATATACTATGTAACTCATCAATATATATTGAGACGATGTAACTCATCAATATGTATTGAGAACATTTGTGTATAAAAAGGGAGCCACAGCCATCTCGATTCTCTTCTCTTGGATGACCTCACAGTATTGCTCAACACCGTCTTTCCACCTTTCTCTCTCCTCTCTATCTCTACATGAAACCTGGCCTTTGGCCAGGTGTCTCTTTCTTTTCCAATGCTAATACCTAGCATTCTCTAATTCTTCCTATTATTCTCTATTCATTCTTCTAGCTGAGCTATATCATCCCATGTCCGGTGAAGTGTTAAATTGGGATCTCTGGACAGGAAATAGCCTTTCAATGACGTCCACTGATGGGGGCATGGCTGCGGCTCCAAGATATTAATAAGACCTGGTCTCTGACTCATTTCTGACATCTCAAACTTGGCTCCATTACTCCCATCGTGGTACCCAAATCTTCTATCCTTTTTCTATCTTTCTACCTTGTGGCTTCTCGCGGGTTCGGGAAGCCACAGAATGCCTAAACTAGTTCTATTCAAAGGTCTTCTGATGAATGGCTATGTGACTTTAAACAAATCATCACCATTTGGAGTCTTAGTTTTTATCTCCTCTCTACAATGAAGTTATTGAAGGAAATGAACACCTCCATGGTCCCTACCATTTTACTCAATTCTTAACATTTAATGATCTTTTACAATAGAGAATTAAATTATTAATCCTGAAGCATTAATGATTTCCTCTCTTCTCTCAAATCTCTTGGATGCTGAGATCTTTAGAACACATTATTAGGCACAAAATAGGCTTTAAAATACTCATTGAATTAGAACAACCTAGAAAGGGTGATTTGATTATGCAAACTTTATTTTTAAGTCTAAAAAAATAAATCATCTTTACTTTGAAACTATAGAAAACCTTGCCAATTGGAATAATGGCTTGCTAGAATATTCTGTATATTATTCTGTATAAGAATATTCTGTATAAGAGAAAACCTGAATCTTTGAAAATTTTGTATAGATTTTATTGATTCAATTTCATTCATTCAAATTCATTAATTCAGTTATAATAAGCTTAGACTAACAAAGGTTGCTTGGAGGTACTTAGAGAACCTCTTTTAATGACTAAATAAAGGTGACCCATGGTTACTATTTGTTGTGCTGTAAAGATGAAAATAGGTTATTTATAGGATTATAGATATGGATATTGATGGATTTCTGAAGGTTATATAGTCCTACCTTCCTTATTTTACAGGTGATGAAACTGAAGTGCACAGAAATTAAATTACTTACCTAGGATCACATAAACAAAAATCAGAGGAAAGACTTGGACCCAGGTCATCTGACTCCAGAACCATGGCTCATTCCATTTTTAATAAACTCTCTTCCTCTCTTAATAATTCTAAACATTGTTTTAGTGATCTTGTTGGAACTATTTATGCTACAAATTTTGAATTTGCTTATTAAACACAAACTTATGCAAAGATCTTTTCCAATTATTTTCAAATTTACTTATTAGTGGAATTTGAATGTTGGAGATTTTACTATGCTAATAATAATTATGACAAAAATGAATGCTATTTCAGGCAGCTCTAAGGAAGATTTTTTAAGGAAGTTCTAATAAATCTGAAAACCTATGTAAAATATGTTATTGACATTGAATCTTTAGAGAACTGTAGAGAAAGTGTTCCCCTATGTCCTGGTCCCTAATTGGCACCTTTCAGCAAAAAAGTCATGCTCAAAAATCTTCAGGGAAAATAAAATCTATCATGACTGCTATAAAATATAAAACCAGAGCTGAGGTAAATTTAATGAGGTATTTGGAGGAAAATGCCTTTCTTGAGAAGAACATCTGAAATTTCCACATGCTGCCCATTGTCTATCAAACAATCAGGTATCAATTTCACTTGAATAACTAAAGTTAAGTCTTTATATATATATATATATATATATATGTGTGTGTGTGTGTGTGTGTGTGTGTGTGTGTGTGTGTGTGTGTGTGTGTGTGTGTGTATAAAATGCCAGTTAAGGATACTTTGACAAGGGATAAAGAATACAATGATCTTTTCATTAAACTTTTTTTTTTTCGAAAAAGAGAAAGGTTTCTCTAAATATGAAGAACTGTAACAGTTGTCTTGACTTTAGCCTTCACTGCAGCCTTAACAAAATGAGAAGTGTTGAGAATAAACAGGAATGAAGTCCTTGTTCTTTTCCTGGATGTTATAATGTTATCTGAGATTTCAGAACATTGGCAGAGGGAAACAAAAGGTCTAGAAATCTCAAATCTTAAGCAAAGGTCTAGAAGAGGAACTTGATCTTTTTTTTCCCCAAGTTCTTTAAAATAGTTTTTGGTAGTTTGATAGGTATGACACTGTATAAGTAAATTAAGTTAGGTAGGATTGTTATTTTCATTATATTACCTGGCCAACCCAGGAGCAATAAATGTTCTTTTTTCCAATTTTTTAGATCTAATTTTATTTGTGTGAAAAGTTTTTTATAATTGTGTTGATATAATTCCTATGTTTGTTTTGGCAAATAGATTCCCAAATATTTCACATTGTCGAGAGTGATTTTGAATGGAATTTCTCTTTCCAACTCTTACTGCTGATTTTTGTTAGAAATATATAGAAATGCTGATGCTTTCTATGTGTTTATTTTGTATTCTGCAACTTTGCTAAAGTTATTAATTATTCCAATGAGCTTTTTAATTGATTTTCTTGGAATTCTATAAGTATGCCATAATATCATCCCCAAATAGTAATAGTTTAGTTTTTTCATTGCCTACTTTAATTCCTTCAATTTTTTTATAATTTCTAATTTACTCATTTAATTTAATTTCTAATTACTATAGCTAACATTTCTAGTACATTATTAAGTAAACACAGTGATAATGGGCATCTTTGCTTCACTCCTGATTTATTGGGAAGGCTTCTAACTTATCCCAATTGCAGATGATACTTGTTGGGTTTTAAATAAATATTACTTATTATTTTGAGGACATGTCCATTTATTCCTATGCTTTTAATGTTTTCAATAGGAATGGGTGCTATATTTTGTCAATTGCTTTTTCTGAATCTATTGAGATAATCATGTGATTTCTGTTAGTTTAATTATTGATATGGTCACTTAGGCTGATGGTTTTCCTAATTAATATTAGGAAGCAGCCTTGCATTCCTGGTATAAATTCCCACTTGATCATAGTGAATAATCCTTGTGATATACTATAATAGTCTCTTTGCTAGTATTTTATTTAAGATTTTTGCATCTATGTTTATGAAGTAAATTGGTCTGAAATTTTCTTTCTCTGTTTTTGGTCTTCCTGGATTTGGTATTATAAAAGGGAATCTCTGTTCTCTTTGTCTACTCTGAGTTTACACTTGTGAAAAGGGAATCCTTTATTCTCTTTGCCAAAGTGGACACTTTGATTAACATTAACTTAAGTACCCCTACTTAATACCTCACTAGACTGAAGATAGGATTAACTCTCCTTTGTCTATGTTTTAAATTGAATCAACAGAAGATTGAATACCATGATGAGAAGCCAACAAGATACTTGGAGAGTTCCACTCCTTTTTAACTCAATCAGTCAGAGACTTGTGAATTTTTTTAAGAATTCACACAAGAATTTACACCCTCAGAAACTGTTCATTCAGGAAACCATGAACCTTTTTAATGAGAAATTGGCCCTCAGAAGGTGAGAAGTTGATTTCACAGACACTGTCCCCTGGGCAGTGGTAGACAATTTGGAAACTGTGATTGGCCCCTGTGAAGAGGGGAAGAGACAGAAGTTACAAAAAAAGAAAGCCAGATCTCCCTCAGAGGGGTTTGTCTTTGAGAAGATAATCTGAAGAGATTGACTTCTGGAGATAGTCTTCTAACTGGGGAGAGTCTTCAAGGGAGATTTGCTGGAGACTGCAGCTTGGATCATGGGCATGGAATTTGGCTTCAATTTAGACTCTGACTCCTGGATCACTTTGTTGAGTGAGTGAAAGGCTGACTAATTTCCTAGTTTCCTAAGAGACTAGCTTCCATCTTGGAAGAGGCATGATTACTCACCACCAGCCTTCCTGATTGAGAGCTAATTAATCTCTTCCTGGATTAAGCAGACCCAATGCAAAATATTTAGGTTGATAATATAGATGACTTCTCTATCCTCTTCAAATTTCTCTTCTTTATTGTTTACTCTCTATGTATAAATACTTGTACATAAATTTCTGACTTGAGATATAATAAATATTGGCAACCATATAATTTCATAAAATTATGGTCCAGCCATTAATTTTCACCATTATATTTCTAGCACTATATTTGTGTCAGAAAAAGAATTTGGTAGGATTCCTTCTTTCCTTATTTTGTGAAATAGTTTGTAGAGTATTGGGATTAATTGTTATTTAAATGTTTGGAAGAATTCATATCTGGGCTAGGGATTTTTTCTTGGGGAGTACATTGATGATATTCAATTTATTTTTCTGAGAAGGGATTATTTAAGTATTCTATTTCCTCTTTTGTTATTCTGGCAGTTTGTATTTTTATAAATATTCATCCTTTTCATCTAGATTGTCATATTTGTTGTCATATAATTGGATGAAATAACTCCTAATAATTGCCTTAATTTCCTTTTCATTAGAAGCAAAAATCTCTTTTCATTTTTGATACTGGTAATTTGCTTATCTTCTTTTTTTAAATCAAATTAACCAATATTTTATCTATTTTATTTGTTGTTGTTGTTTTCATAGATCCAGCTCCTAGCATTATTTATTGGTTCAATAGTTCTTTTACTTTCAATTTTATTAATGTCACCTTTGATTTTTAGGATTTCCAGTTTAGTTTTTAATTTGGAGATTTTTGATTTCTTCTTTTTCTAGCTTATTTTTAGTTTCATGCCCAAATCATTGATCTGTGTTTCCTGTATTTTGTTAATATAAGCACTCATACATATAAATTTTCTCCCGAATATGACTTTGGCTGTATCCCATAAATTTAGATATGTTGCTTCCTCATTGTCATTCTCTTAATGAAATCAGTGATTTTTTTCAATGCTTTGTTCTTTGTCCTACCTGTTTTGAAGAATTATTTCATTTCAATTAATTTTTAATTTGTTTCACTATGCACCCTTATTAATTATAATTTTATTTTCATTATGATCTAAAATAGTTACTTTTATTATTTTTTCCTTTTATGCATAAATGATTATCAAAATAATTTTGTGATGGTTTTATGCCCCAGGATATGGTCAACCTTTGTATATGTACCATATGTTGCTGAAAAGAATATATATATATATCTATTCCTTTTTATCCCTATTGAATTTTCTCCATATATTTTTAACTCTAAATTTTCTAAGATTTCATTCTCTTCCCTTACTTCTTTATCATTTACTTTTCATTAGATTTATCTAGTTCTGAGAGAGGAAGGTTGAGGTCACCAAATAGTATGGTTTTACTATATATTTCTTTCTTAAGTTCCTTTAGTTTCTCTTTTAACAATCTGGATGCTATATGCCATATGGTGCATACATGTACAGTACTGATATTTCTTCATAGTCTATTCTGCCTCTCATCATGGTGTAATGACCTTCCTTATCTCTTTTAATCAGATCTATTTTTGTTTTAGCTTGTCTGGGATCATGATTGTTACTCCTGCCTTCTTTGTCTCATTTGAAGTGCAATAGATTCTGCTTCAGCCTCTTAATTTTACTCTGTGTATGTCTACCTGCCTTTAATGTGTTTCCTGTAAACAACATATAATAAGATTCTGTTTTTTAATCCACTCTGCTATCTGCTTCCTTTTTGTGGGTGAGTTCATTTAAATTCACAGTTATGATTACCATCTGTGTCTTCCCCTCCATCTTGATTTCCTCTTTTAATTCTGTCTGTTCTCCTTTCACTCTTTCCCTCCACACAAGTGTTTTGCTTTTAATCACTCCACCCTTTCCTCCTCCCTTATATTACTCCTCTTCCCACCATCTCCCTTCTTATTCCCCTCCTATTTCTCTATAGGTCTTTTAATTACCCCCCAACTTCTCCCTCCCTTATATTACTCCTCTTCCCATCATCTCCCTTTCTTATTCCCATTTTATTTCTTTATATGGAAACATAAGTTTCTATACTCAAATCAATGTGGCTGTTCTTCCTTCTCTGAGCAAATTCCAATAAAGTAAGGTTTAAGTATTTCTCATTTCCACCCTCATCTTATCTTCCATTGTAATAGTATTCCCAGCCCCAACCCCTGTGCCATTTTAGGTGATATAATTTACCTAATTTTACTTCTCTCATCCCATTTCTTTTAGTATGATCCTCTTTTTTACCCCTAGTTTTTTAAATATCATTCTAAAAAGCTTAATACTACATCCTCTTCTATGTATACTTTTTCTAACTACAATGATAATGATAACAATTTTAAGAGTCATAAATATCAACTTTCCATAGAGAAATATAAATAATTTGACCTTATTGAAGCCCCTCAATTTTTCTCTTTTTATTTATCTTTTTATGCTTCTTTTGAATTTTGTATTTGGACATCAAATTTTCTGTTTAAGTCTGGTCTTTTCTTCAGGAATGCTTGGAAATCTTCCATTTTATTAAGTAACCATACTTTCTCCTGAAAGAATATAGTCAGTTTTGATGGGTAGATGATGAGTAGATTGGGTTGCAAACCCAATTTCTGTACCTTCTGGAATATCATATTCTGAGCCTTCTGGACCTTCAATGTGGAAGGTGCTGTATAATCCTGACTGGGGCTCCATGGTATCTAATTATTTCTTTCTGGCTACTTATAGTACATTTCTCCTTGGCCTGGGAGATCTTGATCTTGGCTATAACATTTGTAGGAGTTGTCATTTGAATATGTACTGCAGAAGGTGATCTGTAGGATTTTTGATGTCTATTCTACCCTCTACTTCAAGAATTTTAGGGAAAATTTCTTAGATAATTTCTTGTAATATGACATTTATCCTTTTTTGTCATAATTTTCAGCTAATCCAGTAATTCTCAAATTGCCTCGACTGGATCTCTTTTCTATTTCATTTGATTTTTCAATGAGACATTCAATATTTTTTCCTATTTCTTCATTCTTTTCATTTTGTTGTATTGTTCATTAATGTTTCATGAAGTTACTAGCTTCTATTTCCCCCAATCAAATTTTTAAAAACTGAATTTTTTCCATGACCTTTTGATCCTCCTTTTCCATTTGGTCCATTCTATTTTTCATGGACCTTTTTTTCTTCATTGGATTTTTGTTCTTTTTGAACTTTTCTTAGTTCAACCATTTTGCTTTTTAAGCAATTGTTTTCTTTCTGCATTATTTTAATTTCTTTCCCCCTTTTTCTTCAACCTGTCTTATTTGATTTTTTAAATCCTTTTTGACTTCTTCCAGAGCTTGTGACCAATAATAAGGTTTTTTTTTTTGCTTGTTTGTTTTAAGTTTTGCATTTTGTTGCTTGGATCTCCTATTGGTTCTATTCTTTTCTCTGTTTCCTCATAGAAAGTTTTGAAAGTCAAATGGTTCTTTTGTGGTTTCCTCATCTTCCCACTCTTTTTTTTTTTGGCTTTGTACTTAGAACTTCAAAAGCTTCATCCCAATTCTTTCTTCTCTGCTGATTTTTGTCCTGGGGATTTCTTCTATACAACAGGTGAAGTCTTAGCCAGGTATATTTCCAAACCACATTGTGGACTAAGAACCTTGAGGGTAGGGTCTGAAGTTCTCCCTTGCTGGTACAGCCTGTTTTTGTGCTTCCTGAAGTTGGCCCACAGTGCTAGGTGGGGTTAGAGGGGATGTTGGCCAGTACTCCTTTATTTTCAGTTTTGCTTCTGGTTCCCTATTATCCCATGAAAATCAACTCTCTCTGCCTACCATTCAAATTGTATTCAGAGGAAAAGCTCCCTCACTTGTCCTGCTTTGACTCCTATCATTTTAAGGTACCTACTAATGATCAGTTTGGAAGGATAGTCAGAATGATTTCAACTTTTGTTGCTACTAAGTTGTCATCTTGGCTCTGAACTCTTCTTCATTGCCTTAAAGGAAAATGAAGTCATATAAATTTTTAGATTTTTTTTATGGGTACAATTCCTCAGTCTAAACAAACTACAGGGAAATGTTTGCTATAACATCTTTGTGAATGGTCCCCAAAAGTGAAAGACTGATTTTAAATTAAAAAAATTAAAAAGCTTTTTTAATTTAAAAAATCTGATTATTCAATATCTAACAATATTACATTTTCCCCCAGAATGTTTCTTTAGTTTTATTGAATGAGATGAGATCATTTTATAGACAGATGGAAATGCCACCAGGAATACCTGGGTTGAAATTGTGCTTCTAACATATACTTACTCTATGGCCACTGGCAGGTCATTCAGGCTTTCTGTTCCACTTTCCTCATTTGTACTTTGGGGATAATAATATTTCTATTGATTATTTTGAGGCTCAAATGAGATAGTTGACATAAATAACTTGTAAAACTTAAAGTGTTATAGTAAGATCAACTAATATTTTTAAAATTATTATGAATAATTTTGATTGGGATAGTTCATCTTGCAAGATGCTTCACCATAACTTTCATTTTATTCATTAAAATAAGCAAGAATATTTTGGGGGGGTAATAATTTCAATTCACTAAATTTTTATTTTTGAAATGTGAATGTTTTGCTCTCAAACATTCTATATATTTAAAACAATTATACAACTAAAATCATGGAATTTTTAAAAATCTGGTGATATGTCACTCAGCATAAATTAGCCTCACTAAAACAAATAAATTAGAGCTGGCTCCTGGTATATGCATCCTTCTTCTGTACTTGAGATTTGATGATTAAAATAAGTTTGTAGATATATATTTTATTGTCAAGAGTTTTGATTCTTGTTATTCTTCTTTTATTTTTTTTTCCTTCAACATTTCTCATTTTATTCAGTTATGCACAATGAGCAATGGCACAAAAGTATTTACTCTCAATAAAATGAATAATATAGGGGATTCCACCCTAGACACTCCTTTTTGTCCTTAATTCACTGAAACAGAGCAGTAATCAATGATTGGTTATCATGTATGATTTATTATATTTAATGACTGATTCTAGGCCAATCATAAATCAACTTTTAGTCATATGATCAACTCATATACCATTTCAGTTGAATGCTTGCCTATAGATACTTCTAGGATATTACAGCCTTCTTTGAGCAAGTCAGTGAGTCTCCAGAAGAGCATTAAAAATGCTAGCTTAATTCAATTATAAATATTATCATTTCCATATACCCATAATTATTTTCTCTCACCTGAAAGATAAGTGCAAAGAATTCCCAGTCATTGGCTTTGGTTTAATTAGTCATACAAAGTCAGGCTGAAAAGTTTCCCTCATGTTGAGGCATATGTCTAAAAATATTAACATGCTTTTTAGAACTATAAAATAGGAACTAGCAAATTGTTACACACAAAATGTATTTCTTCTATTAATAAGGCAAATTTCATTCAGTCACAAATGCTTTTATCCAGATATGCCTTATTTTAGTTTCTTTTTTTTTCACATCTGAAGTTTACCATTTATATTTCCTAGGGACTGTATGGAAAGATTATATAATGACTTTCTTAATTTTCTTTTGACATTTGTGTGAATTTTTGAAATATTAAAAAAAATCATCAGAAAACACTCCGGAGAGATTAGGAAAAAACTCCAAAATACTTTTTTAAAACTATACAGATCAATTCCTCCTCATCACCAAGGATATAGCCTATACTTCAAATACCTACCATAATTTTATCTCTGTGAGCTATGAAAAAGTAAAAGGGAGAAGGCATTTGAGAGGCAATTGAATTGCTTGTATATTGAAAAATTTAGAGTAGAGAGTGTTGTAAGAAACTAAAAAAGGAAAAAAAAAACATGGTTGGGTTGGATTTTCTTTTTCTTTAAAACCCTTATCTTCTGTTTTAGAATCAATATTGTGTGTCAGTTCCAAAGCTGAATAATGGTAAGAACTAGGCAAATGGGGGTACAAAAAGTACCTTGCCCAAGTTCATTCACACAGCTAGGAAATGTATGAGGCTGGATTGGAACTCAGACTTCCCATTGCTAGGCCTAGCTCTCTATCCACTGACTCACCTATGTGCCCTCCTGAGTATAAAAATTAAAATTGGTTTGACTAAATATAAGAGTTTAAAAATATGAGATTGTGATCACTGTTTATAAAATTAACTCTTAGGTCATGAGTCTGTTAGCTGCTCTTAATAATTTAGTTTAATAGATAGAGTAAAAGAGAGAAATGTAGAAAGGAAGTAGAAAGTATTGCCTAGCTAGAGACCCTATAAGTTCTGTCCAAAGAAGTCCAACTCATCACCCAGCAATGTTTTCCTCAAGTTCCACTCTTCATGTGGAGTGGTGGTGTCATGGTAGTTTCTTAAGCCAGGAGTCCTGGTGATGTCTTCAGCAAGGGTTCCACCAAGCCTCTTCCTTTGGCTCCACTCTATCACCCAGCAAGCCTCCAGTGCAGAATCCTCCTCCAGGAGAGTCACCTCCTGAAGAGCCAAGGAATGAATGAATCTTCTTTTCCGGTCTCGCCTTTTATAATCTTTTTTCCACATCGCTTCCTGTAGCTTCCCCCACTTAAGGGGAACCAATCAGTTTCCCAATTTTCCTAGCACTGTCTGGGGGGCACAGTGCTTGTGACCTTTGGAGGTGTGAACTTTTTCTAGTAAGTGACTTGTGAACTCTCTTACTTAGTGACTTACTAAGTGTTAAGTAGGAGTACTTTAAGATCTTGATTGATTAACTCAAAATAGACAAAGGGAATAAAGAATTCCCTTTCACATAGGGAAGATTTTTGAGGAAAGATGCAGTTCCCAGAATTGGAGCAGTCAGGACCACTGCTGGCTCAAGGTTTGTCTTGGCCTTGTGATTATCTTGAAAACATTTGATTTCTTTGTGATTCCATATTTTCTCTACAAAATGGATGTTAAAATAGGTCATTCCAAAAGATAGATTAATAGGTAAAAGACTTTGGAGAATGCAAAGTATTTAAATTTTTCAAGGTCTATGATTACATCTGACAAAAAATATTAATCTGTCTGCTAGTTAATTCTTATGCTTTTTGAATGTCTCTTTATTTGGTTCAGGATTTTGCCTAGTACATAAGTATTTAATAATTGTTGACTTATTTTTGTGATCATTTACTTGTGGTCATAGGGTCACAAATATAAAGTTAGAAGGAATGACAGAAGCCTTCTAATCAAAGGCATTCCTCTCATAGATTAGACAATTGAGGCTGAAGGAGTAGAGTAATTTTGTTAAGGGTGAGATTGGAACCCAGCTCTACAGAGTCAGTTAGTTTAGTATTTATCTCTATTGGAAACCTCTGATTTCTGACACAGTAAATTCTTTTATGCTCTCTTATTTTGTCACAACCTTTGATGTATAAAATTACATTACTTGGAAATTATTTTGTTTAAGCTTACCTTTTAATATAACAAAAGCCTTGAGGAAATGTAGAATGATGTGCAGTCACTGATTAGGTCAGTTAATTTCCCACAGGCATTGAGGGAAATAAAGAAATATTTATTAAAGATATAGTAGGAGAGACATTTCTGTTTATTGGTGCGCAACCAGCTTTACAACTCTGGTAAAGGCTGAATCAATTCTGCCATTTATAGCTCAGACCCTGAGGACTTCATACTAGCTTAGCCATCTACAATGGTGGCCAAGTGGCACATAAGATTGAGGGCTGCTTGAGGGGAATGGGGTAAAGAGAAAAAAGTTGGGAAAAGGAAAACTTTTTTTTTTCAGTGATTGAATTTGTTGTAATGCATTTTCCAGTAGCAAGGTCTCCTTGATTATGATGTCCTTTTCAAAAATAAGAATTAGTGAGTGATTGAATGAATGAAATCTTGTCTGGTC
Organism: Monodelphis domestica; assembly: GCF_027887165.1. Classification (NCBI taxonomy): domain Eukaryota; kingdom Metazoa; phylum Chordata; class Mammalia; order Didelphimorphia; family Didelphidae; genus Monodelphis; species Monodelphis domestica. Next base: position 503,768,282 of record NC_077229.1, on the reverse strand, counting down.
TTTGATCCAGTTTTATAAATGGTAGGCCTATTTCCCAAAGAGACTAAAGAAATGAGAAAAAAAGTCCTATTTGTACAAAGATACTTATATTAATTTTATTTGTAATAAAAAAAAATCTGAAACTAAAGGGATTCCTATCAATTGATGAATGCCACCTCCCTTTCCTCCTCCACCCCCAACTGAATCATTTCTGTGGCTCTCTGTTACCATCAGGATCAAATATAAAATCTACTGTTTGGCACATAAAGTCATCTATAACTTGGCCCTTTCTCCTTTCTAGGCTTAATGCACTTTGCATTCCCTTCTTCTTGACTTCTGATCCCTATATACTCTATAATCTAGTGTCATGGCCTCCTAACACATGACATTTCATCTTCTAACTCTTAATATTTTCCTGTTGTCTCATATGCCTGGAACTATCTTTTTCCTCATCTTCAATTCCTGGCTGCCCTCAAATCTCAACTTAAGTTTCACCCTCTACAAGGAAGTCTTTCCTAATCTTTCAATGTTAGTGTCTTTCCTCTGTTGATTGTCTTTGATGATCCTGTGGGTATCTTGTTTGTACATAATTGTTTCTATATTGTCTTTCCTATTACATTATAAGCTCTTGGAGAGCAGAACTTATCTTTTGACTTTCTTTGTATCCTCAGCCCTTGGTACAGTACCTGACACATAGTAGCTGCTTAAATTCTAGATTGACTCATTGACAAGTACATAAAGGTGATAGAATGCTATAGAGGTATAAGAAATAAGGAAATAGCAAACATAGAAAGATTTATATGAACTGATGCAAAGTAAAGTTACCAGAAGAAACATTTTCACTATGATATTAATATTATATAAATGGACCATTGTGAGAACTTTTATAAACTAATTCAGAATGAAATGAGAACAATTTACAGAATAGCAAGAATATTACAAAGTCAACTTTGAAAGCTGCAAGAACTAGGATCTGTATGATGATAATCAATGATTCTAAAGGATCAGTGATAAGAATATACGATCTACCTCATGACAGAGAAGTAATAGATTTTGTTGTTGCTATTTAGTTGTGACTGACTCTATGGGGTCCTATTTGAAGTTTTCTTGGCAAAGATACTGGAGTGGTTTGCCATTTCTTTTTCCAGCTCATTTTACAGATGAAGGAACAGAATCAGCCACCTCTTTTTGCATATGGCCCATGAGGCTATTTGTTTTGCTTGATTGTAAATATTTGTTAAAAGGAATTTTCTTTTCTTTTTTTCAAATGTAGTGGGAGTGGGAGTGAGAGAGAGAAATTAGATTTCTGTTAATTAAAAAAAAACTTTTTAAAATAGTGTAGAGGATGTTCCAGATGTGAAATAATAATTTATAATAATAATAATTAATAATTAAATAGAATATTACAGGCAATTTCAGGTGAGGTCATCCTATTGTTAGTTTTACTTAATTGTTTTACTTTTATAATGAATTTCTCATGGAGTGAGTAATCTATAAATGTCATGTGAAAACAAAACACATCTATAAAGCTTTTTTTTAAAATGGATGTCAGAGAAAATGAATGAAAACTAATTTATTAAGATGTCATTTTGTGCTTGCCAAGCCCAAAGATAGCTCCTAGACTTGAGGAACTTATCTTCTAATAGGGTGGAATAATACATATAGGAGAATGGCTAGGGAGTGATATTTTGGTTTGAAAAGTTACAGGGCTGATGAGTGGAGCCATAGGGGAGAACACAGATATATCTCTTCCAGGATCAATGAGAGAAATGATCTTATTGTGGTTCTAGAAATAGAAGAATAGTTGACTGGGGAGAGGGATAGGAGGCATACAAATGGTAGCATAGCAACTAATGAAAAGAGATAAGTCAGAGAAGTGAATAAAACCAGTCACTACATTTAATGGATGTTTGAAACAGTTGCCAATTAAGATCGGGGCAGATTGGGATTTTGGAGAGGGTCAGATAATTAGGGCTGGAGCTCCAGGCATGAAAGGATTAAGTCCTCTGTATTCTCAATAAACTCTTTTTCTTATTAATGCTGATATTTCTTTACAACTTTTATACTGTTTCTGGCTTCCTTGTCCCATTTCTTTTCTAGTCACCCTCTCCCATTTTTGGAGGGGGGGGGGAGATTAAGAATGAGGAGAAATAATATAGTAAAATGGAAAGAATAACTGGAATTAGAATTAGCCACCCAGTGTTCAAATCTCACCCCTGCCACTTTTTAGCTATATTACCTAGGGTAGTGATGGTGAACCTTTTAGAGATCGAGTGCCAGGCCCCATACCCATCCCTCCCCAGGCCAAGTGCTCCCTGCCCCCTCAAGACTCCATACCATGCCCTTCCCCCTTACTGAGTTCTAGGCATGCCCTGCCTCCATCCCCTTACCCCACACAGGGGAGGGAGAAAGCACTCCCATTTGGCTGCTGGGTAGAGGGGTGGGTAATGTGAAAAAATGTATTGTCAGGCATAGGTGGAGGAGGGGAGGAGAACAGCTCTTCCTGAGTCCCTCTGCCTTTTTAGTAATGAACTCTGGGGAGAGGGAGGGTAGTAGGTGGCCATGTGCCCACAGAGAGTGCTCTGTATGCCATCTTTGGCATTCATACCATAGGTTCACAATCACTGATCTAGGGCAAGTCTTACCCTAGCTAGGTCTCTGCTCCCTCATTTCTAAAAATGGAGGATTAGATTATATGCCAATTTGAAGTCTGTTACAGCTCTAAATCTATAATACTATGATAAATCCCCTCTTCCCTTCTTTCAAGAAGAATAGTTTCCATTTGGACCTTAGAATTTCACCTAATTCATTTACACCTCTGAGGAAACATGGAAAGACTCAATGCATTCAAACAAAGTCATTGGAATTGATTCCTCCACACCTTATGTTGCTAGTAATTGTTCCAAATGTTCTTCAAATGCACAACATTGCTTAATATTGTAAATTTCCACTGGACAGGGGACATCATAAAAAATTCTTTAGATTTCTTTATACAATACTATATCTAATTAGGACCCAAGTAAATATTCATATTGATATTAATAACAGACATAATGATAATGGTGATACTTAGCTGGCCAATTGTTCCAAAGTCCAAGTATTACTCCATCTCTCCAATTTATTTCATGGTCTATACCACTCATTTCACACTTATTATACACTGCTTTGTATAGTAGCTAAGGTGAGAGTTAAGGGAATAGCGAGGAGGCTAGGTGTCATTACTCCTATCATGGAGATGGAGAAACAGATTGCATGCTTTGCCAATATGATGTCACACCAATTCAGTTTAATTCAATGTGTCAAAAAATGAAAAATCCATTAGATCAACCTGCTTGTATTACTTTTTCTGTGTCTATATTGGCACTAAAACAACTAATGATTTGACTGACGGCTGACTTTTTTTTGGGTGTATCAAGCAGATGTTTTAAATTAAATTTTAAAAGACACAGAGAAGTTAATATGAAATCTGTCTATAGTTGTTTTCATTAGTTATTTTATGGTAATAATTCATGGACTTTTACCCCTCTAGAATAATGCTGGAGAGTCAGGGTAGCATAGTGGGTAGAGTTTTGGATATAAAATTAAGAGGAGGGTGAAATAGGTATATTCAAATAATGGGTATGAACCTGTAATTATAACAAAATAACAGTTTATTTCAAGGTAAGGGAAGAAAGGTTGGGAATAGGGATGATCTGATGTTAACCCAAGGTCAAAGTGCTAAACACCACTAACTACTGATTTCACTACCTATAAGTCTACTTCCTATAACTATTCAAATTAAACCCCTTAGTTAATATATTAAAATTTGGTAACAGGAACAAGAGTCAGAGGATGGTCTCAAGGCCTGTGCCTTCTTGAGTCTGGTAGGAATCCTAGTAGAGATCACAGCAATAGGAGCACCACACAGGAATAAGAAGGGGAGTAATGGTTTGACTCACACAGTTCACCTATGGACTGTTAACCAATCTCAACCACTTCCAGAAGATGAACTTACTTGAAGGAAGATTACACAGATCTACTCCAAAGAGTAATTCCATCAACTGCCCTGTCTCCTCCTGAGAAGAAACTGCTTGGGCAGAAACAGCCTGTGTCCTCTTCAGAGTTCCGGAATTTTCTCTCTCTGACTTAGTACTTTCTGCTTTCAGCTTGCTGGTGCTAAAATCCCTTATAACAAGGGTCCCAGAAAATTTTACATAGTTCTCTTAATATTTTTCTCCTTAATATTTTTCTTGAAATGTGAAGTTTTCCAGTGGAACTGCACATCACCTACAGGAGATGGTTGGGAGGAGGAGAGGGAAAGAATATGAATCTTGTAACCATGGAAAAATATTCTAAATTAATGAATTAAACAAAATCCACTCCCCAAAAGAAATGTACAGTTTTTAATTCACACTCTTTAATTGGCTACCTTTAACCTAGACTCTGTAAGGCAATTGGGAATATAAGTGGAATTTAAATATGTAAAACAACAAAATATGACTTAAAAATGTTTAGGAAGCAGAGAAATGTTCTGGTTTTCCAAGACTCTTCAATTACAACTATATTTTACGCCCTCTGTTAGTCATTCAAAAAACCTTAGTTTCTCTTCCAAATATTTGAGAAATTCATCAATATTATACACCAGTTTCATAATGGCGTAATTGAATGGGTTATCATCTCCATTCATCAGTAAAATGAAGCAAGGCTAGGTGCTTACTCCTTTGGTTTTTAGCATGACTTTTTCCTCCATGTCAAAAACTTCAAATCACATCAAGGTCATCTGCTACACTGATAATGAACTATTTAAAATAAAAGGCTACAAATCCAAACCACAACATTTTCTTTGCAGATGATTGTGTTCACAATGCAGCCTCTGAAGCTAAAATGCAACAAAGTATGGATTGCATTTTTGTTGCTTGTGCTAATTTTTATCTGTCAATCAACTCCAAGAAAACAGAAGTCTTCCACTTGCCAGCACTGTATCATTCATACCAACACTTACCTTGACAGGTATTCCAGAGATATGTGCATAGATGATGAGGCAGATATATGCATTGCCAATGTTGGGAAGCTCCAAAGGAACATGTGGAAGAGAAGATTGATTTGACTGAACACCAGACAAGTTCTACAGAGCTGTTGTGCTGATTTCACTGTTGTAAGCTTATGAAACCTGGACAGTAGTATACCAGTGACATACCAGAAAACTTGAATGGTCTTAAGACGATTCTGAAGATTACCTGGTATGATAATGGATGCACACTGTGGCCCCCTCTCTAGATCTGAGCTGCCAAGCATTCAGACACTAGTGCAGAGAGTGCAACTCCAATGGGCTGACCATGTAGTCCAAATATTAAATTCATACTTATGTAAAATAATATTTTATGGAGAACTTACACAAAGCAAACACTCATACAGTGGTCAGAAATGCCCTCTGACAAGTATTCTTATACTTTCAAGGTGCACAGTATGCCCACATCAAAGGAGCTGTCCTCCATGAGCAAAACAGAATCACGGTAGAACAAAAGAAATGTGAATTGCATCCCAAATGTTCTGATGGACTATTTGTGCCTAATTTGTGGTTCTGAACTCATATTGTATTAATCAGCCACAACGGAACCTGACTCCAACCTCATAATGTCAATGGTCCTCTTCAAAAACAAAGTACAAACAACCACAAATTGAAGTCCATTTTATAGCTAAAGAAACTGAGGCAAACAGAGATAAAGGACGTACTCAGAGCCAGACAGTAAGAATCTGAGGCCAGAAATAGCACCCTAACCACTGTGCAACCAAGCTCTCTCTTAAGGTTTATTGATTTGCCCAAAGTTAGATAGGCAGTAAAAGAAAGAGATGGGATTTGAAAACATATTTTTTTGACTCCAAATCCAGTGCTCATTCCATTCTATCATGATAATCTAGCTTCTGGCAATAAAAATAGGGAAAGGATATGGAATGCTTACTATATAGGCTAAGGTCTGACAGAGGAAACTCAATAAGTCCTTAGAAGAGAAGCTTTCATGGGAGCAGAAATGCAGAAGAAAAAAATATAACTTATTATATGATTCTGTGGGTATCTGACTAGAGGTCTTAGTTTTAAAAGATGGATCTTTTACAAATATGTATAATGTGGAAATAGGTTTTGAGCAATAATACATGTATAACCTAGTGGAATTGCTTGCCAGCTCCAAGAGTGGGGAGGGAAGAGGGGAGGGAGCGAACATGAATCCTGTAACCATGGAAAAAATATTCTAAATCAACCAATAATTTTTTTAAAAAAAAGAAGAAAAGCTTTGCAATGTTCCAAAAGCATGGTTTTTGTCTTTTAAAAATAGCTGGGGAGATCCCATTGGCTTTATTTAAATCGAAAGAACATGGTAGCACCTGCTATTTCCTTGAGAAAGGGTTAGGCCAAGTTTTTGTTGAGCCAAAGTCTGAGGCAATGGAACAGAGAACAGGGGAGCATCTGGTGGGGACAATATGCCTAGAATAATAGCAACCAATGGAGAATGTGAGTCCAGAAGAGTTGTATCCAACTGGCTATATAATAGAACAGCATTAAGGATAATAGCATTTAGCAGAGACTACAGCATTCAGTCAGTGGAAATCAGGAAATTATCAGGGAGGATGCTGAGTGAGAGCCATGTGATGACATCATTACAAGATATCGGTGACCCCACACCATTGTAGGTGTGAGTTGCCCTACTGTGAATGTGTTTTGACTACACATATTCATTACATGTGTGCCTTTCCACATGTGTCCTTACACAAATACATTGATCCCACTTATGTGATATGCATTTGTGAGAGATTGTGGTAGATTTATAGAAGAAACATTTTTTTTTGTTATTTTTCTTCCTACAAAATTTCATAAAATTGCCTTGATTTAGATTGTTTGTATATTCTTGCTAAGATTTTTGGACCATGATTTCAGGAGAACATGTATCCACAAAGAAATTTGCACCTGAGGTAAAGGCTTTCTGAGGACTCTGCCTTGTAAATTGGGATTGTCACAGAGTGCTATCATGTAAATATTTTATTTTTACCCTTTACTCTCTCTCTTCCCCTTGCTAAAGATGCTGATGATGGACTTGGTAGAGCCTGGAATAAGCAGGAGATGCCTTCCTTTCCATCACTTCAGCTGATACCTGAAGCTTTTAGAGAGCTTGTACTTTTCCACAATGAAAAGGGGATGCAATAACTGCAGTTGACAGAATGTGTAATTTTCCCAGGGCAGAGTCACAAGCCATGAACTGATTTTCTCTTTTAGAAGACAACGGCAAGCCCTGAGGTGTGAGTGTCTGACATGGTAGAAGCCAAACTATGAAGAGGGTTTTTATAGATAGATAACCTCCTAGAGCCTACCTTGTTGAAGAAGGAGAGCACAGAACATGGCGCCCTTCTCAAAAGTTAGAATCTGGCAGCTCTGGGGCTCAAGGAGTTTCTTGCATTCAAATGGTTAAACTGGTTCCTATTTATGTTTGTCCAGAAAGCAGAAGCGACTCTGTTGTCCTTAGAATACAGGTTTATTGCCTAGCAGTGCACAAAGCTGCTACCACTGCTTCCACAGAGAGCTGCTAATGGCTCTCTGGGAAAACAGGTGCAAGCAATAGAATTAACAGCACATGCTCCTAGGCTTGGATGGGGTTGGAGTGAGGTGGAAGGAATCTGAGAGAGAGTACATAAGTATAGTCTTTGGAAAAACAAATAAACAAAATGCCATTTGGAATTATTATCTAGAGCTCTTAAGGCTGTCAACTTGATTGGTTTCAGTGGCGTCTTTATAACATCCCTGGAGACTAATAACAGATAACTAATAATTTGTACAACTATGATAGATATCTCAGAAGAGCTTGCAGTGATACAGAGTAAGATGATCTGTGTTATATGTTTAAAAATACCTACACATATATTTCTTATGAAAGATGATGGATGAGTTGGCTCAGACTGACTTTATGACAGAATTTTGTGTTTGTTTGTTTTTTTTAAATATGAAATCACCAAGTAATTTCAAGACTAGGCTTTAGCAGGCATATTTTGACTATTCTGCTGCTTTGTTTTTAACCTTATTAATTTTTCAGTGGATTTACTCTTACTTTGTTGTTGAGCTTTTTCATTGCTTTTATTTTCTTTTGGTGTTGACCTGGGATATCATCAGTGCAGGGAATTCCTAGTATGGTAATTTCCTTCATCAGAACAGTTTAACAACATATCATTGTAGAAAGTGGCAACAGGCATTAAGATGTGCTCATTGTAATTTAATTTGTATTAGAAGTAGGATTTGAACCCAGCTCTTCCTGATTCTGGGGCTTGTCTCCTCTTCATCCTCACATTACTTCTCAAGATTGTGATGAGGACAAACCAAGACAGTATGTGGGGAAACCACTTTGCCGTATGTAAATAACTTAAAAATGATAAAAGTATCACTGCCAGAATGGGTACAATCTGAAAATATTCATTGAAACAATAAAAACCTGCAAAAATTCATAGATATAAAATTATTTATGAGGGGACATTAGGTAACTTTAGATCCCTCTTTATCTTTTAGAGATGAACATCCTGGGGAGCAACCCTGCCTTCGCCACAATTACTGTCTGATGCTACTGTCAGCAAAAGGAGGCGTAGCCATGGGACAGACTTCCTGGCTTCAGTATATATCTTAGCTGGTGGTAGAGCTTCTAAGGAAAGATCAGCATTTGACCAATTGTGCCTCTTTGCTGCTGTGATAAACTCAAGGAAAAGGTTTAGTTGAAGCAGTATCTTGCCTCATAGTTCCCATCTGGCAAACTTTGACAATTTTTTTGTTTTTTTGTTTCCATTTCCCCCGTGCTGATTCGATGCTACCAGATACCCATACGTATATGAACAGCTCCTTCCATTTAAATAGGAAATATTTGTGTTTGTTTGAAAGGATATATAAATACATAGTTTATTTTAAATATAGTACATATTTATACCATATAGGACTATATAGACATATATTCATATATAGGTTCTACAGAAATCTATAGAGAAAGGAATGAGAAACTTTTCTTAGCTTCGATTTCTTCATTCATATAATGATGTGGTTGGATTTTAAGATTCCTTCTAGCTTCTATAAAAGTAACCAACAAGCAACATGGCATAAAGACAGGACAATGTGGGTGCAGTCATGTTAAATTTAATATATGTGCTTTGCCATAAAAACATACAAGATGGAAAGAACATTGTTTTATATAGAATTTTTATTTTTGTTCTTTGTGTATTAAAATGCTTGCTATGTTTATAATATCTTAAAATATGAAAAAAAGAAAAAAAGACATAATTTCTCCCAATCAACAAAACTCTCTCAGCCTCAAAAACTGGGGGAAATAGTGGCTTTCGATAGTATTTCATGTGAGATTCTAAAGAGCACAAATTGCTACTTCTGGATTTAATAGTTTTCTGTTAATAAAGTTCCCTATTTAGCAGAGAACTGGGAGAACTGGGCACATAAGAGGAAGATTTGGATTACTGGTTAAAAACAATGGGTCTAGAATCAGGAAGATCTGAGTTCAAATCCAGACTCATATAATGCCTAGCTTTGTGACCTTGAGAAAGCCACTTAACCTCTGTGTGCCTAGGTGAAATTTAGGTGATTTCGTAAATAAAGAGCTGGGGATGGAGTCAGAAAGTCTGAGTTCAAATTTAGTCTCAGACACTTCTTAACTATGTCATCCTTGGCAAGTCCCGTGCCATCTTATTTCTTGACAAAGAAGTCCATTGGAGAAGGAAATGGCAATCAATCCTCTATCCTTATCCTTTCCCAGAAAACCCCATGGATTGCTATGGTACATGAGGGGATAAAGGGTTGAACATGGCTGAACTACTGAACAATAATAGGAACAGGGTAGTCACTCATTAAATCTTTTTTTTTTTTTTTACAATTTGGGTGAGATAATGGCTGAACATTTTTGGAATTCAGGTCTCCTGACTTAAAAACTATAAAATGTAGCTGGAAGAGATCTATTGAGGCTACATCCCCTATTTTTAAAGATTTACAATGTGATGGGCAAAATGAGTTGTCTGGGATCACACAGGGATGCTGGAGATATAAACTCATGTCTTCTGACATAACATTCACCGCTCCTTTCATTAGAATGCTCTATTACACACAAGAATTACACATCATCCAAATGCCCTTCTGCCCTTGCATACAGGTCAGGGAAGCTCCTACTATTAACAATTACATTCTCCTTTAGACACCCACCCAAGTAGAGATTAAACGTCATCCACAATTGATTATTTGTTTACTAGTGACTCCAGATTACTGATCACAATTTTCAAGAAGATGTTAGTGAGTGACTCTGATGATCTGATTTATGCACCACCACAAGATGGGAAACGTAATTTCTTTTGCTTTTCATTTCATTTTAACAAAAAAAATTTGACCACCTTCTATGTGTTAACCAATGTACCAAGCTTTGAAGGTACAGAGTTAAAAAATAAAATAGCCATTGCCCTGAAGGAACTAAGATTCTATGGGTGGAATTTAAAACTTACACAGACAAGCCAATATTAAGTCTGTATAAAATAATACAGTGTAATTTAAAGGGTTTTAAAAAAAAAAACTATCAACAAAAGAGAACCCAGGAAGAGCCTGAGGATGGAGATAGAAGCAGGTCTGTGCCCTGACAGAAGCTAAAGACTCCACAGGCTTAAGGAAGGAGGGAGCACATTTCAAATGTGGGCTACAGCCTGAACAAAGGCATAATAGCAATAAATGGAATGTCATGAACAGGAAAGAATTACCAGTTATTAGATGTTTTTTTTTTCTTTAGAAAGCCAATAGATGAACATTTTAGTGGTTCATAATAGCTCAAATTTATATGGTTCTTCATAGTTTATAAAGCAACAGAAACCAATTTTATGTTACCAGAGTGAGCACCAAATATGACTGTTTTTGAATCAGGATAGTAAATGCCTTTACCCTCATCCTGGCTGTTTGAAATTCAACACCCTATTCCCTGGCTGTATTTCTGATATCTATTCCTAGGCAAGAGGCAGGAAATTCTCCGATTTCTTGGTTTTCATGACATTATTCTCTCCTGGATCTTCCCACAATAGATTGACCACTCCTCCTCCTCAGTTTACTTTGCTGGATCACTCATATAATGTACCCTAAATGCAGATAGTCTACACTGTTCTATCTAAAACCTTCTCTCTTTGCATTTTATTTCTTGGCTTGTTGAGTCATTTTTCAGTCATTTGATTCTTTGTGATCCTGTTTGGAGTATTTTTTGGCAATGATTCTGGACTGATTTGCCATTTTCTTCTGCAGCTCACTTTACAGATGAAGAGACAAGCCAAACAGAGTTTAAGTGACTTGTCCAGGGTCACACAGCTTTAAGTGTCTGAGGTCAGATTTGAATTGAGGAAGAGGAGCCTTCTTGACTACAGACCTAGTACTCTATTCACTTTGTTTCTTGGTTGGTAACCTCATAAACTTCCATGAGTTTATCTATTATCTCTATGCAGAAGATTAATATATGTATTTTCTCTGTCATTATAATCTTAATTTCTATCTCAACTTGATCTCAAGCTTTGGCTCTATCTACCACAAAGTCAATCTCTTTCTCTCTCTCTCTCTCTCTCTCTCTCTCTCTCTCTCTCTCTCTCTCTCTCTCTCTCTCTCTCTCTCTATATATATATATATATATATATATATATATATATATTTTTTTTTTTTTTTAAACACTTCCCATACAAACTGTTGGTTCAAAGGCAGAAAAGTGGTAAAGGCTAGGCAAATAGGGTTTAAATGACTTGCCCAGGGTCATATAGCCAGGAAGTGTCTGAGGCCAAATTTGAACTGATGGCCTTCCATCTTTAGGTCTAGCTCTCTATCCACTAAGCTATTGTTATTCAGAAATGACTGAATAACAATAAATGAAACAACCCCCCCCCCCAATCTGTTCCAACCCTTTATTTTAATTCTGTGTTTCTTTCTGTTTCAAGTATGTTTATTGTAAAGAACATATATGACTGGATTCTGCTTTCTTATTCATTCTTTCTGCTTCCATTTTCATGGGTGAGCTAATTCCATTCACATTCATTGTTATGATTACTATTGGGATATTCCCTTCATTCTGTTTTCCTGTGTATATCCTTCTCTCTGTTTCATTAAAGTATTTTGTGTCTGACCACTGACTTCTTTTATCTGATCTTCCTTCTGTCATCCTCCTTTTTCTATTTTTTTCCCTCCTACTTCTCTTTTGGGTAAGATACATTTCTAGTGCCAGCTGAATAAGTATATATTTCCCCTCTTTAAACCAATCTAGATATGAGTGAGGCTCAAGCATTATGCCTACCATTTTCCCCTCCACTTAATTTTATTAAACCCTTAGCTTCTGTCTTAGAATTGATCCTAAGTCTCTGTTAGAAGGCAAAATAGTGTCAAGGGCTGGGCAATTGGGATTAGGTGATTTGCCCAGGGTTACACTGCTAGGACGTGTATAAAGATAGATTTGAACTCAGGACTCCTGTCTCCAGGACTGACTCTCTATCTACTATCCCCTCCATTTTAAAAGTCTTCTTTAGGTAACTTTTTATGTGAGATAATTTCCCCAATTTTCCTCTCATATCCCCTCTTTTTACAAAGAATCTCTCTGTAACACACTATCCATTTTTAATATAGTCCCAATATAATCAACTCATACCAATGCCCTCTTTCTTTTTAGAATCCCTCTAATTACCCTCATAATAATAATTAAGGTATTAGGAATTACATGCATCCTTTTTTTCAGATAGAAAGGTAAACTTCAATATTATTGAGTCTATTGTGATTTCTTTTTCATGTTTATATTTTTATGCTTCTCTTGAATCTTTTATTTGAAGGTAAGATTTTTCTATTCAACTTGGATCTCTTCATCAGGAAAGTCACCTATTTCATTAAATATTTATTTTTTTTTCCTTGAAGAATTATGCTAAATTTGTTTAGGTTATTATCATTATTGGTTGTAATCTTAACTCTTCTCCTCTGCTACTTTAACCAAGTAACTACTAAATTTTGTGTGATTGTAATTGTGACTCCTTCATATTTGAATGGTTTCTTTATAGTTGTTTCTAGCATCTTCTTTGAAGAGAATTCAAAAAGGAGCAAGATTGGAAAAAAGACATTAAATTTGACAATTAAGAGATAACTGGTAAGTTTGGAAAGAGCCATTTCAATTGAATGATGAATTCAGAAGACAAATTGAAGAGAGTTAATAAATTATAAAAGAGATGAAAAATAGTGAAGAAATAATGCCTTAAAAATAGTATTGGCCAAATGGAAAAAGAAGTACAAAAATCTCACTCTAAACACTTTAAAGTGGGATGTTATCATCCATACAGTACACATAAACCACAACACTAGTAAAAGAATTCACATAAATCTCCACACAAGGGAACTGGATAAAATATCTTATATTTCTGAGAATCTTTCAGGTCCCTTAAAGGAACTTTTTTTAAAAGTAGCATTGTAATTGGATATGATAGTTCATGCCATTCTACTAAGAATTGTTCTATAACACATTAAGAATTGTCTTATTTTCAGAGAGCTGAAAATAAAAAGTAAATATTAAAGACAGGGTTCTTTTATTCATCCTGATGTGAACCAAAATCAAAACCCAACAGCTTTGGAATTTGACTATAACATTTCTGAGGCTTTTCATTTTGGGATATCTTTCAGATAGTGTTTGGTAGGTACTTTTGATTTATAGTTTACCTTTTATTTCTAGTATATCAAGAAAGTTATCCTTGACAATTTCTTGAAATATGATGTCTAGGCTTTCTTCTTTTATAGCTTTCAGGTAGTCCAATAATTCTTAAATTATTTCTCCTTGATCTATTTTCTTTGTCAGTTGTTTTTCTGATGTGATATGTAGCCTTTTGTCTATTTTTTTTCTTCTTTGCCTTTGTTTTACTGTTTCTTGATGCCACTTAGAATCATTAGTTTCCACTTTTCAAGTTCTCATTTTTAAAAATTACTTTCTTACATGAGATTTTTGTACCACTTTTTTGATTTGGCCAATTCTATTTTTAAGGTGCTATTTATTCACTATTTTTCACCTCTTTTATAATTTTTTAACTCTCCTCAATTTGTCTTCTGAATTTATCATTCAATTGAAATTGTTCTTTCCAAAGTTAGCAGTTATCTCTTAATTGTCAAATTTAACATGCTTTTTTCATTTTTATCCTTTTGACCTCTATGCAACCTTTTACAATATCATTCACTCTTTTCTCTTTAATACTCTTTTCCCCTTAGATTTTTTTTGTGATAATACATTTTATGACTATTTCTTAGTTTCTATAACTGGATCTTCATCAGCTCATGCCCCCAAACAAGGGGGTCCTCCAAGCCTCTATTATAGGCCTTCTTCTCTTCTCTTACAATGTTTTATTTATTGTTTGCATCAATTTCCATGGATTAAATTATCATTTTGATCCATCAACTCCCCAATCTACTTCTATAACCTAACCTCTCTGCTGATCTCTAGTCTCCTGACTGACTTTTTTTTGGACAACTCAGACTTTATGTCGTTTATACATCTTAAACTCATTGTATACAAAACTTAACTCTGCATACTTCCTCACATTCCAAAAATTTCTATCTTCCTGATTTCCATATTATTGTAAAGGGCATCAACATCTTCCCTGTCATTCAGGTTTGCAATTCTTTTTCCATTTGGTCAATTCTATTTTTAAGGCATTATTTCTTCACTATTTTTCATCTCTTTTGTAATTTATTAACTCTCTTCAATTTGTCTTCTGAATTCATCATTCAATTGAAATGGCTCTTTCCAAACTTACCAGTTACTTCTTAATTGCCAAATTTAATGTCATTTTTCAGTCTTCCTCCTTTTTGAATTCTCTTCAAAAAATATGCTAAAATAGCTATAAAGAAACCATTCAAATATGAAGGAGTCACAATTACAATCACACAAAATTTAGTAGTTACTTGGTTAAAGTAGCAGAGGAGAAGAATTAAGATTACAACCAATAATGATAATAACCTAACCAAATTTAGCATAATTCTTCAAGGAAAAAAATATTTAATGAAATAGTTGACTTTCCTGATAAAGAGATCCAAGTTGAATAGAAAATCTGACCTTCAAATAAAAGATTCAAGAGAAGTATAAAAAGATAAACATGAAAGAGAAATCACAGTGTACTCAATAATACTGAAGTTTACCTTTCTATCTGAAAAGACTATACATGTAATTTCCAATAACTTTATTTTATTATTATGAGGGCAGTTAGAGGGATTCTATAAAGAAAGACTCAACTTCACTCTTCACTCTCATTCTCTTACTCCCAATATCCAGGAGTGCCAAGACCTATTAATCCTTCTCTTGGTTCATTTCTAGTGTCTTTCCCTATTTTCTGACATTGACAACACACTAGTGCCCTTCTTTTCATCTCATTCCTAGAGTATTACAATAGGCTTCTTATTGTTCTCTCCACCTGAAGTCTTAATACTCAGTCCATCTGATTGAACGCCCTTCCTAAAGCATGTATCTGTTTATATGTTCATATCATGACACTCCCCCATCTATTCAAAATTTCAAATGATTTCCTATCTTCTCCAAAATCAAACATAAAATAATTTCTTTGGCATTCAAAGTCCTTTAGAAGCTATTGCCTCTTCATTCTTTTTACATTTTACAACCCACCCTGATACAAAATAAGTGGGTCAGTCACATTGCCTCCTTGCTATTCCTCACACATATTATTCTGTCTCCTGATGCTGACCATTTTCACTGATTGTGTGTTATGCTTGGAATTCTCTTCCTCCACATGTATGCTTCTTGGCTTTCTGAGCTTCCTTCAAATATCATCTTCTGCAAGAAAGCTTTTCCAATCTCCTTTAATATAAAATGCTTTCTCTCTTTTGCTGACTTTCAACTAATTCTATATTCATTTCTCTATATAGTTATTTGAATGCCTCCTCCTTCATGAGAGTGTAAATCCTTGGAAGCAAGGAAGAATTGATCTTGGTTTTGTTTTTTGCCTTTTCTTTGTATCCCAAACACCTAATACAGTGCCTTGTATATAGTAGAAACTTAATAAATATTTGCTGTGTGATGAGCTGGGCTCCACATGACAAGATTTTCATTCTGTATTTCCTTTCTGTTTGGACACCCTCCTATGGAGCTGAAGCTTATCTTCCTGTGTATGTGAAAAAAATGTTTACCCTTCTTTGTTTTAAATGCTTCTTTTGCCTTTATAAACAGTGTTGACAAGAGACAAATCTTAATCTAGACATACTGATTTGAAGTGAAGGTAGGAGGAGGCAACTGAGGAGAAAGGATTTTCCTTTGAGTAGTGGAAAAGAGATTTTCCCTCTAAAGTGCTTTGCCAGGGTGCTATCTCCTGCTGGTGATTTGGAGCTTAAAAAATAGAATTAAATATTTTTTCATTATAATTTCCCCAAGTAAAGAAAGAGCATGGCTACCAGGAAAATAATCTAGTCAGAATCACAGATGATAGGAGCAAATGTAGATGGTTAAACAATCCTGTCTACCATTCTACCACAGTTAAATTGGAATATGTCTATACATTAAAATATATGTATATAATTAATTACGTTAACATATACAGTACATTGGACCCATTGGATCACATGTGTGCATTGTATATTGTCCTTCATACAAGAAGCAATTCAGTCCCATTTCTGTTTCCACCATGCTAAGGAAGCTTAACAGAAGCTACCTTAAAAGGTGGCTTACAAAAATCTTGCTCTGTAAAAGGCTCATTGAATTCACTGACATTTTTCTGAAATCTCCAATTCATTGTACTGTGGTGAGAAGACCTTGATGTCACCTGTATTGCATTGCTAGGTAGGTGATGGGACACATAAATCAACTTTATTATAATAGGAACCCTACTTGTATGATAGAATGATAACAATTAGAAGGCAAAGGCAAATTTCATCTCTATGTAAATGTGATATAGTTATTATTCTTTGCCAGTAGCAGTTCTGCTAGTTGAATATAATCCTTTGTGGCTTTGAGAATATCAAAACATTAGACAATATTAGAATCTGATTATGAAGTTTGGCTATTCAGACATAAATGGGTTTCCAGCAGGTTTTAACTTAGCTTATGAACGTTGAGATTGTTAACTAGTCATCTTAATAGAGCTGATTACTCCACAGTAGGGTAGATTTTTTGAAAGCTAATTTTGTATGAAAGAAACTCATGGACTTTATGCAAATGGCAAAACCAAAGGCATATAGAAACCATGGTTTAGGTGTGACCATAACTTTCAAGCTTATCCCAGGTCATGCCAGAACATATTCTTTCCATGCCTATGTCCTTAGTTTAGATAAAATTGGGTCTATAGGTCCTTGTTACTTATTGGATTGTAATTTTACCTCTTCCATAAACTGTATCTCTGTCAAAATATAGCTTTTATATCAAAAACTATGACTGATGAAAGGCCTATTTGTTAATTTTCTTGGAGAATTGAGACAAATTGAACTTGTTTTATTTTTTTAATTATTAATTATTAGGAGAGATAGAGTCTTATTGAAGATCAAAACATACTATATTTCGCTTTCTTCTTTTTTAATTTTAAATCTTTTCTACAAAATAATAAAAATGGGAAAATGTCATATATGATTTTATAGATTGCTTACCAGCTCAAGGATGGAAGATCTATAAGATTGATCTTACAGAAGGGAGTGAAGGAAGGACAGTAGGAAGGAAAGATCATTTGGAAATGAGAATTTTGAAAATAAATGTTAACAAATCTGTTTTTACATGTAATTGGGAAAAATAAAATACTATTTAAAATATTTTTTATTTAAAGCCATTTTTTCTTTTTAAATGTTGACTTCCAAATTCTCCCTCCATCTCCTCTCATCCACTGAAAAGGTAAGCAAAATATCAGTTATTTATGTGAAATCAAGCAAATCATATTTCCATATGAGTAATATTACAAAAAAATTAAAGCAAAAAATAAAATGAAACAAGAAAATAATACGTCAATTTGTACTCAGAGTTCATCAGTTATCTCTCTGGATGTGCATAGCATTTTTTCATCATAAGTCTTTGGAATTGTCTGATATCATTGTAAAAACTAGAACTGCATATGGCCAATAGAGCTGTCTGTCAGCACTAGATGCACCAGGGTCAGTGTACATCAGTGTAGCCAAGTCTTTTACACTGATCATCATTACAACATTGCTCTTCTCTCTTTCACAGTTGGTCATCATTAAAATAACACTGCTACTGTGCATGGATGATCTCCTGGTTCTTCTCACCTTGAATCTCTTTATGTAGATCTTGTAATTTATTTTTAATTCTATAACCATCCCCTTGTCATTTCTTATAGCACAATATCCATTACAATCATATTCCACACTTGTTCAGCCATTCACCTGAGCATTCAACTAATAAGCATCCTCTCAATTTCCAATTCCTTGCCACTTTGACTTTAAATATTCTTGGGAACTTATTAGTAATCTCATTTTCACTTTTGTGTTGGCAACTGCACACTTTGGAGGCTATATGCAGTAAGTAAAAAAAAAAAAATTACAGGCATGATACACCCAAGTGTAGTGCAAGTCCTTTGGGCTCTAAGCTCTACTGTGTAAAGTTTCATGAGAAAATAAAGGTGTCAGATAACTTCATTCCAGAATGTTTATAGCTGCTGTTGGGAATGGAAGATTACTGTTTTTCGTTATTGTGGGAACCCATTTTTCATAGTCTCGATATTTGCATTTTTGAATTTCATGTCTTTTTCTAGAAATAATATAACCTGAAAATCAAGAATTTACTGTAGTTAGTTTTGCTAAATAAGCTATTTTTTGGGGGGTTAATCTGAGCTCCTTTACTTTCTGGAATGTCATCTTTCCCACTCTCTGCTCCTTTAATGTAGAATCAGTAATCCTGACTGTACTTCCAAGATATTTGAATTTTTTTCTGGCTCTGTGCAATATTTCTCTTCTTGACCTGGGAGCTCTTGAATTTGTCTATACTATTCATGGGAGTTTTCATTTTGTAGGCTCTTTTAGGAGGTGTTTGGTGGATACTTTCAATTTCAATTTTACCCTGTAGAGCTAAGATTTGGGGGCTCTTTCTCTTTAATTTTTTGAAATATTGTTCTTAATTCTCCTTCCATCATAAGTAAACCAGTGCTCCTCTCTGCTGTGGGAGTGTGACCCAGGGCCCTTACTGCTATGTGACTGACCATAAGCACTTTTCTCAGCCCTAGCAACTAGAACTGCATGTGGGCAATAGAGTTGTCAGTCAACAACCAGCTTCATCAGTGCCAGCAAAGTCTCCTATAATCTTTTTCTGATCAATTTTTAGACCCATTTAGTACCTTTGGTCTGAAAGCTCCCATAGCTGATGCTATGGCTACTACTGCTGACCAGATGTTGGTGTGACTATACTCTGACCAGCCCCTACTCTCCTTTCACAGGTATTTTCCATGTATATTTTAAGTTGTTTGGGGCTGGGAAAATATCTCACTTAGACATTTTGTTGGGTCTTTCACTTCAAAATTGATTTGAGGAGAATTTTAACATTGTTTGGAGGGGAATGTTGGGAGAGTTCAGCTAAATTGATATCTATACTCCACTATTTTAACTCTGCATGGACTTCTTTTAAAAAGTAGGTTATTAACCTATTTTTATGTCATGGATTACTTTGGCTCTGGTCAAGGCTATGGGCCGCTTCTCAGAATAATGTTTTTAAATACTTAAAATAAAGTTATATGATTATAGAGGAAAGTGAACAATTATTACATTGTTTAAAATCTTTTAATGAAGATCAGATTTAAAACTCCTACTTTAATGGATGCCAGCAATGTAGAGAACAAGGAGTAGAGAACAAGATGGGAAGAATGGGTAGAGGTATAAAATAATGTCATTTTTAATTGAACTTTTAACTGTGCTTCTTCAGGTGAAATGAGGAACTTTGAACAATGAACCTAGATAATTGAAGTAAAGTAGCAAGTGATATCACGGTCAAGAATGTTCAATCACCTCACTCTCCTGTCTATCCCACTCCTGACTCATTGCCCACATGGACTACCTGGTTCTTCACTCTGGAAATTGGTATCTAAGATTCTGTAATTCTTTTTGTTCTCCTTTAGTAACTCTGAGCCCCCAGTCAGAGATAGCACTTTTAGAAATACATCAATCTTAGATTTATTTCTCTCTCTCTCCTCTGGTGTTATTTATTCCTCAGTTGCCTTCTTCTAGTTTTATTTCCAGTAAGCACACTAGGCTAACAAAAGACTATAAGCAAAGCTATTTACAAAGACAAAGTACATGTCTAGAACAAAGAAACATAAACAGACTTCCAATACCAACAGGGACAGATTTTAGCTGTCTCTTAGAGGGGAATTGGAGAAAATTGAATTCTATAGTCTGAGTACTTTTAACCACACAAGATCAGTATTGATACTATTTATACTTTATTTACCAAAGCAAGTTTAAAAAACTAATTAATCCTAGGAAACAATGTCAGTTCAAATAGATAAGTCTAATTTTGCTAATTTCATGATTCCTTATGCCTGAGACTGTTTCTCTGAATCTAAATTCAAAGCATTTTATAAAAGCCCCAGGTATCAGTCTAAATCTCTTATTAGACATCTCTGAAGTAAGATAGTTGCTATGTTACATATTAGCAAAGAGGGGAGGATAATGTTCCTGGAAAGTTCCTGGAAAGAAAGATTGGGATCAGAAAATTGTGACTTTTATTGGATTCAAATATGGATTGAGAAGTCACAAATGTTAGAACAGAGGTAAGGAAGGAAGCCATATATATGGTGATATTGCTAAAGCTCATAAAATGATTTTCCCTTAGTGGGTTTCTGCAGTTATTTCATTTAGAAGAGAACTCCTGAAAATTTTATGAGAGCAAAAGAAGAGCTATGTATAATGAATAATATAACTAATCTCAAAGCATTTCTTTCTACTGAATCTTTTTTTTTGTAGTTGTACTAATTAGAGAATTTAGTATTTAGAATTGAAAGGAGTCCTGATATCATCTAGATTAGTGGTTCCCAAAGTGAGGTTTGCTTGTCCCCTGGGTATGCCTGGGACCTTTCAGGAGAGTTTTTTTTTTTTATATGTAAACTATTTTTATGAACATAGTAAGACATTATTTCCCTATTAAAACACTTCTCCCTTTTCCAACCACATATCTATATGAGGCTAGTGTGAAAATGGGATTAACTCTCCCCTTGCCTACTTTTAAATTTAATCAACAAAAAGTGAATACACCTCTACTTAACCCTGAAGTAAAGGAAGTCCACAAACTACTTACTAAAGGGGTTTGCATCTTCAGAAGCAACTGACTGCCCTCTGGGCAGTCCTAAGCAAATTTAAAGACTATAATTGGTACCTTAAAGTGGAGGAAGGAACAGGAAGTAATGTAAAGAAGGGTCTTTAAAAGTGGCCCAAACTTCCTGTTATGGGGTCTTTGAGCTCTTTCCAAGCTCTACAGGCTGGTGGAGGACCTTCTTCAACATGGACCTGGGGCTTTACATTTGGTAAAACTGCTCTTGGATGTTCCCCTTTGAACTATAATGTGAGTGAATGAAAAACTGACTTCTTTCCTGGCTTCTGGAGAGATTAGTTTCTGGAGGAGACCACATGGTTAATCACCACCAGGTCCTCTGGATAAATAGCCCTCTGGCTGAGGGTCCTCTGTTGGAGGGGTAATTAGCCCAGCCTGAGTTGAGCCATGCCCCAGAGAAACATTTTGGGTGATAAGCTAGACTGCTTACTCTACCCTCTTTCACATTTCTCTACTTTACTCTTTCCCTCTATTTTGTAAATAAAGCTGCTAAATAAAGTCATTTTGACTTGAGTTATAATATCAGCAACATTCTCTTATATTTAGTCAAACCATATTAATTTTATCCCCTACACCAGATTTTCTTCATATACTTCAACTAAAACAGCATTACAGATTGAATGCAGAAGCAGATATGAGAATCCAGCTGTCTTCTATTATACCAGGCATTCAAGAGATTTGCAAAAATATGCAAAACAATTCCACTGTTCTCACTTTTTGTTTTTCTTTTAGAAAATGTGATTATTTGGAAAAATATAGTTATGTTAACATATAATAGGCATATTACTTTGAAATGAATTAATTAATATATTTCCAAATTTCAGATTTAATTTCTAGCTTATTGTTTTATTTATTGCTAAATTGCTAGAAAGATGATTTGAATTTTTTAAAAATGATAACTTGCTAAAGTACATTAATGTCCCCAGATCAAGTGACCATCAATAGGAGCTAGCTTGGTAGAGTAGACCACAGCATGGATTTAAAGTCAGGAGAATGTAGTTTCAAAACTTGTTCTACTATCAATAAGCACAAGAGTTCTAAATCCCTCCTGATTTGATAAATGCAAATTAAAACAACTCTGAGGTACCACCTCATACCTATCAGACTGACCAAGATGACAGCAAAGGAAAACAATAAATGTTGGAGGCGATGTGGCAAAATTAGGACACTAATACATAAGTGGTGGAGTTGAGAATTGGTCCACCCATTGTGGAGGGCAATTTTGAACTATGCACAAAGGGCTTTAAATGAATGCCTGCCCTTTCATTCAGCCATACCACTGCTGGATTTGTACCTCAAAGAGATAATAAACAAAGACTTATCCAAAATATTTATAGCTACACTTTTTGTGGTGGTAAAAAAATGGAAAATAAAGGGATGCCATTTGTTTGGAGAATGGCTGAATAAATTGTGGCATATGTTGGTGATGAAATACTATTGTGCTAAAAGGAATAAAGAAATGAAGGAATTCCATGTGAACTGGAACAACCTCCAGGAATTGATGCAGAGCAAAAGGAGAACCAGAAGAACACTATACACAGTGACTGATATGCTGAAGTACAATCGAACGTAATGGACTTTTCTACTGGCAAAGATCACTCTATTGAAAATATGAATAACTGAATAACATGGAAATAGGTTTTGAGCAATTATACATGTTTAACTGCTTGTTGGCTTTGGGAGAGGGGAGGAAAGAGCTGGGAGCAGGTGGATCATGAATCATGTAAACATGAAAAAATATTCTATATAAAAATCTTAAAAAAGCAAGAGAAAAAACAAACAAATTTGTTCTTCTACTTGCTACTTGTGTGATTCCTCTGGTAAGTCATTTTCCTGCTTTGGGATTTTCCTTAGTTATAAAATGAAAAGACTGAAGGAGATTATCTCTAAGATATTCCCAGCTCTAAATCATATTATCCTATGTGTGAAGAGAATAGTATGGCTTATTCTGATATATGCAATTCAGTTCTTACTAAACATTTTTTAGGAATATTAAAAAGTCTCCTTGAGTTTTCTCCACTCCCTCTTTCTCTTGACTGGTCAGAAAAGGAAATTGACATATATTTCATATTCTTGATTCTGTGTACTAAATATTTATGTACTTTGTTTATAATTTTGGAAGCAGTTAAGTTGAATATTTTAATTTTCTTTGTTAAGAAACAATGCTAAAATTTCTATTATATTTTAAATAAATGTAAATTAGCTCAAATTAAAATTAGTTTTAATTCATTCAAAAAGTAAATAGTTCATATTTTATGTTTTTACATGGAGATTTATTATCTTGGTTTTGTTCCTAGAGTATCAACATTTCTAATAATAGGCCATTTGAAAAACACCTTGAATTTAGCTATTTCTTGCTTGATTGATTTGGTTTTTCTGTTGGTCAATTGCCTTTGATAGAAAAAGACATTTTCTTTTGTTCTTCCTGTCCCCTTTCACTTTGGAGTTAGAGAGAAAGGCATTCCCTATAATAAAGCTCAGGTATAATGGATGTGATGACTCAAAGTAACTAGGCAAAAGATATAGACAAAGATTTATGGAGCAACCTGATTTTTTGTAACTCTTATATGGTAGAAGAAGGAAAAGCAGAGCCTGATATTTCTCAGTTCTTTTGCTAATTGCTAGGCATCATGGGAATAAGCACAGGCAGCATTTATAGACTCATATTTAGAGCTTAAAAGAGTCTTAGAGGTCATGGAGCCCAACACCTCATCTTACAAATGATACTGAGATGGTCATTTAGGAAATAAGTAGTAGATCTGACATTTGAACTTAGGTCCTCTTACTCCAAATTTCATGCCCTTTCTACTGTATCATGCTGTCTTTTATTTAGGTCTTTAAAGGAACAAAAACATTTTCCCTCTAATACACTAAAGCCTTATTTTTTTTTCTACATCTGACTCTTCAGAATTCTCCACTGTCCATTGGGTTTCTGGAAATCCCAGGTTTGCCCCTATCCCCTGAGAACTCACCCCAAGGGAAGTCTCAGACAGGCCCTTTCAAACTGAATAATAGACCTTAAATTAATAACCCCATTTAGGTAGGACTAGTGGATATAGTCGAATGTTGAGTACCCTTTTTTTGGCTTTTAGCTTCTCAAATTGTATTAAAGTCCTCTCCCAGGGAGCCCAGCCTTTGGCTGAACCCTTTCCTTTTGTATTCATTGTAAAGCATCAACCTCTCCCTGATAATCCTGTCTTGGACTTCTCATTTCCTTGTAGCCATGGCAAAGCCAATCAATCATACTTCCCTGTCCTTAGTTCCCCAAAAGGTATATAAGACCCCTAAGTTCTATTATTCTTTGGAGAATCATCTCAAGGTGATTCTCACAGAGATACTTTTCCCAGAGTCCCAGATCCCTTGGCTTTGTGTGGGTTTTAGGTGTTTGATTCTTTGTGGGGGCTGAATATTGAATACTATCTCTCTCCTGATTAAAAATTTGGTTTTGCTGACTACTTTAGTAGTTCTGTGTTTTTCCAAGTTGACACCACCTTTCTTCAGCTTTCTTCTCTGAGAAAGATCACTTTGTTATGGGGTTCTGATGTGTACCCCTGGGGTTCGAGAAGGATACCTTCTGCTAGAATGCAAGACTCCAAAACTTAGCTTAAAAACAAAAAAGAGAAATTTATTAATTTAGGGAGTAAGGTTGAGAATGGCTAGGATGATAGCAAGGTGGAACAGCAAGATGCGGAGCAGTTCCTGGGAGGACAGCATGAATGGAAAAGCTGTCCCCCCTGATGACATCAAATCTGGGGATTTAATACTCTTTACAACAGATGCTATGTCATGGTGTGGACTTGACTTAGAGTGGTAAGCCCTCAGGCATTTGGTGGGATGGGGTAGTCATCTGACTGGGGTCTGCCTGGAGGTATAAAGATTCATCTCTTTGTCCATCTTAAATCTAGAGGACTATCAAAGAGGATAAACATCTCAGGACCCTAGGGGAAGGGGTCATTGGGTGTTTCTAGGATGCAAAGGCAAGGGAGTTTCCCTGATAATAGTTCATCTGGGTTTCTGGGGGTACAGTGCCCATGTCATCTCCCCCCTCTCCTAATATGTAAGGGAAAAGGGGCAATGGTCTCAGTATTCTGTAACTTCTTCAGAGCTGAGAATGGGTGTAGAGTTGTCCCTGCCTAATGTTAGAAGAGAGAGGTATTGACTGTAGGCAATATCCAGAGCATCAGGCTGGGATAGTTGCTGAGGTTATGGTGGCATCTGGCATCTGGGTAGCTCCCATGAGTGCTTTTACCCTAGAAGCAACTAGAGATATGAATCAGAGAATTATATGTCCAGCTGTCTGGGTATGCATGATTTAAAACATAGGAGAAGACCCAAAATTTAAGGAAAGAAATAATTATGGTCAGGTAATTAAGAGCTAAAGTAAAAGGGGTTAAGATAACAGGGAAGGAAAGGCTGTGGGCACAGGGTCTTAAGGACATGTCCTCAGTGAATGCCTGGGTCCTAGGTAGCTGGAAATCTGCTTGGAAATGTGAAGGATATGTCCAGCGACTGCTTCCCCTGATTGGCACAAGGGGGCATTCAGCCCCTACGATAGAAGTGTAGAAACCAGGACTAGGGAAAACACTAGAACACCAGATAGAAACAGAGAAAATTAGTACAATAGCAATTGATATTACACATTTGCATTTGAGTATCTTATCCAACAGATGTTATCTTCAGAAATAATCTTCTGACAGGAATAGATCCCTTTAGGAAATAGGATTCCTGAGTTTTTTGCAGACTTGGTATGGGATTTTTCTGTTAAAGAATATCCTTTTGCAAAGTACGCATTAACTATAACATCTATAAACACTTGAGTAACAATATTTTACAGATGAATTTCTTTACCCCAGATTCTGGGGAAAATTCAGGAGAGCTTTGAGCTATTCCAAGCTCAAGATCCAAACTTCAATTAAGGCTGCAAATACAAGCCATCACTTAATAAACTTCACCTACTTCTCAAAGTATGTTCCCTAACAGTTTGAGAATGTTCAATTATTAACCTAATAGGTTGTTTGGGGAAATGGAAACTTTAATTTTCCAATTTGTATTATGTACTGATTATGGGAGTTTGTCACGAAGGAAGAAGGCCCCAAAGGGAAAAATATCTCCTCAAGTCACAAAGGACACAGTGAGTGGCTTAGTGTACCAAGCAAGGCTGTCACTGCCATTATTGTTTCACTAAAGGATTAGCAGCCTAGATGGTCAGGAAAGTCCAGTCTAAGGTGAGCCTTGGCTTGCCTTTAGAGAAGGACCATCCAAGGACTTTCTCTCTCCTTAGAGCACTTTGTCACCATTGGATCCCAGAAACCTTTTGCCTTAGGAGACAAGTCTTACCCATTTCAGCTGAGAGAAGTTCTGCTTATCAGCAGTCCAGAAACAAATTTCCATACCCTCAAACAAGCTTTTCTGACCATTTAGCCTCTCTAAGGATTCCTTAAAGCCCATGAGTCTACATTATAGCAATTATTCTTACATATTTTGGCAATAATTAATTTATCACAATTTAGTCATAAAATCTAAACAGGAATGTTGAATTCATTGAATTCATTAGCTCTATAGTAAATACAAATCAGGGCTATATCACATCCTGGCCTTAGGCCATCTGAAGGAACTAAGACAAGATCAGTCAGGAATCTCTCTAAGGAATTTTCCGAGAAATTGTAGAATTATTTGTGATTTTACAAAACTACATATATCAATTCTAGAAATTATCCCTAAGTTAAAGATCCAATTATGAGAGCAGAACATCTATCTGTTCTCTCTCTCTCACTCTCTCTCTCTCTCTCTTCCTTCAAAACCCTCTGCTTAAAAAGCAGAACACAACTTCTATTCTTCCTTCATAAACCTGAATAATTCAAACCCAACATACCTTCTCTACTTTCTCTGACTTGCTTTTATCATCATAAGTCAAATGAACATTCCCTTGGTATCACTTCAATTGCTAATCGGTAACCCAAATGAATTCTGATTTAAAGGATTACATCATTAAACCATCTTTAGCATAGGGCTCAACCATTATAAATTTCAGTTCATAGAAAAAATTGGTAAACTGAGGTAACCACTGAGTATTGAACAAATCTATGGTAGAGTCAGGTTTACAATGAGCTTTTGTTTACATCCAAACAATATTTAAAATGCATGTTTCAGCAGCAACTCACATAATGTTTCAAAAATAAATTCCATAAAGCATGTAGTATTACAGGATCTATTTTAAATTTAGAGATTTGAAACCTTTTAAGGACCATAAACCTTAAAGCAAGCCTTTTGGCAAGCAGGCTGATTATCTATTTTCAAGATGAAGAAGTTAAATGCAATAATAAAGTTAGTCCAATTTTAATACACTGGGATGAAAACCATTGAGATGAAAACCATTTAATAATTTTAAATAAAAACCCATTTTTGGTAAGTTTAAACACTTAAACCTATTTTTTCCCCATTAAACCTCTTATGGTAGAATGGTAGATAAGGATGGAATGCAGTCTTCTTGAAGCTATACTGCTAAAACCTATTTTACAAAACCGATCTGTGGCTTTTCTATACAAACTGAAATTTCACTGTCTGACAAAATTAAAATTAGGATGTTATTTTCTAAACCCACATATATACATGATCACAATTTTGAAATAAAAATGCCAATAAATGCCTCTAATAGACAGATTTAAGCATTACTTCCTTCTGGCTAGCAGACAGGGAAAGGAGATTTATCAGGTCTTCTTATCTCTCCCTGTTTACCTCAAAACAGAAGATAATTAATAGGTTGTTCTACAAGCTGAAAAAAAACCTTAGTTTTAAAAGTATAAGACATTTAAAAATCCCCCAAATAGGGCTTTCTCACTAGTTGTCTTTCTATTCAGAATTAACCTTCTTCCTCCCTTCAGTAGAGGAGAAAGCCTCCCTGATCAGTGAGCTTCCCGGTTTCCTTTTCCCCACCTCCACCTGGATTTCTTGGCAGGCTTTTGCCTTAAAATCTAAGTAAAGAGTAGAGTTTGGAGAACTGGGAGCCTAGTGAGGGAAGAAATCTAAAAGGTAAGGACCTTCTGTCCATAAGATAAATCCAATTGCCACCTGGTATTAGAATTTAGGGTAACAAAAAGCCAATTTCCTCATCATTTTTTTTTCTTGATGTTGCTCAGCTATTTAACATGAGAGAAAACAAACAAACAAACAAAAAGAAATCCAACTGAATTTTCTCTCAGGCTGCTTAGGCTAGATCTCTTCCCAGCAGGAGAGGCCTGCAAGCATGCTTCTCCCTTTGTCTTAATTGGGTTGGCTAATCCCTATCTGGCTTGACCTCAGGCTGATAAAAAAAAAATCAATTGTAAGTAGAGGATGGTATTACAATTTTAGGGTGCCATGCCTCTTCCTTATCAAGGATGTAATGTGGCCATTCAACATTACAAAAAGAAATTAATTGCTTTTTCTTTAAGCTGTTTAGTGCCATTTTCCCCCAATTTTTAAGTATACACCCCAAAGGCTAATCTCAGGGTACTCTCTGTCTCTGTCCCATTTAGATGCAGAATGGCCAATTCCACACCAGAGGGTCAACAACTGTGCATCCATAGAGGTTGCCCGCCCAAGAGCACTCAGTCTAATACTAAGGCGAGACTTTCCACACACCAGAACGTCTTCCTATTAGAAGGGGAAGCTGATAGATAGACCCCAAAATCCAGCTGCCGGACTGATCTGGGGCTGATGGGAGAGAGAGCATGAAAGGGTTCCCACAAAAATATCACCCAAAAGATGGGGGTTACAGGAGTCAAAGAAAAGTCTCCTTCCTACCCGAGAAGCTGTGTCTTCATGGATGATCCAGGGTACAGGAGTAGCTTTCAGGAGAGCCAAAAACATTGGATGCCAATATATTATGGGGTTCAGATGTGTAACCCTGGGGTTTGGGAAGAATACCTTTTGCAAGAATGCAAGACTCCAAAACTTAGCTTAAAAACAAAAAGAGAAATTTATTAATTTAGGGAGTAAGGTTGAGAATGGCCAGGAGGATAGCAAGGTGGAACAGCAAGATGCGGAGCAGTTCCTGGGAGGACAGCATGAATGGAAAGGCTATTCCCCATGAGGACAGCATGGATGGAAAAGCTGTCCCCCCTGACGACATCAGATCTGGGGATTTAATACTCTTTCCAATAGATGCTATGTCATGGTGTGGACTTGACTTAGAGTGGTAAGCCTTTAGGCATTTGGTGGGGTGAGGTGGTCATCTGACTGGGGTCTGCCTGGAAATATAAAGATTCATCTCTTTGTCCATCTTAAATCTAGAGGACTATCAAAGAGGATAAACATCTCAGAACCCTAGGGTCATTGGGTGTTTCTAGGATACAAAGGCAAGGGAGTTTCCCTGATAATAGTTCGCCTGGGTTTCTGGGGGTACAGTACCCATATCAACTTCACATGATCTACCTTTCCCTACTTCCAGTAGCAAATTTCTCCCAGAAATTCCTAATTGAGGAAGTCCTCAGGCCAGTCCAAGTCAGTCATTCTTTCAATCTTCCCCCATCTTTTCTGACTGTTCTACAAAGACCCAGACTGAGTACTTTCTTCTCTCCTCTCCCCTCACCTTTTAGTTTCCCACTATGTTTTCTTTCTCTCCATTAGACTATAAGCTCCTTGAAGGCAGGGACTATCTTTATAGCCATATTTGTGTTGCCAGTGTTTAGCCTAGTGCCTGGAACTAAAAAAAAAAATGCTTATTAAAGCTGCTTGTTTTCTTACTTGAACATTGCTGGGAATAGTCTTCCTTTTCATTCTTCTGATTTACTCTTGCCTTTTCTGTCCCTCAATCATTTCCTACTCTATCCCCTCCTTTGTAACAAAGAAAATGTTAAGCAAAACTTATATAAACCATGACCATGTTTCACAGCTAGAAGCAATCTACCAAATTGAGGGAAGAGTGTTTCACCATTTGTTTTCTAGGAATAAAGATCTAAAGCTGAAAGAGACACTGGAAGGTGTCAACCATGAAAAATACAGAACCACCAAAGTAGTTAAAAAGAACAAGTCTTTTAATCAGGACAAGGAAGACAATGCTCTAATTGGCCCTATGAGGCTAGATACCACACAGAGACAAAGCTCTGAGACTCTGGGAACATTGAGGAAAAAAAATCTTGAAAGGAGCTTTTTCAGTGAGCTGGAGAACTTGGGATCTTATATACCTCTTGGGGGAATAAGGACCAGAAAGTTCAATTGATTCGCTTTACAATGGAGGCCAGGAAAAGAGGATTCCAGCCTAGGGCTAGAAGACCTGGGAGAGGCCTCTGATATGGGAGAACTTCTAATTCAAAAGGATACTTACGATTTGATTATATCCAGGAATTCTATCTAAACTGAGATCATTGGGCACTTTAAGGTTTGTTGTTTAGTCTAAAACAAGGTCAGTTGGGGACTTCCCTTAAGGCAAATTCCCAAGGTACTAGCAAAAAGTTGGACATTACATAAAACAAAGTTGTCAAAGGCATCTAGTTAAATTTCTTCTGTTAATAAATGAGGAAAATGATGTTTAAGATGGTTAAATAACCTACCCAAGTTCTCATAAGTAATAAATGTTAAAGGAGGAATTTCAGCACAGTTCCTGAGAGTCCAGACTATACCAAGCTACTTTCTCATCTGAATGCAAGATTCTTTTGTGTATTAATTTGCATTATTGTACTCATAAATATAACTTTTTTATTTCTGTTTTGTTTTACTCTACAACTAAAGCAAAAGCTTTAGATCTTTATTTTATCTTTATATCTTACATATCAGACTTCCTACATTTCTCTGAATTTCCCATATTTATTTTTCTTATTGTTTAATAGTATTCTTATACCCCAATATCATGGATTATTCACCTTTTTTGAGTTGATGGGAAATTCCTTCTTTTTTTTTCTACTTGCTACAAAAAGTGCTCCTACAAATATTTTGGTATGTCTACCTGGAAAAACTCATAAACTGCTAAAATGCTCTAAAGACCACCATGTAGAGTCATGCACAAAATACCACACAGAGACAAGCTCTAAGACTCTAGAAACACTCCTGCAGTAAAATGGATCTTGAAGAGAATTTTCCATATTGGGAATGTTCATTGAACTGAAGAACATGGGGTCTTATATGCCTTTGGGGAAAATTTTACTTTTTAATTTAAATGGAGGCTAAGGAAAGAGGAGTTCAGCTAGGGCTGAACTACCTAAAGGAGGCCTAGATAAAATGGGAAAAACTCATAAAAGGAAAAAAAGGTTGGAATATGTCCTTCACTCCTATTCAGGGTAGTTAATGGATGCTTAGTGGTCCATTGTTCAGCCCAAGACAAGGGTCAGTCTGGCAGTTCCCTGAAGGCAAGTTCCCAAGGGACAAAGGTAAATTTTGGGATTCCATAAAACAAGATATAAATAGTGTTATGGGGTGAAGAGGTGCACCCCTAGGGTTCGGGAAGGATACCTTTCTGCAAGAATGCAAGACTCCGAAACTTAGTTTAAAAATAAAAAAAGAAATTTATTAATTTAGATAGAAATGCTGAGAATGACCAGGAGGATAGTACAGGTAGAACAGAAAAATGGAAGGCTGCTCCCTGGGAAGACAGCATGGATGGAAAAGCTGAGCCCCAGATGACATCAATTCCAGGGATTTTATACTCTTTACAACAGATGCTGTGTCATGGTGAGGATGTGACTCTAGTGTGGTAAACCCTTGGGCTTTCAGTCAGGGAGTTAGTCATCTGACTGGTGTCTGCTTGGAGAAATAGGGAATGACCCTCATAACAGACTCTTTAGTTTTAGGAAACAGACAGATGTCCAAGATATAGCCAGATAGTATGGAGGCATAGCCTGGAGGTACATCTCTCTATCCATCTTAAATCTAAAGGAGGATCAAAGAGGGTAATCCTCTTAGCATTTTATAGGAGTTATTAAATGTTTTAGGTTAGGAGTCACAAGGCTGTAAAGGAGCAAAGGAACTCCCCCAAAATAAGTTTGCCTGAGTTTCTGGGGGTACAATGCCAATGTCAACAGTATTATGGGGTTCATATGTGTACCCCTGGGGTTCAGGAAGGATACCTTTTGCAGGAATGCAAGACTCCAAAACTTAGCTTAAAAACAAAAAGAGAAATTTATTAATTTAGGAGGTAACGTTGAGAATGGGCAGGAGGATAGCAAGGTGGGACAGCAAGATGGGGAACAGTTCCTTGGGAGGTCAGCATGAAAGGAAAGGCTGTTACCCATGGGGACAGCATGGATGGAAAAGCTGTCCCCCAGACAACATCAGATCTGGGGATTTTATACTCTTTATAATAGATGCTATGTCATGGTGTGGATGTGACTTAGAGTGCTAGTCACTCAGGCATTTGGTGGGGTGAGGTGGTCATCTGACTGGGGTCTGCCTGGAGGCATAAAGATTCATCTCTTTGTCCATCTTAAATCTAGAGGACAATCAAAGAGGATAAACATCTCAGAACCCTGGGGTGGGTGTCATTGGGTGTTTCTAGGTTCAGAGTCAGGAGGATGCAAGGGAGCGAGGGAGTTTCCCTGATAATAGTTCGCCTGGGTTTCTGGGGGTACAGTGCCCATGTCAACAGGACCCTTCCATTTCTAATCTCCCTCTAATTTACGTCCAGCAGTGGGATGGTCAAGTCAAAGGCTAATAAAAATAGTGACCTTTATTGCATAATTACAAATAATTATTTAGCAGAAAGGAACTTCTACCGAGACTCATATAGCCTGGTGTCCTCCCCTTACTGTCTAATGAGCAACTATTCAGTCCTATAACATACCAATGCTAGGGAAAGCAGGACCACTCCATGTTGACTTACTTCCTATTTTTATATTTATTGACTCCTCACTGCCATCCTGGTTACTCTAGGGAAAAGGAAAAAAAAAAAGCTGCTCTTATGTAGAGAGGAAAGTAAAAGAGGTACCCAGATGCACTCCAGAAAACAAAAGTCAGACAAGATATTTCATTTCCACATAGCAGCAATGCTAAATCCAAGGGAATCACAGTTTGCATTGACAGAATGATTTAAACAGGGTTTAGTATCTTAAATTAATGCTATATTACATTTTATTGGGAGGCGAACATTTTAAAACTCATCAGAAAATATAACATTTATGCAGCATTGAAAATTAGGCATTTCATAGTTGACCTCAGTACTGTTTATTGCTTATCGAATAGCTAAACCATACCTTCCTTCCAATGGCCTCTCTCCTGATTCTCTTTGTGTTGTTAGTCCATTCCTGTGGCTCTTCCCTTAACCATAACTGGAACTGATTATTGGACACTGCAGCTGCTATCTTGCTGTTCTCCAAGGACTTCACAAGATCATGTGGACTCTTCTGTCTTGTTCTTACT
Organism: Monodelphis domestica; assembly: GCF_027887165.1. NCBI lineage: Eukaryota > Metazoa > Chordata > Mammalia > Didelphimorphia > Didelphidae > Monodelphis > Monodelphis domestica. Next base: position 503,734,683 of record NC_077229.1, on the reverse strand, counting down.
GAAGTAGCTATTGGAGGAAAGAAAACACAAAAGAAGAAAGGGGACCCCATCCCAGTTACAGACTGTCCCAGGTAAGATTTATGCTTATGGCTTCAGGGGGCTAGTTGGGGAATAAAACAACTTCCATGCCCCTTGCTACATTCTTTGAAAAGAGGTTTGTATAGGCTTCATTCTTCAGAGAAAGTGATAGAGATATGTCACTCTTTTTTGTAATAATGCTTCAGTTCCAGCTCAATGGCACCCTCACCCTGTGCAGATCACAATGCTAGGCAATAGGAATGATGTGGGACTGTGAATTTACCATGCACCCCCAAATTATAGAAGTGCTTCAGGTCAAAATGTAAGCAAGGAAATTCTGTCTTTACTTCCTTGCATTTTTGTTAATATTAACCCTAAACTTTAAAGACTTGTAAGACTAAAAATTATATCCAAGTAATATATATTATAAGAATTTATTATTAATAATAAACTTGAAGTAAAGGAAACAAAAAACCATGGGGAGAGAGAGAGAGAGAGAGAGAGAGAGAGAGAGAGAGAGAGAGAGAGAGAGAGAGAGAGAGAGAGAGAGAGAGAGAGAGAGAGAGAGAGAGAGAGAGAGAGGCTGAGGAGAGCAAGGGAAGCAGAGAGCAAGCTGGAGGAGTTCACAGAAACTTATTTACAAGACATGAGGATACAAAGTGGGGAACATAATTCAAGGAATTCTGGGAAAAGTAAAGGAATTCTGGGGAACAGTCCTGGGGCACAAAACTCCATTAATACAAACTTAATGATAAGAAGGACTCTTGAGAGAATTATCCCCCTTGGATTCTCCCTTAGGTTTCCAGATGAACACAGAGATATACCTCTAGGCAATGCTTTGATGTCATCTGGTTGTATCTAAGGCATATATTTGTCCCAGAAAAATGAGGATCACCCCCTATGTCTTTAGGACATAAGACACCACTCTGACCCTGGTCAAGTGACCAACCCCTGCCCCCACTTTTGGCTGAATTCATATCCTCCTTGAGTCCCATATCACCTGCTGTAAAGAGTATTAAAAACCCCAGAATTGATCCCTTGAGGAGGCATCTATGCTGTCCTATTTTTGCATCTACCCTGTCCTCCCAGCCACTTCGACATGACTTAGTAAATTTCTCTTTTTATTTCTAAGCTAAGTTATGGAGTCTTGCATTCTTGCAGAAGGTACCCATCCTAAACCCCAGGGGCTCACCTGAAGCCTCCCACAATAGGAACAATACAAATTAGATAAAACAAAGTCCTTGTCCTGACAGAACTCACTGTCTTGGCACTAGGATAGGAAAGACACAGACAGATGAATAAATGCCACAAGATAAGTAAAACTAGAGAAGTGGAAAAAATATTATTAGAGGTCTGAAGGAGAAAATTCATTACTAAGGTAGGGGATAGTATGGAAACCAAGGAAGGCTTCATGGATGAGCTAGCATTTGAGTTGAACTTTAAGGAACATATAGGAATTCAAGAGATAAATATGAGGTAGAAAGGCATTCCAGACATTAAGAAAAGCATTAGCAAAGGCACAGAAGGAGGAATGCACAGTGAATACTTAAAGGACAGAAAGCAGAACAATCTTCCAAAGATTGCAGTGAATTAATTGTGGCGATTAATATGAGAAAATACTACAAATGGTTCCAGAATATGTAGGGCATTGAACTTGCTGTAAGAAGTTTTAATTCTACTTGATAGATAGGAGATCAATCAAGATTTCCCCCCATATTTATACCCAGGATAATAGTCTAATAGCAATGTGAAGGACAGATTGGAGTGAGGAGGGAGGGAACTTGAGAAGATGCATTAAGAGAGCACCATACTAGATTATACTAGTGTAGTTAAACCCATATAAGGGTGGATGAAATGGGAAGTGAGAAAAGAAATCAATGTAAGTAAGGTAACTTGCTGGATTTGGGAAAGGAGGAAGAGCCAGTTATTAAAGAGACCCACAAAGAGACTAAAGAGAGGCTAGGCGAATGACAATGCCATTGGCAAATCAGTGAAATTTAAAAGAGGAACTAATTCAGAGAAAAAGATAAGCACTTTAACAGAAGAAAATTGGTCTGAGGTGCTGGAGGATCTGGACAGATTTGTCCTGTAGGCAGCAGGGTCTACAGGTCTGGAACTCAGAAGAGAGGTGAAGGCTAGATGTATAAATCTGAGTCATCTAATCTTTTCTTCCTAAAACAGGATTTGCTACTGGAAAACCAAAAAGGGTTGATATAATTCTCTCAAAGCTCTTTCATCGAAAACATAGTCTGTAAGCTGGACTTTACATATCCATGTTCCTATTTTTATCCCTGTTTCTTTAAGGGAAGATATGAACAATTCAGTCATGACCATGGAAGGAACAATTCCCATTACTTATATTCACGATGTATGATGTTTTGTGTAAGATGGGACCGCATGAAGCTACTCACATTTTAGATTTTAATGATATCACTGAGAGCTTTCTCAAACAAGTCTACATGCCGATTAAAGATTTCCCCCCAGTGTGATTCTGTGACTTTCAGATTACATTCAAGAGCAAATGTGGCTTATGATGGGTTTTTAGTTCCTTTTGATAGTAGTCACCCATCTTACAACTGCTTTCCTTTTGCATTTATAGGTTTGAATTCTGGTAATAATAGCAAGTTGTTTATAGAAAGGCAGAAGATCAAGTGAATATGATCACCTGAAAAAGGGAAATAGGATCTTTATTAGGCTGTCAAAAAAGGTGAAATTATTTTGAGCAAGACTTTTAATTGCAAGAAGACTATCGAGATAGCTTGGCGTTGAACTTCTCAACATTTTTCATTTCCCCTTTCAAGTTTTAACAAAACATAAACAAAAACAGAAGAATATTAACTCATTATTTTTACATGCTATTGTTTAATGAATTTCAATAGCATTGATGCTTAAGGGAATGACAGCAAAGATCCTCTGAGCTAGAAGTCAGACACTCTGGCATGAGGAATGCCTGGGAGACAGGTGTTTCCTACTGCTCATTTCAGTTGCAATGGCACATCCATGGGCAGACCAGTAGGTCCAGGGAATTTATGCTTCTTAAATGCCAAGAACAGCAGAACGATTGACCTCTGATGCCCCAAATCATGCCAGCTATCTCAAAGAGGAAAAAGAGGAAAACAAAATCCTAACAGCTGCAACCCACCTTATAAAATGGGTCAAGGAGACGTAAGGTTTGTTATTTAGGATTTCATTTTAGAGACAAGTTGGCTGTGACATGGTCATTGTGATTGTTGCAGGAAGTCTCTCTCAGATTTCTCTCACCTGAAACACCTCCCCAGTTCTTTGAGGTTCTGTGAGGTTCTTCTTCAAATTGATGCCTTAAAGCATGCATAGTTCCTGCTCTACTTTGAAACAAGTGACTTCACCAGGATAATTTTTGTGTATCTAGAAATTAGATAATAAAGATGACCGCTGATAGACAATGAAGATTGGTAAGAAAGTGCTCTGAGCTTCTCAAATCCCACACACCATGTTGGGTGCTTTCCAGAAAGTGTAGTGAAAAACATTTCTCATTTGTCCTATAATTTTTTGCTAATGTCAAAGAAATCAAGTCAGGGGCATCATTATTAGTGTACCCACTTGCTACCACTGAAATATCTTGAACGTCATCACTGCTGGCTCTGTAAAATCCAGTGATCCAAAAAAACCTAACATTTTTACAGCTGTAATATCAACAGAAGGTGGCATTTCACGACTCAGACAGCCTGCCAGGAAGAGAGAGGTTTAAAGCTTGTAAGTAGGGACAAGAGTCCTAGCATCCCAGAATGTTAGTGCCAGAAGAATCCTTAGAGAACATGTAGTCTAAATCTCTTATTTTGCAGATGGGGAAACTGAGGTTCAGAGATTAAATAACCTTCCTAAGAAAAACTATCTAAGAAATACTTTTTAAAGTTTTTATTTCTAGTCAAGTCAACAAGCCTGTATTAAGTACCATACTTATTCCTGCCTCTGTGCAAAGCCCTTGGGATCCTTTTTGAAGAGTCAGATAGCTGGGATTCCATTTTGTTGTCTACCATGCTTTCTTTTCTTTTTCTTTGTGTCTTTAAAAATCAGTAAAAAAATAAAATTAGGTAAAAAAAAAACAAGGAGCAAAACAAAGATGGTGGAGAGAGAACGTATGTGTACCCACTTGATCTCTACCAATTACCCTCCAAGCAATTATAGCACCTCAAAACAAATTCTGGAGCAGAGAAATATAGGATGGAATAATGTTTCAGCTCAAAACAACTTAGAAGACAGGCACAAAAGATCTATGGTACCAGGGTGAAGTGCAAAGTATCAACCAAGGCAGGCTCCACCATGGCAACTTGGGAGTGGTTGAATCTTGAGTTCTGTGAGATAGACAGTAAAGAGGGTTGACACCTGCTCAGAAGGAGACTACTGGGGTCCCTTTGCTCATTCTGGGTGCAAGACTCTGGTCACATTGCCTATACACAGATCCTTCTGGGTCACAGTTTCAGGGTGAGGACAAACAGCCTTAAAGCCTTAGGGGAGCAGGGAGCGCTGACTCCAGAGTGCCAGGATATTAAGGGGTGCCTGTGGTTACTCAAAGGCTCTGAGTATTAAATATCTCTCCTTCTATCATAGCACCTTGGAAGAACTGCAAACTATGGCTCTGCAGAGCCAGTTCTGAAAGTAGGTGACTGGACTATAGGAATTCTCCGCTTGACCTCTTAAATAATTCTCAGTGGTGCTTCCAAGGATTTATGAGAACTGGAAAACAGTATGATGTCCTTATGAGAAGGAGCACTGGTAGTCTCATTCGAAGAGTTCAGGTCAAGTCCCGATTCCCCCCTTTACTTGTGATGAAGTCACCCTCTTTGAACTTCATGTTTTTTTCACTTATAAAATAAAGATAATAATATCTGCCCTTCTTGTCTCACGAGGTTGTGAGGAACAACTGAGATAATATGTGGGAAAGCACTTTGTAAACTGTAAAGCACCACACAGATGTTAGTTGTTCTCACTCGAGTCAATCCAACAAACATTTATTAGGATCCTTCTATGTATAGAACACGGTGTCAAGTACAAGAGGTGAGGGAGGGAAAGGGAATGATCTGGGCTTATTCAATCTATGAATCCCAACACTTGTTTGATAAAACCTCTCTGTTCTTTAGTGCAGGAAAGATTATGTAAATGTGACTTTTGAATCAAATCTGTGTTTGCTTTTCTATAATTAATGTTATGAAAGAATGCTGATGGCAACATCCTATGTTACGTGTCAGTTTTATATTTTCCATCATTTGCTCCTCTCTCTTTTTGTTAGGTACTATGTATTTGAGAAAAAAAAATTAATGTTTTATTTCCCTGTAAATTCATATACAAACTAAATACCTGAGAGAAAAAGGACTTTAAAATATTTCTTCTGTATCTTAATCATTTTTCTATTAATAGACCAGATATGCTGACTGCACTTTACTGCTTGGCATTGAGAAGTAGGCTGAAGTAGTCACCAGATAATCAATCAGGAGGACCAGAGTTCAGATCCTGCCTCTGTTGTGCTGAATCTATGACTATGGGCAAATTCCCTACACGGCAACTATAGATTTCTTTCTTTCTTTTTTAAAATAACATTTTATTTCCCCTCAAATACATGTAAAAACAATTTTTTTAACATTCATGTTTTAAAATTTTCAGTTCCAAATTTTCTCTCTCTTTCCCACCTCCCTTCTTTCACTTCCTCCTATCCCTTCTTGGACCTGAGGCAGTAGCATTCTGAAATAAATTTTGCATATGCAGTCATGTAAAATATTCCCCTAATTAAGATTATAGGTTTCAAGGATGTGCAGACTCACCTAGATTCATGTGAGCTTATCCAGAAATGGGGAGGAGAATAAAACTTTCCTGACAAGAGAAAATATATCGATGAGAACATGCAGACAAAGAATGGATATACTTTCCCCAAAGGATCAACATATCTCAGCTCAACCAAGAGAGGGAGATTCCCAGATGTTTTCCAAGGGGAAATTCTCTGAAGTCTCAAGTCAAATCAGTTGTGGATGATCAAGTCATCATTCCTCTCCATGTTGACTTCTTCTGAGAATCTTTCTCTCTCTTCAAGGATTTCTCTCTGAAGAAAATCTGGAACTGTATATCTTTTCTCACAAAACTGGAGACCAGCAGAAGAGCTCCTGCTTTTTGTAAGAAGGAACTTATTTTCATTTTTCATAAAGGCTTTTAATGGGAGAGGGAATATTCTGGCAGAAATGTCCCTAGACTGGGACTGATTGGGGCACCATTGAAGTTTTCTTTGCTTTCCTATGAGTTATCTTGGTAAACTATGTAGAGTTGGGCTTGGTGATAACAATTTAGAGAGCTACTGGGTAAAGCTTAATTAAAGACTTACTCAAAGGCCTCAATATGGTTAGTTAACTCTGACTTAGCTCCAGAGCAGCATAGAATAATATTTTGCTGAGAAAAGGAACTGATATTTTCAATGTATTGAATCCTAACAGATATTAATGATTTTAATGACCTGAAAACTTGCTGTTTTATACATAGTTTAGTTTTATATATGGTATAATTTTCTGAGTATGGATTGTAAGGCTAAAAAATAGCAGAATGTATTAAATTTCTATAAATTTAATTATCTAAATTACCAGACTACCTTTTTCTTAAGATTTGAAATATTTATTCAACACCATACAGGCACACTAGTTGATTATCATTTTTTTTAATTATCTGTGACAATTATAATTATGGCATTTCTGATCATCTTACACAATGCTGAAATTTGAGTGAAATGAAATTGATGATTCTTTTCCTTTTTTCTTATTTTTCTGTGCTCAGTGGTATTCTTTGTTGATATTAGTTGGGTAATAAATGTGGGCAACCAGACTTTTGGAGAAAAAAAGAGACAAAGGATAAAATCAATTCCAGATTTTTTAAGATACTAGGCCAAAGACAGAGTCAAAGTGGTGGAGCAGAGAGGCAGGGAAAGCTCAGAACTCTTTGAGAATCTTTTCTAATCAAGAAAAATCACATGATTATCTCAATAGGTACAGAAAAAGCCTTTGACAAAATATAATACCCATTTCTATTAAAAACACTAGAAAATATAGGAATAGAAGGGCCTTTTCTAAAAATAATACACAGTATCTATCTAAAGCCATCAGCAAATATCATCTGCAATGGTGATAAACTAGATGCATTCCCAATAAGATCAGGAGTCAAACAAGGATGCCCATTATCACCTATATTATTTGGCATTGTACTAGAAACACTAGCAGTAGCAATTAGAGAAGAAAAAGAAATTGAAGATATTAAAAGTGGCAATGAGGAGACCAAGCTATCACTCTTTGCGGATGATATGATCATCTATTTAAAGAATCCTAGAGAATCAACTAAAAAGCTAGTGGAAATAATCAACAACTTTAGCAAAGTTGCAGGATACAAAATAAATCCACATAAGTCATCAGCTTTTCTATATATCTCCAACACATCTCAGCAGCAGTCATTAGAAAGAGAAATTCCATTTAAAATCACCATAGACAATATAAAATACTTGGGAATCTATCTGCTGAGACAAACACAGGAACTATATGAACACAACTACAAAACACTCTCCACACAACTAAAACTAGATCTAAACAATTGGAAAAAAACATTAACTGCTCATGGGTAGGACAAGCTAACATAATAAAAATGACCATCCTACCCAAACTTATCTATTTATTTAGTGCCATACCTATGGAACTTCCAAAAAACTGTTTTGCTGAATTATAAAAAAAAATAACAAAGTTCATTTGGAAGAACAAAAGATCAAGGATATCCAAGGGAATACTGAATAAATAATAAACAAAGGAATGTGGCCTTGCAGTACCAAATCTCAAACTATACTATAAAGAAGTGGTCATCAAAACAATTTGGTACTGGCTAAGAGACAGAAAGGAGGATCAGTGGAATAGACTTGGGGTAAGTGACCTCAGCAAGACAGTCTATGACAAGCCCAAAGATCCCAGCTTTTGGGAAAAAAATCCACTATTTGACAAAAACTGCTGGGAAAACTGGATGACAGTGTGGGAGAGATTAGGCTTGGATCAACACCTCACGCCCTACACCAAGATAAACACAGAGAGGGTGAATGACTTGAACATAAAGAAGAAAACTATAAGTAAATTATGTGAACACAGAATAGTATACATGTCAGACCTTTGAGAAGGGAAACATTTTAAAACCAAGAAAAACTTAGAGTCATGAAATGTAAAATAAATAATTTTGACTACATCAAATTAAAAAGGTTTTGTACAAGCAAATTCAATGTAACCAAAATCAGAAGGGAAATAACAAACTGGGAAACAATCTTCCTAACAGAAACCTCTGACAAAGATCTAATTACTCAAATTTACAAAGAGATAAATCAATTGTACAAAAAATCAAGCCATTCTCCAATTGATAAATGGGCAAGGGGCATGAATAGGCAATTTTCAGTCAAAGAAATCAAAATTATTAATAAACACTTTAAAAAAGTGTTCTAAATCTCTTATAATCAGAGAGATGCAAATCAAAACAACTCTGAGGTATCACCTCACACCTAACAGATTGGCTAACATGACAGCAAAGGAAAGTAATGAATGCTGGAGGGGATGTGGCAAAGTAGGGACATTAATTCATTGCCGGTGGAGTTGTGAATTGATCCAACCATTCTGGATGGCAATTTGGAACTATGCCCAAAAGACACTAAAAGACTGTTTGCCCTTTGATCTAGCCATATCATTGCTGGGTTTGTACCCCAAAGAGACAATAGGGAAAAATTCATGTACAAGAATATTTATAGCTTCTCTCTTTGTGGTGGCCAAAAATTGGAAAATGAGGGGATGCCCTTCAATTGGGGAATGGTTGAACAAATTGTGGTATATGTTGGTGATGGAATACTATTGTGCTCAAAGGAATAATAAAGTGGAGGAATTCCATGGAGACTGGAACAACCTCCAGGAAGTGATGCAGAGTGAGAGGAGCAGAACCAGGAAAACATTGTACACAGAGACTGATACACTGTGGTACAATCAAAGGTAATGGATTTCTCCATTAGTGGCCATGCAGTGATCCTGAACAACCTGGAGGGATCTACAAGAAAGAACACTATCCACATTCAGAGGAAAAACTGTGAGAGTAGAAACACCAAAGAAAAAAGAAATGCTTGATTGCATGGGTCGAGGGGGATACGATTGGGGATGTAGACTCTGAATGAACCTCCTAGTGCAAATACCAACAATATGGAAATGGGTTCTGATCAAAGACACATGTAATACCCAGTGGTATTGTGCGTCGGCTACTGGAGGGTAGGGGACGGAGGAATAGAAAATGATTTTTGTAACCAGGGAATAATATGCAAAATTGATCAAATTAAAAAATAAAACACACACACACACACTGATGCAGAGTGAAATAAGTAAAACCAGAACACTGTAGATAGTCAAAGCAATATTGTATGATAAGCTTTGAAAGACCTAGATACCCTCATCACTACAATAATTAAGGACATTTCTGAAGAACTTCTGACAAATATGCTACTAATTACAGAGAAAGAATTGTTGAAGTCTATTTTTCACTTTAGTTTATTTGTGTTTTTATTTTGAGGTTTTGGTTTTACATGAGTATTCACTTGTAATAATTACCAATATGGAAGTATGTCTTGAACGATAATCCACACTGTAACTCTCATCAAATTGCTTATCAGATCTAGAGTTGGAGAGGAAAGGGAGCGAGGGAGGCAATTTGGATCTAATAATTTTGGCAAGAATATATGTAATTGGGAAAATAAAATATTTTTTTAAAAAATAAATAGGCACTAATCAGAAAAAAATTAAATTTTAATTTTAAAAATCAATACCACATGATGAAAAAATAAGCTTTTAAAAACAGCATTCTAGAAAGTGTGATTTTTGAATAAAATGTTACAAGCCATAGTGCAAAACAAATTCACAAATTACAAGTGACGATTTAAACATGAAAATTACCAAGAAATTGTTCCATCCTAATGATGTTAAAATCTCATATTAAATAACAACTAGAATACCAAATGAAATATCTAGTAACTCAAATGCATAATGAAATTGAAAAGGACATGATAGAATGTAGTAGAAAATCATTAATTTTTTATTTCTTAGTTAAATTTCAAGCTCTCTCACTTATTACTTTACCTTGGGCAGGCTAATTTTGCTCTTTGCAACCTAGTTTCCCCATCTGTAAAATTAGAAGGTTAAGCTACTATTTTAGATCTTAACCTATTACAGTATGAATTTTGAGATCCCTTCCACTGCTAAAGCCTATGATACGTGTGGAACACAATCAAAGTGCCATGAGAATTCCAAATGGAAAATCAGAGAAGACATTCCCTGCAGCAGGATGTCTTTGATCTAGATTTTGAAAGATGGATAGGAAGCAGCAGTTGAAGATGGAGGAGTTATTTCAGTTAGAAAGATCAATAAATATGGACAAATGTTATGGAAGTGAGAGAAAAAGGGTTATAGATTTTTTGGACAATGGATAGGTAAAAATAGTTTGTGTTTCATATCACCTTCACTTTTAAATATATCCTTCTCTTCTCTACACTCACAAAATTATCCCTTTTAACTGAGCATGGAAAATAAAGGGGAAAATGGTATCCATCAAACTAAAGCAACAAAACAACCCATTTTGACAGTATATACAATATATTCCAAATCTGTATCCATCCACTACTACATGGGTTGGGGATCTTTGAGCTAGACTTGGTTTTTCTAACTACAAAGCATTCAATTTATGTTTTTATTTTTGTTCTTTCAATTTAAACTATTGTAATCAGAGTTGATATATCTTTTAGTTCATTTTTATTTCACTTACTATCAGTTTACATGTCTTAGAGATATTTCTCTTTGTTCTTCATATTCATCATTTCTTACTGTACAGTAACATTCCATTACATCCGCATACCACAATTTATCTCCTCCTCAATTGAAGGACATCTATTTTATGTTCAAGTCTTTGCCATTAAAAATACCATTATATAACAAAGTTCATTTGGAAGAACAAAAGATCAAGGATATCCAGGGAAATAATGAAAAAAAACACATATGATGGGGGCCTTGCAGTCCCTGACCTAAAACTATATTACAAAGCAGCAGTCATCAAAACAATTTGGTACTGGCTAAGAAACAGAAAGGAAGATCAGTGGAATAGACTGGGGGAAAGCGACCTCAGCAAGACAGTATACGATAAACCCAAAGATCCCAGCTTTTGGGACAAAAATCCACTATTCGATAAAAACTGCTGGGAAAATTGGAAGACAGTGTGGGAGAGACTAGGAATAGATCAACACCTCACACCCTACACCAAGATAAATTCAAAATGGGTGAGTGACTTAAACATAAAGAAGGAAACCATAAGTAAATTGGGTAAACACAGAATAGTATACATGTCAGACCTTTGGGAGGGGAAAGGCTTTAAAACCAAGCAAGATATAGAAAGAATCACAAAATGTAAAATAAATAATTTTGACTACATCAAACTAAAAAGCTTTTGTACAAACAAAACCAATATAACTAAAATCAGAAGGGAAACAACAAATTGGGAAAAAATCTTCATAGAAACCTCTGACAAAGGTTTAATTACTCATATTTATAAAGAACTAAATCAATTGTACAAAAAATCAAGCCATTCTCCAATTGATAAATGGGCAAGGGAAATGGATAGGCAGTTCTCAGATAAAGAAATCAAAACTATTAACAAGCACATGAAGAAGTGTTCTACATCTCTTATAATCAAAGAGATGCAAATCAAAACAACTCTGAGGTATCACCTCACACCTAGCAGATTGGCTAACATAACAGCAAAGGAAAGTAATGAATGCTGGAGGGGATGTGGCAAAATAGGGACATTAATTCATTGCTGGTGGAGCTGTGAACTGATCCAACCATTCTGGAGGGCAATTTGGAACTATGCCCAAAGGGTGCTAAAAGAATATCTACCCTTTGACCCAGCCATAGCACTGCTGGGTCTGTACCCCAAAGAGATAATGGACACAAAGACTTGTACAAAAATATTCATAGCTGCGCTCTTTGTGGTGGCCCAAAACTGGAAAATGAGGGGATGCCCATCAATTGGGGAATGGCTGAACAAACTGTGGTATATGTTGGTGATGGAGTACTATTGTGCTAAAAGGAATAATAAAGTGGAGAAGTTCCATGGAGACTGGAACAACCTCCAGGAAGTGATGCAGAGCGAGAGGAGCAGAACCAGGAGAACATTGTACACAGAGACAAACACACTGTGGTATCATCGAACGTAATGGACTTCTCCATTGGTGGTGGTGTAATGTCCCTGAACAACTTGCAGGGACCCAGGAGAAAAAAACACCATTCATAAGCAAAGGATAAACTATGGGAGTGGAAACACCGAGAAAAAGCAACTGCCTGAATACAGAGGTTGAGGGGACATGACAGAGGATAGACCTTAAATGAACACTCTAATGCAAATACTATCAACAAAGCAATGGGTTCAAATCAAGAAAACATCTAATGCCCAGTGGACTTACGCGTCGGCTATGGGGGGTGGGGGGGAGGAAAAGAAAATGATCTATGTCTTTAACGAATAATGCTTGGAAATGATCAAATAAAATATATTTAAAAAATACCATTATAAATATTTCCTTTTTTCTTTTTAAAGCATGGAGGCTTTTTTATTTGTCGAAAATATTTTCACACATAAAAGATCTTATTTTTCTGTCCCTGATCTTCGTACAGTATAAATAGACCTAATGGGAGATCTCAGGGTAAAAGATTAAGCAATGAATAATGAATATCTTTGCTGAAGGTTTATATGAAGATGAAAAACACTATGAGCATAGTTTATGCCACATTGTGAAGAACTTTGTAAGTCTAGCTAAGGACCTAAATTTTGTAAGAAGGCAACAGAAAACTATTGATGAGTTTTTAGCAAGAGAGTGATGAACAAAAGAAAAGCAAAAATGATAGCTATGTGAAGGAGGATTTGGAAGAAAGTGAGACTCTAGGGAAGGAGAATGATAATGGGGATATAGTAATAGGTAATAGTGGCAATGAATGATTAGGATGGTGAGAGACACAACAGAAAAAAAATAAGAAAGGCAACTTACTATAAAGATGAGAATATAAAGGATGACTGGTTATAGAGGATGAATAAGAAAGAGGACTCACAAGTTATCCCAAGATTTTGAACTTAGCTTCTTGAATAGTAGCAGTAATAAAAAACATTCTTATCAAAGTTTTAGGTAGCACAAAGTTTAGAAATAAAATAAATATACTGGATAATAGAGACAAGATCCGGGAAAGACACTGACATGTGATCACACTTGCATTGAATCAAATAAGATGAAATTCCACAGAAATAAATATAAGGTCTTACACTTAGATTTTAAATAATCAGCTTATGAAATAACAGATGGAAGAGATATGATTAGACACAACTTTGAAACAAATTTTAGGATTATAGTAGACTTGCAAGCTCAATATGAGTCAGAACTGTAATGTAGAGGCAAAATCTTGGATTGATCTTCAGCTACATTGAGAGGTATGGGCTTTGGGGAATAAACAAATAATATGCTTTCTACCCTGGGCAGACCTTATCAGTACTACGTTAATAGTACTATGTTTGATTCTGAGTACTACATTTTAAAGAAGGAAATTATAGTGTCTTTAACTTTTTACTTAATTTAGTACAAATGGAAAGCATCCAACAGAGAAGCACACCAGAGGTGAAAAGCACAGAGTCGACATCCTATGAGAACAGATTGAAGAAAGTGGAGATGTTTAGCCTGGAGGAGAGAAGACTCAGGAGATATATGACATCTGTCTTCAAGTGTTTTAAAGGTTATCACTGGGAAGAAGAATTAGATTCGTTCCACTTGTCTTCAAAGGACTGTACCAAAAACAATGAGTGGAAGTTATAGAGGACAACTTAGGCTTATATAATTAGAATTGTCTAAAAGTGGAATGGAATACACCACTTAGAGAGGTAACAACTTTCCCCTCATTGAGCCATTCATGCAGAAGCTGAATAACTTTTTGTCCAAATATATTACATTAGGGATGCCTTTAAAATATATGTAGGATTAGATGACCTCTGAGGTCACTGACAAATAGGAAAATCTGTAATTCAGTGATCCTGGGCAAGAGTGCCTCTAGGTGGCACATTTCCACACATTTGGGAGTGTCTACTCTTTTTTGGATAGTTCATCTATCTCTTTACTATTTGGCTTGTTATGTCTTTTCTCCTGAACTCAGTTACATTTTTCCCCCCAACTAATTATATCAACACATTCACTGACTGCTTATATCCCTGAACACAAGTATAGAAATGTATAAAGAGAGAAGACTTATGTCAAACTTTTCCATGGAGCTCTGATTTTACAGAAAATGTGATTTTTAAAATTGTCTAACCTGTAAAGCAAATTAATTTATGTGTTTATTTTAAAACCCCTACAATATAGAAATTGAAAAATCTATATGGCCATACTTAGGATCTCATTGCCTTTTCGACACCAACTCCATCAAATATGAGTGAGTCCTGACCACATCTGCTACATTTTTAGTCCACTATCTGCCTTATTACAAGAATATTTGATAATTCTTTGCATTCTGAGAGAAAGGAGAAGAGTTTCTCACTATCTCCTTAGTGCTCTTCAATCTTAAATTGACTTCTCTCAGAAACAGTAATACTTGCTCAGGGTTGTTATGATCCTGGGGCATTTAGGATCCCTTCCATCTTTGAGGTTGCCTAGATGGACACACTCAGTTTTAGGTGGTAGATACTGCCAGCTAGCCTATGAGCCTATAAGGATATACCCAATTATTCAACAAATATTTATTAAGTGCCAACCATGTGCCAAGCTCTGTGTTAAGCAGTAGAGATATAAGGAAAGTAAGACAAAGATAAAACAAATCAAAACAAAACAGAAAACTAGTCTTCAGGAAATTCATGTTCTAATAGGAGAAACAATTTGAAAATAATTATATATCTATTGTGAAGACTAAATTTAACTCCTCTGATTATGAAAATGAAATTAATTAGCTCTCCCCTGATTGTGAAGATTTAAATTGTAACTGAGGACTATTTTTATATTTTAATCCCCCAAAGTGTAAACACCCTACTTAAAAGTTGGGTATGAAGATCTGCCCATTTTAGATTTAATCACCAAAGGTGCAAATACCCTATTCACACTTGAGTGGGGAAGGTCTGTGACCCACATGTGCAATAGAGGGTGATGAGTCAGAATCAACTGACTGCCTTCTGAGCAGTCCTAGAGCAGAGCTTCAATTTTGATTTGTAGACATAAAATTAGGGGAAGACACAGGAAGTGATGCAAGAGAAAATGTCTTTAAAAGGGAGTGACAACTTCCTGAAAGGAAGTCAATTCTTCATGCTTTCGCGTTAAGGCTGGTGAAGAGGGGCAGAAGGATATGCTGATTGAACCTGAGACCCTGTTCCTTAGACTGACATGTGGTGAGTGAAAAGCTGACTCTAAACTTCTGGGTTTTTATGAAGAGACTTCCCCAGTTCCTCAGCTTTGCTGAGGCCAGCTAAGGACCAACTCTCTCTGCCCTGGTTTTGAGCCAGGGACTGGAAGTAAATTACTTGGTGTTTAGGCTAGATATCTTACCTTATCATCTCTCTGATTTCTTACTTCACCCTTTCTACAATTTGTAAATAAATTGTAAATAAATCTCTTTGGAATTAATTAAATTCCTGGCAGCCACACTCTTAAACAATCCAGTCTAACCCTTTAAAAATAAACTCCTTTTCACCCTTACAATATCTATGTCTATCTATCTATCTATCTATCTATCTATCTATCTATCTATCTATCTATCTATCTATCTATCTATCAATCATAAATAGAAGGGAATTACAGAGAAAATAATCAGCCTAAGGATTCATTGGTGACCAATGTAACTCTGGCTCCCTAAGACAAGAAGCAAATTCTCTATATTCACCCTACAGCAATCCAAGACCTTTTTTTTATTTTGTATCTCTAGGGGAAATCATACTATCATAGATCTAGAGCTGGCAGGAACTTTAAAGGTTATTTATTCCAAAAGTTCTCATTTAACAAATTAGCAACCTGAGGCACAGGGAGGGTAAGTGTTTTGCCTAAGGTCACACATGATAGTGTCAATGACAGGATTTAAATTGAGTTGGACTCCAATTAGTGCTTTTTTCCACTGTACACACTTGGAGGAAGAAGTATATGATCCTTTTTCTAGTCTCTTCTATCTAGCCTCCCTCTAGAATAGTTTCCAGCACTACAGTAGCCAAGTAAAGCTAAATTGCTATGGTCTCATTAGATTGAGACTAGCTTATAGTTATTATAAATAATAATTAATCTAGGGGATTTTGCATTAAATTTGTAAGTATTTATTAGTAAAGAGAAAGAAAGAGAGAAATAAGGGTTCTAGCCTTTATAACATAAAAGTAAAATCAGGTCCCAGATTCCAGCTCAGTATGGTTCCTTCCATGTGCACTACTTGCCAGAGATGGCAAGATAACATAAAAATCACCAGGATGGCTCAGAGAAAAAGTTATACCAGAGAGAGGGATGGGAGCCAAGAGGGCAATCCATTGGCCAATTGAAGGATCCATGGGAGGAGCTTAGGCTTAAAAAAGATCCTTCAATTGGCCAGTGGGCTTCATATGTTATACCTCTTAGTCTATGTGGCACTATCATGCCTTCAGGTTGTCAGACATGTAACTCTTTGATTCCCATAACAAGTCCTTCCGGGAGTCCCCAGATATTTAATTCACACATAGTTCAGTCAGCCAACTATTGTGATAATCCTTCATCATTATGCCTAGGGTCCCTTTAACACAAAATCATTGGATAAAGCTCTATCCTAACTGCATGGCAGCTTCTGGAATAATATTTGGGAAGGTCCTGGGGAGTATAGTATTGGAACCCAGATAGGTGCAGGACTTGTAAGAGGAAGGTCATGGTTGCATAATTGTCCTACTTTTCTACCCATCATCACTTTTAGTGTATACACAACATATATACACACATATATACCAAAACACAAAAATAGGAGCTACACTCTCTGTGGCCCATAGATAAGCTATAGTGACTTACCAGAATAGAGAAAGCTGGTCCCATATTTCCTGTGCATAGTACATTGTGACTGTTTATGTCCAGTGGCTACATAGCCATCATTTATTTCTCTTTCTGGATAAGTCATTACTTTGACCTCTGAATCTTGAGGTGCATTGAAGTGATTACTTTGTGGCCATATATCACTATAGCATCATGAGGTAGATAGACATATATCATTCTTTTGCCTAGTCTTGAAATTTGCTCCATATAACTTTTATATAATGTTGGGAAAATCATATGGCCTCTCAGGACTCTAAAGAAATTCCTCAATGCTTTATATTTCAGACTAGTACAAGGCAATTCTACACTGGAGTTCCCTTTGCCAATAATAACCACACATCCTGTACTAAAAATAATAGTAAAAACAAAGAATTTATATTTATATTGATTCAAGTTATATCTGTTTCCTCTTCTCTGAAAAAAAAAATAGTCAATGCTGAGAAGAAAAAATTAACCACAGAAATGTAAGTGGTAGATTATTTTTAGTTTTTATTTATGTCTCTACTGCCGAGGTCATGTACCCACACATATATGTTTAATGTATAACACATTTTTATCTTTAGAATTTATTTATAATATATTTATAATACATATTTATATAAATTGTGTCCCAAAAGTCTTAGTACAATTTTAAGCATATGAAAGCATGTATAATATATAAATGATGCCAGGAGCCATCAAGCCATGATGTTTTGACATGGTCACTTGTGGAAACCAGGAGGTCACAAAGTGCCTCCTAGGCAGGATGGAAACATCCAATGACCCCCCCCCCCCCCGAGCGACTTTCTTTATTAACATTCCCTTATAATTGGAATTGCTATGATTATTCCCCAGGAAAAATAGATGAGAACAACATGCTTTCAGGGTTAATACAGATGTCCCACTCTATCCCCCCCCCCCAGAATATCACCAGGAAATCCCACTCACAAAATTAAAACTAAGGATTCTCATGTACCCACTTAGGACCATCTTTTCTAGGCTTAAAACTTCTGGCAAATCTGTGCTCAGAATTCCCCAACCTAAATCTTGGTCATGTTAATTCTACCCTCTGACTTTGCACTTGGCAACAGTGTTTTTGTTGACTATCTCTTTAGGCTTTGTGTCTGTTGTCAGGAATTATGGAAACATGTATGTTGAGAATGAAATTGTGTGCCAAGTAGATGTGTGATCATGAGGGTATAAAATAAAGCCAAGGTGGAGTAGTTTATCCTGTGAAACCTGTTCTGTGGGTTGAATACAAAAGCTGTGTCCCATTTATCATTCTGCCAACACTGTCCCACCTCTAAAACCCCATCCCTTGTGGGAGGATGGATCCCTGCAGCAAATGATATACATGCATGAAGCATGTAAATGTATACCCAAGTACACATGACTAGTATACATATGTATCTACACACATATATGTATATATATGTATATATATACAAACATATTTATATGCTGTACTTTGTCTAGACCTCTGACTTAGTCTCTTTGATCCCTGTGTGACACAGAACACTGGACCTAGAGTCAGGAAGACTTAACCTTTGTTTGTCTTAATACCCTAGAGAAAGAAATGGCAAACCACTCCAGTATCTTTGCCAAAAAAAATCCCATGGACATTATGGTCCACAGGATCACCAAGAGTTGGATACAACTGAATAACTCAAGAACAATGGTTATACCAAGTCAGAATTTGAACACTAATCAGATCATGATGTTATGAAGAAACAGCCCACCGTTCCCATAGTAGTCACTATGGCAGGGATATACTGGTGTTAAAACGGTTTTTCTTAATCTCTCCCTCTGTCTCTTTAAGATGCAAGGAAGTAGAAAGATTTCTCAGTAAGAATGTTTTAACTGACAGGCTGCTGTGTAAGAGCTCTGAAGTTTCTGTTACCTAGAAGACGAAGGAGCTCTATAAGGAAAAGAATATTTTGAAGTGGGCTTTTGCCTGTGCAGTTTCTGAGAGTGGAGGAGCTCTGTGGGCCTTTGTCTCAGTCAAACTGGCAGTGGGAGTTTCTAACCAGTTGGAGTTTGATTAATGCTTATTGATTAGCTTAGATAGGTAGTTATATATAGTGAATATAATCTTAGGCAGTCAGGGTAGTTAAGACAGGCTGAGCCTGGCCCAGGCAGAAGCACCTGTCTTTGAAGGCAGTTAGATTTGGGGTTTCTTAGAAATTTTAGTTAGGATTGGGGTTTTAAGCCTAGTTATAAGATATTAGAGTAATATTCTCTTTTTCCTCCTTCCTATTTCCTATCCAAAATTCTCCTCAAATAAACTAAGTGTTTTGCATTTTACCAAACTGCTCTCCTCACATTTTGCCAAACTTCTACCCAAAATTTAACCCTTCACACAGTTTTACCACTGTCTCTCAAAAAAAATCATAAAGTATATTCAAAACATTTCTGAGTTGAATCAGCATGATTAACATTTATCCATTACTTTCTTATGTGGAGAAAACCAACAAAATAATAAACCAAACCCCAATTTGTAGCCTTTGCCAATGTTTTAGGTGTAAATGATCACACTAAAATTTAACATTTAACTCTCATAAGCAGATTTGAACCAGCTCCAGCACATCCCTGAAATTAGGTAAATAAATACTTATTTAGTTGGAATGAAAGTTAAAGCAAAAGACAAGATGTTCCAAACCACAATAGAGATATCACAAGGCAATACTGTGATTAATGACTCATTGAACAGATAGATAAATGTTTAAGAGGTCAGAAGAGATACAACTTTCTCCTCAAGAGACTTCTTGAATTTATTAGCATCTGTTTGGCAGCCTGACCATGCCAACTTGACCTGCCATCAGCATCTCTCTTTTGTTTGCTTCATAATGGTGTCTTTCCCTTTAAACTGGATACATTTGAATAATTTCAAATATTCTCAGGTTTCTCTTCCCCAAGAATCCCAATGACTCTGAGCATAAAAATGATACCTTCTTTGAAAGCCTCCAGCTTCTCTTGTCCTCTCATCCAAGTCTTCCTTGATTGAAAGGTGTTATTTCATCCATGACTTTTATCTTACTTAATAGGATTTCTGATTCCTTATCCACTCAGGTCTGACGTTATATTCAATAGGAAATTACATTATTTCTCTACCATTTTCTTTTTGAGAGATTATAAAGTCTGTTTTTACTATTCTTTCTTATAATCTTCCCTTTGTCAACTCAACAATTACTCATCAGTACTTAAGAATTCTTAAGAAGTACATTAAGAAATATGAATAGAGTCATTTTCCTGTGTGGTTATACATTCAGTTCTTGGCATAGATCTTGGGTCAATTTGTATAAATGACTTTAAACTCCTTACTTTTTAAAGACTACACTCATTTTTCTCTGTACCCTCAGATTTTAATTTATTTTTTACCATGTTGATCATAGTTTTCCTCAGTTGCTCTTCTACCCAAATGCTAGTTATTGGAGAAAGCCTGGATATGCTCCAAGTGTGTGAACTTTTTTTAAAAACAGGAGATTGCTAAGTGACTTTTTGGTTTTTTATCAGTCAAGTCTTAAGTCAAAAATTGGAATCGATGACTTCATGTTTTTAATTTTTTACTTGAAATTTTATCCTTTGGCCCTCAGATATCATTCTACTCTTTTGACCTTCTGTGTAATTTTTTCTTTTGGAATCAAAATGTATCCAAATATGTTTCATAAATACTTTTATATATTAAGTGCTTCTAAGGACTTCCTTGAATAGAGTGAGTCAAATTCTTGTGGCATTATCTCTTCTATCATCAAATAGTTTTAAAATTCTGTCCCATTTCCCAAATACTAATCATCATGAGGTCAAAATAAGTTTAGATAAATATACTTTTTTAAGGTAAGAATGAGATAGAATATAAGCTCCTTGATGGCAAGAACTATTTCATTTTTTATATTGTCTAGTATCTGTCATGACTGTCACAAAATAAATGTTTAATAAATGCTGTTTCGTTGAGTTGAACTAAGTTGAATCATGTTCTATAGGTATTAAATACCATTCTTATGGGGTTTTGACCTAAAATCTTTGACTTTTTGTAAGTTTGAGATTCATTATATGATTCCTTTGATGTGGGATTTATTTTTTGTTGCCATTTGAGGATGACCAAGCCATTGGTTATTAATCTAGTATGAATATGTAACCAGAAATCATGTTTGGCACATAGGTGAAGATTATTATTTAATTTTGTATAATAATTATATATCACACTTTTATTCCCTTTCCAGAAAAGAAAAAGGTTGCAATTTTTCATTAGACACTTCTTATTTTCACAGTAGCACACAGTCATAAATATAACTTTAGGAGAAGAGTAGTGGGAAGGTGAGAGTTTGAAAATGCAAAAAATGAATTCAAATCTTATCTAAGTGACCTCTCTGAAATTCAGTTTATGAACCTTTGCCTCTCTTAGATCATTTCTGGAACTAAATGACATCCAAGAAACATTCTAGCTTTAAGTCAGAGATGTGATAATCTATGATTAATGACTCTCACAACTAGTAGATATCCATGACCCTTCAAAAAATTCTAGAACCCTTCCAGAAAGTCCAAAGTACTCAATGAGAAAATTCTTTGCCTGCTCTTGACCATATTTCAAATGCTCCTTTGGAAAATTCTTCTCCACCTATTTATTTTCTCCTTATTTCACTTCCTTTTAACTATTCACTTCAGTGACCTCATCTCTAAAATTTTCTTAGGGTTTATGGGATGAAGTGTAATTATCTTACTCAGATTACTACAATAGTTTACTAATTAGCTGTAGCTCTGCAAAGTCTTTCCCATTTCTAATCCATTATTTGTAGAACTCCTGAAGTGGTGTTATTTTTTTAAGCTTCTAAATTTATTTTTTTTTTCAGATTATGTGGTGATACAGTTTTAAAGAATTATTTTCTGATATTTTGCAATCCATATGCATGCACACCTTCTTTATCTCTATTTCTTAGAATCTTTAGTTTCCATCAGATCTCAATTTAAATGTTACCAGCTGCATGAGGACATTTTCTGTCCTCCTAGCTATTAGTGTTACCCCCTACCCCTAATCACCTTGAATTTTTTGAATATTTATTTGAGGCTTTGTATATATAAAATATTCATGGAAGCTTTGTAATGACAAAATAATTGGAAATAACACAAATGCAATGATTGGAGGAAATGGCTGAATAGATTGTGTCATTAGAGGTTAATAGATTGCTATGTTATTAAAATGGCAAATATTGAAAATACAAAGAAAATAAGGGAAATATATGAACAGATGAAAAGGGAAGAAAAAGAATAAGAGTAATACATACTATGATTGTATTTAAAAAATAACAGCCACAAAATCAAGAGAAAAAAGTATCAAAGTAAAACAAATTCAGAGGAACTCCAAAGCAGAGACTTTATATTAAAACACACACACACACATTCCACAGATTTGTAAACAATGTAGAATTTGTAGTTTGGGACACAGTTTCTTTTGCATTTGTTTATTTAAAAGTTCTTTTGTTATTGTTGATAGGTATCAAATATATAATAAAAATTTTTAAATACTTTAAAAAATGTGCTCATATGAGTATAATTTATTCCCTCTAAAAAACATAGTTTCTCAAGGTCAGATTCTGTTTCATTTGTATCTCTGTATTCTCAGTACCTAGCATAACACCTGGTATATAATGTGTGCTTAATAAAAAATAATATTAATTGATTGTTTATTCCTTGGGGTACCTGAAAGGGTATGTTAAAAACAAAACAAAACAGGAGAGTTACTTGGATGATGCTAAGAACCACTTTTTTAAACCCTTACTTTCTGTCTTAGTGTCAACATTAAGAAGGCAAGAGTTAGGCAAATAGCATTGTGGCTTGTCCAGAGTCTCCAGCCAGGGAGTGTTTAGCATTCCAAGAATTAAAATGCTATAAAAACAATCATTAAAAACTCATCTGGGAAGGCATTTAAGTGATAGAGACCCAGGACTGGAGAGGGGAGGTCTTGGCTTTAAATCTGACCTCAGAAACTTCCTCATTGTGTGACCATGGGCAAGTCATTTAATCCCAATTGTCTTGCCTTTACTGCTTTTCTATCTTAGAATTAAGTGTTGATTCTAAGACAGAAGGTAAGGATTAAAAAAAATAAACTTAGCTGGGACACTCCCAGCCCTGGACAAATTGAAACAAAATGATCAGACAACATTTGTCTTTGCTTGGACAATGTCTAGGAATAGAGATTTAATAACTTTTATAAGAAGCCAATGCTGATGTGTAATAGGTCTTCCTTCCACAGAACTGTTTCATATGTCTTAACTTAATCATGCCACCCACTGTCGAATTTCAGTGAAGAAGTGAAGATGGGAAACATCTGCACCTTCCCCAACCCATTCATTTACTTGAAAATAACTCTGAAGACACCTGTCAGCATTTTCTTCTAAATCTAAAAGATTAAATGTCACCAGTTCATTTAACATATGTCACAGAAAATCACAAGTGGTAATTTTCTTTGCCCTCCTCAAAACTGACTAATTTTTTGGCTGACTAATACTAGGTAATAGAATATAATTTTTTCATGGTATTTATTCATATTATTTTCTCCTCTTCTTGTTCAATACAGTTCGAACAGAAATAGTCCTGGGACAAGTTACTACCCAATAGCTATTCTTTTTTTAAATCTAGTGTTCAGGGAAATGTGTTGCAGGAGGATAAAATGAAAGCTTTTTGAGATGAATAAGTGTATTGAAATGTAAGCTCATCTTGTGTGTGGCTCCTGAAAGCATATTCAGGACAACTCCAGGAAAAGAGAGCTGAGGTGTTCTTCCCTGTTTCCACATGACTTGTTTTACTTATTTGGTAAAGTCTCTGTATTAAAAAAAAAGAAAACAAAACAAACACCTCTTCATTCCATATAGTTAGGATGTGTGAATTTTGGAAATGGTGACATATTAAATATGTTGTTCTTATTATGGGTCAATGTTATTTCCAGGGAAAATGAATGACAGTTTTTGTGGTGATCATATTCCATTCCAGTACAATTCATCACCACCACCACCACCATCATCATCATCTCATTCTCATTTTTTAGGAGTTTTACATGGAAGCAATCTAAAGTTAGGGAAAGTCACTATTGTGCTATTATTCTTTTGTATTAAATATCTACAGATTACGGCTTAGGTGGATAAGAATATTAAAATAAAAAGTTATTCTCTATAGGCTCACTTAAAGCATCTGTGAAGTAACCCTAGTAGTAGACAGAACAACAGAGATATTATGCATCTTATCTTGTTTCCATGTAGTTTTCATCTTTTCTTCTAGGTCTCTAGAAAGGAGTTTGGTCTATCTATCTACAGAAGGAATATCAAGTGGATGAAGAATGTTTCTCTCCCAGCCTATGACATGCATTTGAATGGATTCTTCATATAGTTCACCTGGATGAAGAATTGAACCCAAAATTATTCTTCCAAATGAACTTTATTATGTTTTTTTCCTAATTCAGCAAAAATTTTTTTTTGGTAGTTCAATGGGTATGGCACTAAATAAGTGAATTAATTTGAGTAGGATTGTTATTTTTATTATGTTAGTTCATCCTAGCAATCGATATTTTTCCAATTGTTTAGATCTAGTTTTAATTGTGAGGAGAGTGTTTTGTAGTTGTGTTCATATAATTCCTGTGTTTGTCTTGGCAAATAAACTCCTAGATATTTTATATTTTCTAGGGTGATTTTAAATGGAATTTCTCTTTCTAACTCTTGCTTCGGGGATGTGTTGGAAATATATAGAAAGGCTAATGATTTATGTTGGTTTAATTTATATCCTGCAACTTTGCTAAAGTTGTTGATTATTTCCACTAGCATTTTAGTTAATTCTCTAGGATTCTTTAAGTAGATCATCATATCATTCGCAAAGAGTGATAGCTTGGTCTCCTCATTGCCTATTTTAATACCTTCAATTTCTTTTTCTTCTCTAATTGCTACTGCTAATATTTCTAGTATAATGTTAAATAATAGAGGTGATAATGG
Organism: Monodelphis domestica; assembly: GCF_027887165.1. Classification (NCBI taxonomy): domain Eukaryota; kingdom Metazoa; phylum Chordata; class Mammalia; order Didelphimorphia; family Didelphidae; genus Monodelphis; species Monodelphis domestica. The sequence goes on along the minus strand of NC_077229.1, from coordinate 503,709,612 downwards.
GCATCCTTGTTTCACTCCTGATCTTATTGGGAAGGCTTCTAATTTATCCCCATTGCAGATGATGTTTGCTGATGGTTTTAGATATATATTGTTTATTATTTTTAGGAAAGGCCCTTCTATTCCTATACTTTCTAGTGTTTTCAATAGGAATAGGTGTTGTATTTTGTCAAAGGCTTTTTCTTTTTCTGTTGAGATAATCATGTGATTTTTGTTGGTTTTCTTGTTTATATGGTCAATTATGTGGATGATTTTCCTAATATTGAACCATCCTTGCATTCCTGGTATAAATCCCACCTGATCATAGGGAATAATCCTAATGATCACTTGTGGGAGTCTTTTTGCTAGTATCCTATTTAAGATTTTTGCATCTATGTTCATTAGGGAGATTGGTCTATCGTTTTCTTTCTCTGTTTGTGACCTGCCTGGCTTTGGGATCAATACCATATTTGTGTCGTAAAAGGAATTTGATAGAACTCCTTCTTTGCTTATTCTGTCAAATAGTTTGTATAATATTGGAATTAGTTGTTCTTTGAATGTTTGATAGAATTCAATTGTGAATCCATCTGGTCCTGGGGATTTTTTCTTTGGTAGTTCTTTGATGGCTTGTTCAATTTCTTTTTCTTATATGGGGTTGTTTAAGTATTCTATTTATTCCTCTGTTAATCTAGGCAATTCATGGTTTTTTTTTTTTTGGTAAATAATCATCCATATCACCTAGATTGCCATATTTATTGCCATATAATTGGGCTTAATAGTTTTTAATGATTGCCTTAATTTCCTCTTCATTAGAGGTGAGGTCTCCCTTTTCATCTTGGATACTGTCAATTTGGTTTTCTTCTTTCCTTTTTTAAAATTAGATTGACCAGTACTTTGTCTATTTTATTTATTTCAAAGTACCAGTTTCTAGTCTTATTTATTAAATCAATAATTTTTTAACTTTCAATTTTATTTATTTCTCCATTAATTTTGAGGATCTCTAATTTAGTTTTCATCTGATGATTTTTAATTTGTTCACTTTCTAGTTTCTTAATTTGCAAGCCAAATTCATTGACCTCTATCCTCCATAATTTGTTAATACATGAATACAAGGATATGAATTTCCCCCTGAGTAATCCCCCCCTTGTTTTGGCTGCATCCCATAGATTTTGAAAGAATGTCTAGTCATTATCATTTTCTTAAATGAAATTATAAATTGTTTCTATGGTTTGTTCTTTAACTAACCGATTTTGTAGAATTGTATGGTTTAATTTCCAATTAATTTTTATTTGCCTCTCCATGTACCCTTTCTGAGAAGGTTGCATTTATTATTTTGCTCTTTTTCACTTGTTTGCAATGCTTTTATGCTGTACATGGTCAATCTTTGTGAATGTACCATGTGCTCCTGAAAATGAGGTGCATTCCTTTTTGTCCCTATTTATTTTTCTCCACATATCTATTAATTAATTTTCTAAAATTTCATTCACTTCTCTTACCTATTTCTTATTTATTTTTTGGTTTGATTTATCTAGTTCTGATAGAGGAAGGTTCAAGTCTCCCACTTGTATAGTTTTTCTATCTATTGGATCCTTGAGCTCCACAACTTCTCTTTAGAAATTTCAATGCTATTCCATTTGGTGCATACATGTTGAGTATTGATATTTCCTCATTGTCTATACTGCCTTTTATCAGGATGTAATTAACTTACCTATCTCTTTTGACTAGATCTATATTTACTTTGGCTTTGTCAGATATCATAATTGCAACTCCTGCCTTCTTTTTCTCTGTTGATGCCCAATAGATTTGGCTCCATCCTCTTACTTTTACCCTATGTGTGTCTACCATCCTCTTGTGTGTTTCTTGTACACAGCATATAGTAGTGTTTTGGTTTCTAATGCAATCTGCTATTCATTTGCATTTTATGGGTTAGTTCATTTCATTCACATTCAGAATTATGATTACCAGCTGTGTATTTCCCAGCATTTTGAGTTCTACTCCTGGTCCTGCCTTTTCTTCTTTTGCTATTTCCTTCTACACCAATGTTTGTTTTTAATCAGCCCTCCTAGTTCCCACCCTTATTTTGCTTCCCTTTATAACCCCCTCCCTTCTTATTGCCCCCCTTATTTTCTTTGCTGTCTTTTTAAAACTCCCCCCCACCATCCCCCTCCCTTGTACTGCTTCCCTCCCCACCAGTCCATTTGTTACCCTTCTACTTCCCTAAAGGGCACAAATCCATTCTCTGCCCAATGTATTTAATTGTTCTTCCCTCTTTGAGTCAATTTCAATGCATGTAAGAGTTGAGTATTTCCTATTTCTAACCTCTTTACCCTTCCAGTGTATTGATGTTCTCCCCCCTTCCTGCCATGCTCTTCTTTGTGATATATATATATATAATGGGGTGTATGGGGTGCTCAGGGAGGAGTAGTATCTCTGGTATGGAGGGCTTGTCATGCCCTCCTAGGGCAGCTCTCCAGCCTCTGACCCTCACCTGACACCCAGCTCTCACTTGTGGCTCCTAGTAGCTGCTAGCATGCGGCCGCGGCCACACCCCGGGTAACAGCTTCGACAGGCTGGCTAAACCTTGTGAGGGTAGCCATCGGGTCGTAGTGGACCCCTGGTGAACTAGGGCTTTGCTCACCCAGCATGTGAAGACTGCTTCGGCCAAACAGACAGAAGAAACCAATAAGAAGGTTCAAAGGCTGAGAGGGTGATGCAGCAAAGCACTGTGGAGTGCTCAGGGCATGTTGGAGCACAAAAGACAACATGGCCATCCAATGCAGCTGAGGAAGTCTCTAGGTGTAACGATTTTTTGTGCCAATGGACCCAGGCTTCCAACGCCGAGAGAGTGGGACTGTCTCTGTGCATCAACTTTTCCACTTAAATCTCCTTCACGCACAAGTGTTTTTCTGCACACTCATCTACATCACAGATGAAAGAGCACAAAAACAATCATCCTCGGTTACTGAGAGACTACTACTAATATATATATGTTTATGTACACATATATCTATATATTTAGGTCTTGGCATTTCATCCTATACAGTTTGTCACTGTTCCCTCTAAGTATAATTCTTCTAGCTACCCAGGTGATAATAGCAATTTTTAAGAGTTACCAATATCCTCTTTTCTTGTAGGGATACATATCATTTTAACTTTTTGGGTCTCTTAAAAAAAGTTTTTTTTGTTTTTTTTTTGTTTTTCTCCGCCCCCCCCCCCCCTTTCTTAATTACCTTTTGATGATTCTCTTGAGTTCTGTGTTTGGGCATCAAATTTTCTGTTCAGGTTTTTTTCTTTTCTTTACAAATGCTTGGAATTCTTCTATTTTATTAAATGACCATACTTTCCCCTGTAAGAATATAGTCAGTTCTGCTGGGTAGTTTATTCTTGGTTGTAGACCTAGTTCCCTTGCTTTCTAGAATATAATATCTCATGCCTTTTGGTCCTTCAGTTTAGATGTGTTGCAAGATCCTGTGGTATCCTCACTGTGGTTCCATGGTATCTGAATGACTTCTTCTTAGCAGCTTGTAATATTTTTTCCTTGGTCTGATAGTTCTTGAATTTGGTTAAAGCATTCCTGGGTCTTGTCAGTTGGGGATTAAGTACAGGAAGTGATCTGTGGATCCTTTCAATCTCCAGTTTTCCTTCTTATTCTAGAATATTAGGGCAATTTTCTTGGATAATTTTCTGTAGTATGATGTCCAGGTTTTTTCTTTTGTCATAGTCTTCTGGTAGACCAATGATTCTTAAGTTGTCTCTCCTGGAACAATTATCTAAATCTCCTGTTTTGTGAATAAGGTGCTTCATATTTTTTTTTTCATTCTTTTAATTTTGTTTTAAAGCTTCTTGCTGCCTTGTGAAGTCGCTTGCGTCTAGTCTAGTTGTTGTACTCTGGATTTTAAAGACTGAATTTCTTCCCTGGGTTTTTGGTTATCCTTCTCCTCATATGATTTTCTTTGGAGGTCATTTTTCATCTTCTTTACTTCATCTTTCATCTCCTTTGCCTCATCTTTCATTTACTTTGTCTCATCTTTCATCTCCTTTGCTCATTTTCAAGCTGATTAACTTTGGCTTTCAAGACACTATTTTCTTGTTTTAGTTCAAGTGCCCCTTCCATATGGCTTATCTTACTTTTTAAGTTCTTTTCCCTGTTGTCTTGAGCCTCTCTTAATTGTTTTTTGAATTGTATTTTGAGTTCTTCTAAAGCCTGTGTCCAATTTGCTAGAATTTCTGTGTTTTTGCTTGGTGTTCCTAGATCCTCCTCTGTTACATTTGCTCTTTGCCTTGATAGAAGCTGTCGATTGTAATTTCTTTTTTCATTTTCTCTTGTTTGCTCATATTTTCCCCTTCTTTTCCCCCTGTAGTTGTCTGAAATCTTGCTCCTCTTATTATGTGTTGGATCTATGGTTTTGGGATTTTCTTTCAGCCTTCACCCTTGGAGCTTAGTCAGCAAATCTCTCAGAGCAGTCTGTGGGGGAGGGGTTTTGGAGCTTGAGCTTCCCTGCCCTTGGAAGGCTTACTGAGATTAAGCCCAGCTGAGTTGAATTTGCTGAGCTGGATGTGCCCTGAGGCCAAAACCTCTGGAAGGTGGGGGTTGGGTGGAGCACAATATGGAATGTCTCCACTGCAGGTGCTAGGCTACCTCCTCTATACTTTCCTGGAGCTGCCTCCCAGCCACCCATCTTCAGAGCCTGAGCCTGGCACAACTTTGCCCATAAAGTATTCCCTGAAGATGAGTGTCCTTGCCTGCCCAGAGATTCCAGCTACTGCTAGAGGCTCAGTACTGTAGGTGGGGGAGGGATTCTGGGACCTTACTTCTTCCTTCCCCTTAAACTCAAATGTTCTTTAATTCAGGCTTTTGGGGGTCATATCTTTCATGTTGAGTCCAGAAGGAGGGATCCTGTGCTCTGTCGTGTTGTTAGATTTGGTTTTCAGCCCCCTAGGAGCATTTGGTTTCTAATTGGTGAGGAATGGTTTTCAGAGGTCTGAACTTTCGCTGCTTCTATACTTCCATCTTGACTCCACCTCCTGTACCCAAAATGGAAAAGGAAGAGGAGCAGGCTGAATTGATTTGGGGAAATTGTGACTTATCAGGCATGGACATGTATGTGGTTTTTGAGGATGGGGAGAGATGAATGTGTTTGTAGGCAAGGAAACTAGGAGGTATGAAGTGATATGGGAGGAATTTGGGGGGACAGTATGCTGGAGGAGATAGGATGGAATGGATCACTAATATATATGAAGGATTTGTTTTGGCAGGGAGATAGACCACTTCTTCATGTGGGGCAAAAATGATGGTGGAAATAGTGTCAGAAAGTGTTTAGGTGATGCGAGGTGAGGAGAAAGGGATAAGGAGGGATTCTTGGCAAATGATCTTGACTTTTTCAATGAAACATGAGATATGATTTCAGATGATCAATGAGCAGGAGCAGGAGCTATAGGAGGTTAGAGTAGAGATGAAAAAAAAAGGTTTGGAAAAAGCATTGTGGTAAGTGGAATAGTGAAATGTAAAAGGCTTGTCCTGACACAGTGAAGCCCAGATTGAGATTTTAAAACACAAATTTGGAGTGAACTAAATTAATACTATTTTGCGCTCCTCTCTAGTTTTGTTCAGCAGCTTGAGTAGGGTTGAAGGCAACAGAAGATAGATAATGCAAGTAATTCAAAAATGAGAATTGGTAGGGCAAGATTAACAGAAGAAAAGGGATAAGGGACTCAAAGATGAGAACAGCATAGAGTTAGACTGGCTACCCAAGAAGGGAAAGGGACGAGAGTATAGCCAGTGAATAGATGATAGTGTGATGGGAAAATAAAAGAAACACCTAAGGAGTGGAGGTATTAGAGGTTATGGTGAAAACAAAGAATGGAATTGGAAATGGGAAGATGGAAGAAGAGGCACTTACAATATACTTTAGGAATAATAATGGGGTTAAGACTTGACCTGTGATTTTATAGTTATAAGGAATTCCCAAATAAGGAAACTCCTTATGCAGGTCATCACTTTCTCTATAATTTGCAGTATCAGAATGTTGTCTAAAGCAATAATATGTCTTCAACAAGGTCATAGTCTCAGTTTGTGTCAGAGGCAAGACTTGAATTGAGGTCTTCCTGGTTTTGAGACCAGATCTCTATTTACTAACTCAGTGAGCTATACATGTTATTGATCTACCTGTAATAGAACCTATTTTCTACCATTTTTCTCAGCATCTTTTTTTTTAGGGACATTAACTTATTGCTTCTATTTCCTTCCCCAGTTTGTACTTCCCCTAAAAAGCTTGGCTGACACCACAAAAAAATGGAAAAAATAAGAGTCATTACAAGGAAAAATATATCAACAAATACTTGAAAATGACCTGAAGGAAATTAAAAAGTTGATTCTGAATATTCTTATCCAGTTGTGTGCTCTCTAGTTAGCCATTGATATTATAAAGTTTGATGAAAAATAAATTAGTGTAGCAGTTTTAAAAAATGTGTTCTATCAAAATACTCATCAAGTCATGAACATAATTAGCCATATAAGAGTTATATCAGAAGGCAGTGGCAAAGCCTAAAAGTAATTATCTTTTCTGTTTTGGGGGCTCCTTACAGATGTAATCAGCTAATGCTGATAATGAACAACCAACAGGAAAGTATCAGTTATATACCACATTGCATAGGCTTTAATGCCAATTTATTTCTTCTGTCATTATCCAAAGGCAGATTTATTTTCAGCCTATCTATGATTCAACACATTAGTGGAAATTGAATATTGACTCAAAATAAGGGATCCTTATTGGCAATCTGTTGAACTTTTCTCAGAATAATGCTTTTAAATGATGTAATAAAATACATAGGATTACAAAAAGAAACCAGTGATATTCAAATGCACACACATAAATATATATGTATACATATATACACATGTATTCATAATACAGCAGAAGGTTAAATGTTCTGATTTTCTTTTTTTTTTTTACTTTTACCTTCTATCTTAGAATCAAAATTGTAAATGATTCCAATGCAGAAAAATGGAAAGGGCTAGGGAATGGGAGTTAAGTGACTTGCCCAAGGTCACAGAGCTAGGAAGTGTCTGAACCCAATTTTCAAAAATAAACAATTTATAAAACTGAAAGTCAATGAGTACAGAGAATAGAACTCTAGGTTTGGAGTCAGAAAGACCATAGTTCACATCAAGCCTCAGACACTTACAAGCTCTGTGACCTTGAGCAAGTTAATTAATCTCTGCTTGCCTGGTTCAGTTCCAACTGTAAAATGGAGATAATAACAGCATTTGCCTCACAAGGTTATTTTGAAGATCAAATGAGATATTTATACTGCATTTTGCATAGTGCCTGACAAATAGTATGCATTTAATAAAAGCTTATTGCTTCCCCACTATTACACTGTGAGCCTGAATTCCTGAGAAAAGTTTTAGAATGGGTCATTAAAGAAATGATCGGTGGACATAGAAAATGAAGTAGTGATTACCAAGTGTGGCTCCAGCAAGAAGAGTTCATATCAAATTGACCTCATTTCTTTTTTTTTTGGGCAGGATTAGTAAGCCAGTAGATGAGGGGAATCCTGTGGATATAGTTTATCTAGATTTCAGCACAGCTTTTAATAAAATAGAGAAGGTAGAGAGATATTAAAAAGACAACAGTACAATCAAAAGGATTCAGAACTGATTGGTATCTAGGCTCAGGGAAGTTGTTAATCATTCAACATCAGCATGACACAAAGTCATTAAAAGTTTTTCATAATGTATCATTCTATTCTTGCAATGGAGAGATGTGGCCTTGAAGAGAAGAGAATAGAAGTAGATGATTTCAGAACTGATGAGATGGCTGGACTCAAGGAGTCATGGTTATTGGGTAAAGGTCATCAGTGGAGATTCTATCACCTGTGCTTAGGTATGTGTTATTTAACCTTTTTTTTATCAGTGACTTATTTAAAAGCATATATGTTATAGGAAGCTCATAACATTTGCAGATATATCACAAAGCTGGGAAGGATAGTTAGCACACTGAATTATCAAAGAATCAAAAAGATATTAAGAGATTAGAATATAGGGCTGTATTCAATAAGTGGAAATTTAGTGGGAATAAATGTAAAGTCATATACTTCAGTACAGTACAAAAATATCATTTTTCATAAATATGAGACAGAAGTGCAGGTAGATAGTAGTTCTAAAAGATCCAAGGCCTAAAAGTGGATTTTTAGTGGACTAAAAGATCAATATGAATCAGTTGTAGGATGTAACATTCAAAACAGATAGTGGCATCTAGGGCTGCAATAAGAGGGATATAATTTGCAAGAATTGTAAAATGATAGTTTCTCTTGAGTATTCCCTTGTTAAAACTTATCTGGAGTGTTAGGTTCATTTTGGGAGTGCTACAGTTCAAGAAGGACATTCATAAATTAGACTATATCCAGAGGATTTCAACCAGGATTGATTTTATGGCCTTTAATCCATAACATTTATATAAGGATCTGTTAAATAAACAAGAAATATTTAGCCTGAGAAAGAGAAGACACAGAGGAACTTTGGGAGCTTTCTACAACTATTTGAAGGGCTGCAAAGTGAATCAGGAAGAGATTTATTCTTCTAGACCCCTGATGAAAAAAAACAGGAACAATAGATGGAACTTTCAAAGATGCAAATTGAAGGTTGATTTTAGAAAAAAAAATCCTAACAATTAAATTTTTCCCAAAGCAGAATGGTTTGTTTCAAGAGTTTGTGAGCTTCCCCTCCTTGTAGAGCATGTAATATTAGGATTCCTTTTATATTTTGCTTAGATTTTGTTGTGCAGGTGTTTCAGTCATGTCCAATTCTTTTGTGACCCTATTTGAGGTTTTCTTGGAAGAGTTACTGGGGTGGTTTGCCATTGCCTTCTTTAGCTCATTTTAGAAAGGATGAAACTGAGGCATACTGTGTTAACTAACTTGCCCAAGACCACTCAGCTAGTAAGTGATGGATTTGAACTCATGAAGATGAGTCTTCTGGATTCCAAGCCCTGAGCCCTATTCATTCTACCACCTAGCTGCCATTTGGTTAAACTAGTTGATTACTAATGTTATTGCCAACTTTGGTATTTTTTGCCATAAGCATTGATGAATATAAACAATTCAGAGAAGCATATAAATGAAACAAAGTAAAGTAAGCGAATTAGAACGATATACACTATGACTAGAAAGAACAACAACAATGAAACCAAACATTGAAAAATGATAATAAAAAAGCTTGACTCCATAGATGAAATATGACAATCTTCCTTCTTTGAAGAGGAAGGGGATCAAGTTTGTAGAATATCATATATGCTATCAAATTTGATAATTTGTAAATTTGTTTAATAGCTACTAGAGAGAGGAAACAAAGGAAAAAAAGCCGAAATGGACAGGTAAGACTTTGAATTTTGTAATTTTTTTTATATAAGAAGAGGACAGATAGAAAACAGGGCTTATATGTAAGACTGAATATGGAAAAATCATAAAACAAAATTAATTTCACATATTAGGGAAATACCATGCAACACTACATAACTTGGAAAAAAGAAGAGATCTATCAGTCAACATGAGAAGTAGAAATCTGAAGAAACTTGATAAGTATTAATTCAGCACAACACTATTAGACACAAAACACATAATCACCATCTGACATATATAGGGAGACTGTATCTAAATAAACAAGTGTCTGAAATTGTATTTATGCAAAATGTAAATATGTATATAGCTAGTGACATAAGATCTTAGGCACAAAAGATCAACAGATATTTCTATTTGACTGACATTGAGATTAGGGAACTATGTATATTATTGTATTATATGTAAATAATCTCTATAAATAATATATATAATATAATTAGGTTAGTTACAGTGATATATTCTACAAACATTTAGCATAGCATGTATATATGTTGTATATAAGATTAGGTTGTAGATTAGTCTAGGGATTTAGAGAATAGGTATAATAAGTAGGAAATAGATTAGGAGTAAGTAAAGTTAAGCATAGTATAGGTAGTTAATTATACTTAGAAATAGACTTAAGTTGCATTTGCAGATAGTAAAGTTTTAATTGTTTATTGTAAAGCTGATATTGAAATTGCATTTAATGGAAATATATAGATAAAATAGCTTGCAATTAATTATAGATGATTAAAATGGGAAAAATGTTTGTATTAGTTTAACTTAGCAAGAGTAAGTAGTATTAGTACTAAGATTCAAATTTTTTTGTAATGGTTTTGTTCAAACATTTATTATACTGAATTTATTGTAAAACCCCAAATTACCCTTACCCAAACTTTCCTGCATAGAATTCCTTAGAGTAGATAAAGTTAGCATAGAATGTTGATAGAGTAATTAAATGAAGTTTATTAGTTTGAGTAGTTGGTAATTAGATTTAGTAGATTGGTAAGTATAATAAAAACAAGTTACCTTGGGAAGGTCACAACAAAAAAAGGGGACAATTGTGGAAAGGAAAACTGAGGCAAATTCTGGATTTTTGGCCACTCAGGTGGAACAAACAGTGGTTAGAATGTTAGAGAGAAGATATTGACAAGAATGACAGTTGGTGGGGGGAGGGGTACTTGGAGTGATAGTTGGTCTCGTGAGACTCTCTTCCTGGCCCTTGGACTAGAAGAAACCTCTCTCCCTGTCTCTGGATAGAAGTGCCTCTATTCCTGGACTTTTCCCAACTGCCTGCTCTACCTGGATTCCTGTAATTGTGTCATTGAACAAAAGGATTGGAGGGGAGTGGTTTGAACTGTAAGGCCAGTCTTTAGGGCTTCAACCTGAAGAGACAGGCCCAACCATTTCTGAAAGTCAGAACCTTTCCTTCCTCTTGCTGTCTACTGCTAAGACTTTTGAAATTAAGAAAGCTAGCACAGATTAGCATAGATAGAAATAAAAGAAACCCTCCACTAGCCTGTGAGGCCTGGCCTCAGCTCAAAAGCTGAGAGAGACTCAAACCCGATTTAAGGAAATCCTTATTCCCTCTTCCCTGATACCTCCCCAATCCAAACGTGTTATTAAAATTCATCTTTATTTAAATAACTGCAGTCAGGGGACATAGAGGGAGCTGAACCTCAGGATAGTCATTCAACAATAAACGGTCCTCATTGGACCCTGGCTGGATGACCTTGACCTGGGGGGAGGCTTGTCCCTCAGGGGGGTCCATGCTTACCTGCTCTGGGGTATCTTCAACATCAATCAATAGAACAGACATCCCCTCAGGCTATCATAGGTGGTCCATTTCTCCGGAACACCAATTTTCAAATATAGCCTCTCAACAGGGGTATCTCTCTCCTTTTACCTCACCGGCAGCCATATTCCCTCTCTCCCTTCAACTCTTCCATTCCCTGTCACAAAACCTTCCTTACACGCTGTACCTCAACAATCCTCAACATTCCCTATAATTATTTCAAGAGGAAGGGGATCAAGTTTGTAGAACATCATATATGCTATCAGGTTTGATTCATCTGTTGGTTAGTTTTGTTGAGCTGTTTCCCCTCCCCACATTTTTGTACTATGATATAAGGACTGGCTCTGTTGAAGGACAGTATTTCTCTATATCCATCCAAGTCATCTCCATTCCTTCCCGGTCCTTTTTAATGCTGTCTTCTACTCTTTCACTGTGCCCTCTGAAACCCCCATTCTATTGTTAACAAACTATCCTACATCCAGAAAATATATTCTATATGTTGTGAATTTTAATTTCTATGTACCATTTTCCCCAGTGTGCTCTTTCTCCTTCAATAGAACATAAATTCCTTTAGGAAAGGAACAACTTTGTTTTTGTCTTTGCATACTGAAAATCTGCTACAATAATGTATCATATTAGGCGCTTAATAAATGTTTTTGATTTGAATTCTGACTCCATGTCTAGGACTTTTTCTTTAAAACTTCCTTTTCATATGCATTTAAGGTGAGGTGTTGAAACAGGGAGTAATTGTTTTAATTTAAAAGTGAGAAAATTCACAACTAAATCAATGATAGGAAAATCAAAGTGATGATAATCAAAAATCTGTAATCTTCACAATATTATTTTTTTTCCCAAAGGAGAACTAACTCTATTCTACTAGAAGGGAATGGAAAGGAAGCAATCATCCCCAAATTGGATATTTGCTTCCCTGCATAGCTTCTCAAAAACACTGTCTTTGTAATATGGATTGTCAATCATTTCTCTAACATAGAGCTCAGAGTCAAACGCCTTTGACTCCCCTGCTTGACTTATTGACAATGTTTCCCCCGGTAATAAAGATCTGGTATGTGTTTAACTTCTCATTCTACTGATCTGACATAAAGGACAATAAAAAATATCACCTAGTCCAAATTCCCTTCTTTAGAGAAAAGCAAAGATTTTCAGAACACTGTAAAAATTTCAGAGAAAATTTCTTCTTTCTAAATATCTATTGATGATTAGAAGGGTTTGGTGGAGTAGTTGTAGAAATGTCTAACTTAATAGAAATTAAGTCCTCCAGTTTCTCTTTCTGTTCTCCATATCCCTCACCCTTCTTTCCTGAGGTATCTCAGGTACACGCACTTAATCTCACCAAACTTTCAGGTGGAGGCCCTACTTTTCAGAAATTACATTTAGATCACTGAAATTTTTTTCTCCTATATCAGGATAAAAAAAATTCAAGAAATATCTAGGAGTACACAGATAGAGAGAAAAGAGCTGCTGCTTACGGCAAACTAATTCCAAATTCCTCAGCAACTTTCTGTTGTTTCCACGGTGGTTGGTTCAGGCAAAATGCAGCAGATTGTGGTAACTGATTATATGTGTCCCTAAAGGATACTATTTGTGTTCATTTTTTTTTCTGGTAGCAGAAAGCAGTGATGCCTGACAATTAGTCAGTGACCTATATGGTAGCTGCCAAGTGAACTGTTTGCTATTGGCTCACCATCCATAATGTGGTTCAGGTCTATTTTCTTTCTGCCTTGCTTTCCTTGTTGGTTACGAACTGTAAGAATAAAACAATCCTGGAAATGCAATTAGTTTACCCAGGATCATTGCTTTAAAAAAAAAAAAACAGGCTTTTGATTTCATTAGTGCAGGAAATTCAGTAATGAAACTCTCTATACCAATGCAGGTTCAGACCTGCTTTTCAATTTTATGATGTTTAAAACATGTTTGGCACCAAAAGGTCAAGTGGCTTGCTTAAGGCCACAATGTTTGTCAGCTGATTCTTGAATCTCAGGCTGACTCTCTTTACAGTATCACATACTACCTTTCATCATTTTTTCTCTGCCTTACAATTGAAGCAATAATAATAGTGACATAACAATTTGGGAGGCAGGATGGCGTTTGAGTGAAGAGCTGGCCTTGGAGTTATGAAAACCTGGGTTCAATTGCTGACTCTAAAACATAATGGTTATAAGAACCTGCACCATTTGTTTGACTTGTCAGTGCTGGAAGGCAATTCCCTAAGACTCTAAGTTGAGGAGAAAAGTGGTTGAGGGGATTTCCTCATGCAAATGAAATCAAAGTTCCATTATGTACCCATTATAATAACTCACAATTCCATAAGTCCTAAAAATGGCTTAAGAACAACAACTAAAATAACAACTCCCCCTTACCTTCTCTCTTAGAACAAGCCACAAGTGTGGTAAGTGATAGACAAGTGGGGTTAAGTGACTTGCCCAAGGTCACACAGTTAGGAAGTGTCGGAGGCCAGATTTGAACCAAGGACCTCCCATCTCTGGATCTGGTTCTTTATCCATTGATCCACCTAACTGATTCTATAAATTGCTTTCTTCATAACAACCTTGTAAAGTACCTAATATATTTTGAATTTCATTTTGTTTTTTTGATAACTATTTTTTTTTATTTTTTAATTGAAAATTTTTATTTAATTAATTTAGAATATTTTTCCATGGTTACATGATTCATGTTCTTTCCCTCCCCTCCTCACACACCCCCATCATAGCCAATGCGCAATTCCACTGGGTTTTACTTTTGTCATTGATCAAGACCTATTTCCATATTATTAATATTTGTGTTACGTTGATCGTTTAGTCTGTGTCCCCAATCATATCTCCATCGACTCATGTGATCATGCAATTGTCTTTCCTCTGTGTTTCTACTCCCACAGTTTTTCCTCTGAATGTGGATAGTGTTCTTTCTCATAGATCCCTCCAGGTTGTTCAAGATCACTGCATTGCCACTAATGGAGAAGTCCATTACATTTGATTGTACCACAGTGTATCAGTCTCTGTATACAATGTTCTCCTGGTTCTGCTCCTCTCGCTCTGCATCACTTCCTGGAAGTTGTTCCAGTTCCCATGGAATTCCTCCAGTTCATTTTGAATTTCATTTTAAAGAGATGAGGAAATTGAGTTTATTAGAGGTGAAGTGACTTGCCACTACTCAAACTGTCAATGTCAATCAGAGCTAAGATTGGATGAAGTAAATCAAGCAAATTTCTCATGCAAAATGAACTTCTACATTCCCTAACCAGAGCCACCTGGTTAAATAGCCCTGAAAATATTAATGAAGATATCATAGGTATTATGGTACTTCTAGACTCTATCCAGGCTCTTTTCAGATATCAAAAAAATTGATTTATTGCAACCTAGAAACCTTTTAATTGTTGACTAAAGGGGAGGTCCACATGGACTATATAAAAGCTTCAGTGAGGCTCTTGATGAATGAAATCTTACACTGGTACCTTACTTAGGCACTGTTAAAAATATATTATTTGTGACATAGCAGCTTACAATTTTCCCTTTAATGAAATTTCAAATACTTTAAGACATAGGTGTTTGGCTTATAGATCCTTAGCTTCCTGTTTTGTATGCTTTGTATACTTTTTAAAGAGTGGCATGCCTTTAACTTTGACCTTTCTTGTTGCCAGATCTTTATCTAGCTTTTGTAGAATTTTGAAGAAACAATCTATTCAATGGTTGCCATTTATTTGAAAATAAAAATAAAATATGACAAGTTTTGTACAACACAGTCCTTTTAGATACTCCCTTCAACCTGTGAAGCAATGGACTTTAATATTTAATGATCTGCAAAAAAAAATGCTTTTAAAATAAAAGGGTTGAATATATTTAAAGTCTTAATTGGTATTTAATAAATCACTAGAACCACATTGCTTCTAGCATTCCCCAAACTAGCCATGATTATCTGTGTCAAAATCCAATTATTGCCTGAACATTCCTTTCTTTGGAATATCCATTTAGAAAAATATCCCCATCTAATTGTTGCTCAATGGAAAACTTAGTCCTATCAGAGTAGTAATTAGGGCAAGATGAAGTAGGCTTCATATCACAATATCAGATATGGAAGGTACGACATTTGGGAAGCTAGGTGTTACAGTGGATAGTGTGCCAGGCCTGGAGTTAGGAAGATCATCTTCCTAGGTTCAAATCTGGCCTCAGACATTTCATAGCTGTGTGACCTGGGCAAGTCATTTAGACCTTCTTGCCTCAGTTTCCTCATCCATAAAATGATGAAGGAAATGGGAAACCATTCCAGTATCTTTGCCACAAAAAAACATAAGGAGTCACAGAGTCAGACTTATCTGAAACAGCTCAATAACAACAAAATCTTTTAAATTTTGCTACCATTTGCAATCAATCAGTGGAGAAATCATAGAATCTAGCACTTATTTAATAAGAAAATTAGTTGTATAATGCTAGATTGAACTCTCCTCAGATCCATTCTGTTCCTCTCCAATTTGAGGTGTAGCCATTACAGAAGGCATTATTTGACAGATATATATATATATATATATATATATATATATATATATATATATATAAAATTATGTCTTACTTATTTCTATTAATCAGTTCTTTCTCTGGAGATGGACATACACAGTCATTCTATTAACAATATTTCTATTGTTGTATATAATGTTATCTTGTTTCTGCTCATTTAACTCTTTATAAATTCATGTATGTCTTTCTGTGCTTTTTTTTCAAAATTAACCTGCTCACAATTTCTTCTGGCACCGTAGTATTCCATCACTATCATATGCCATATCTTATTTAGCCAATCCCTAATTTCCAATTCTTTGCCACCATAAAGATAGCTACTATAAATATTTTAGAGCATAAACATGTTCTTTTCATTTTTCACTGACTACATTAGGAAACAAACCTAATTGTGGTATTTCTGGGTCAAAAGGTATGCACAGTTTTATAACTCTTTGAGTAACCATTCTAATAGCAATCATGCAATGCTGTCCTGGAGTCTCCATCTCTTCTCTCTTCCCCATATGGTGATAGACCATTTCTCTCTCTCTCTCTCTCTCTCTCTTTGCCTCACTAACTCTTCTTGAGCTGATGTCATACTCCATGAAGATTTCTCTAGGAGAAGTTAGTTGTACTTGCCATGGTCTCAGGGATTTCCCTTAGCTTTATGCAGTAGCTATCACTATGACTTCTTGTTAATCTTATTTTTTTATCTAAATTTATTGTATCATCAGCATGGAGAATTTTCAGTCTAATGCAGATGGATAGCTGCGTGCAACTTATACCTTAGCACTCAGAACAATGTTTAGCACAAACTGGTTTAATCAATGCTTATTTATTCTTATAATCATGACTAATATGGAATTATGATTTGCATAATAATGCATGTATAACCTAGATCGTTTTGCTCATTTTCTCTGGGAGGGTGGAGGAAAGGAAGGACAGAGATACTATGGAACTTAAAAACGTCTGTTGAAAATTGTTATTATATTTAATTGGCAAAATAAAATATATTAAAAAGTGTTCTTAGGTCATTGAAAGACATTGCATTTGGCCAAGGGTTGTGGTCTCAAGAACATTTTATACTCTTAAAATTATTAAGGATTCCTGCCCCTTCCTCTGAGCTTTTGTTTATGTGGATTATATTAATTCATTTCTACCATATTAGAAATTTTAATGTCTTAGTATTATTATAAAAATAGTTTAACCTTGTTTCTGGATCATATTTTGATAACCACTGAACTGAAAACCACACAGTACAAAATAGAGCTTTTAGACAAAGATGTTTTATATGGGACCCAGATCAAAAGGATGCCTACTATTCTCTCCTTCCATTCCCCTGGAATCTGGTCTAGAAACACAACTTTGCCATATATTGTTTTCCTCTCATCTTTTGTATCCATATTAAAACAGGACAGTGCTGCTATAAACACTATATTATTGGTTCAAATGAGTGACCAGTTAATGTGTTTTATCCATATCTACCTCAGTTTCAGGCATTTCTCTTAGATAGCTTCCAGAGGATGAAATCAGAAAATTGATCTTCTACCCTGGGGACATCAAAAACTGAGCAGCTCAGGGGACTTCTTGGTCACATTGCAGATAATAAATAAGAATGGAGAGATATTATCATTTCTGCTATATTCTAGACCTGATAAACTGTGGGGTTTTTTTGCTTCTTTAGTATTAAATCTAAAAAGAGCTTACAAATTGTTTAGTTAACTTCAACTTCATTTTTTTAATGTCACCAATAAAAAAGATGCTAACAATTATCAAAAGCAATTTCTAAGAGAGTGGTATGAATATGGCATAGTGCTGTTATCTAGTCTTAGTTTGCTTTGACTTGGTTGACTTTGATTTTACATTTCCTTGATTATATCTTTGCACAAAGGCTGTCACTAGTAACACTCTGCAACCTACTCAAACTCAATATAGATGTCTTTCTATTGTCCTTTGGACCACTTGTAATTTGGATGTTTGGGATACAACTGTGTTTCATTATTCACAGCCACATAGTATCACTAAGAGAACATTCATATTGAAAAGATTCTGTTTGGTGTCATAAAGCATGTGGCACAATTTGCACAATTATTGCTTTTTCTACTCTTCTGATTCAACTACTGACCCAATTCATATCTGCACTGCTTGTCCAAGATTTATGGCATAACTCAATAGATTGTTCCTCAAAGAGCAGGACCTAATGAGAGCAATGTTTCTTCTTTATCCACTTGCTTTTTTTTCATTGGTAGATGATTGCTCCTTCAAATGATTCGGGATGCCAATTAAGAGACTATCGGTTATTCTATGGTTTTATGACATCAGTATGCCATATACAAACATTATAGTCAACTTCACTAAACCTGTATCATCTGAACTCTGCAGGATCTCTTCAATAAGAGCTGTGAATATCTTTAGGTACCATATGACTCTCTCTTTTTTAATTTCTCCTTGATAAGATTAGATAAGTTTTGATAATCAGAGGAGTTTTAAAGAATGTATTTCAGTGGTTGCTTAAAGGAATCCTGGGTAATCTGAACATAGGCCTTCTCTGGTGAGTATTTAATTTTTTAGAAAATTTTTAATTTATTTTTAACACTTATTTTTAAAATATTGAGTTCTAAAATATCTCCCATCCTTCAACCTTTTCCTCACCTATTGAGAAGGCAAGACATTTGATATCATTTATATATGTAAAATTATGCACATCTTTCCATGTTGGCCATGTTGCAAAAAAGCAAGAAAAATAAAGACAGTGAAAAAATATGCTTTAAATTGCACTCAGATCTCATTAGTTCTCTCTGATGATAGATGACATTTTTCATAAATGCTTTCAAATTGACTTAGTTCTTTATATAGCTGAGAATCACTAAGTTTTCATACTTATCATAAAGCAATAGAACTTTTTATTACTTTGTATAATGCCCTTTTGATTATCTCTTCACTTTGCATCATTTCATATGTTGCCCTCAGAAAACGTATTCTCTAATGGAAGAAATGGAGCAAAAATGCAAGTAGAAACCTAGCTACTTTTTGGTTAAACAAAGAAAGAGACAACTGATACACAACTGGGATGATCTTTGAATAGTATACTCAAACAGAAGTCTGTATGATAAGCAAAGCCTTGAAAGAAGCTTCTTCCTTCCCTTCTTTCATTCTCTCCCTTCCTTCTTCCATGATTATGCCTTTTTTGCAAAGTATAGTCTTTGAGCCATTTTAAAAATTAAGCTTCAGCTAACTTTCACAGTTCTCTTGCATTGTCCCATTGTAACATAAAAGGAACTTGGCATTTTCTACAGCTATGCCACAGGATCACAATTGTTAGCAGGCTTCTTCCAACTTAATGTTGCATAACTACAACTTTTTATTTTTATTTTATTTTTTAAAGATCATTTTGTAAATGATTATTGTAAATAATTGAGCAAAAAAAATTCTATGAAGAACTTGACAAAATTCTTTTAACCAAGTCCTTCATGATTTCAATGGGATGCTGGGCATAAGGTAGAATAAGAGAAATATATTAGAAAATATAAAGTTCAGATTAGATGTTAGATAGATTTGTTGGTACAAAAGCTTTTTATTTATCATAATCAAAATTATTCCTTTTACATCTTATAATACTCTATATCTTGTTTGGTGATAAATTCTTCCCTTCTCCATAGATCTGCCAGGGAAACTATTCTACATTCCCCTATTTTAGTTCTGATATCATTCTTTATATCTAAACCATATTTATTTTTTTACCTTGTCTTGGCACAGAGGGCGAGATATTAATCTATACATAGCTTTTGCCATACTATTTTCCAATTTTCCCAGCAGTTTTTGTGAAAGAGTGAGTTCTTATTCCAAAAGTTGGGATCTCTGGGTTAATCAAACATTAGTTTGCTAAACTAATTTACTTCTGTATATTGTGTACCTAATCTATTACTTTGATTTATCATTCTATTTCTTAGCCAGTACCAAATTGTTTTGATGATTACTGCTTTATAGTATACTTTGAGATCTAGTACTGGTAGGCCTGCTTCCTTCATATTTTTTATTAGTTCTCTTGATATTTTTGATCTTTTGTTCTTCCAGGTGAGTTTTGTTATTATTTTTTCTACTTCTATAATTATTTTATAGTTTTGTATATCATTGAATAAATAAATTAATATAGATAGAATTGGTTTGTTCAATTTTTTTCTGATATGGGATTATTTAAGGATTCTATTTCCTCTTTTGCATTTGCATTTTTGAAAACATTCATTTCACTTAGATTGTCAGATTTATTATTTATTTATATAATTAGGAAAAATAACTCCTAATGATTGCTTTAATTTCTTCTTCATTGGTTGTGAGTTCACCCTTCTCATTCTTGATACTGATTATTTGATTTTATTCTTTCCTTTTTTAAAAATCTAATTATCCACCACTTTGTGTGTTTTTTTCATAAAATCAATTACTAGTCTTAGTAATTTTATTAATTTCTCCTTTAATTTTTAGTATTTCTAATTTAGCCTTTAATGAGGGATTTTAAATTTGCTCTTTTTCTAGTTTTTTTTAAATTACATGCCCAGTTCATTGATCTGCATGTTTTCTATTTTATTGATGTAAACATTTAGAGATAGAAATTTTCCCCTAAGTACTGCTTTGGCTACATTAATAAATTTTGATATGTTGTCTCCTCATTGTCATTCTCATTAATAAAATTGATTGTTTCTATAGTTTGCTCTTTTAACCACTCTTTTAAAGCATTTAATTAGTCTCCAATTAATTTTTTTTAATTTTTCTTTCCAGAGAGCTTTATTGATTATAATTTTTATTGTGTAATGATCTGAAAAAATGCATTCATTATTTCTGCTTTTCTGCATTTGATTGTGAAGTTTTTATGTCCTAATACTTGGTCAAATTTTGTATAGGAGACATGTATACCACTAAAAGGAAGGTATATTATTTTCTATTGTCATTTAATTCTCTGCAGATATCTATTAGTTCTAAGTTTTCTAAGATTTCATTTATGTCCATTACTTCTTTCTTGTTTATTTTTAAACTTGATTTATATAGATATGAAAGACAAAAGTTAAGGTCCCCCACTAGTATAGTTTTACTGTATATTTCTTCCAAAAATTCATTTAATTTCTCCTTTAAAATTTTTTGAGGCTATACCATTTGTTGTATATATTTGTAGTACTGGTATTACTTCATTCTTTATACCTTTTAGCAAGATGTAATTTCCTTCCTTATCTCTTTTAATCAGATCTATTTTTGCTTGAGGTTTGTCTAAAACCATGATTGCTACTCCTGCTTTTTTTACTTTAGATGATACACAATAAATTCTGCTCCAGCTCCTTATCTTTATGCTGTGTGTCACTCTGTCTCAAATGGGTTTCTTGTAAACAACACATAGTATCATTCTAGTTTTTAATCCAATCTAATATCCACTTCTGTTTTATGGGTGAGTTCAACCCATTCACATTCACAGTTATGATTACCAACTATGTCTTCCCTTCTATCTTATTTCCCCCTTTTGAACTTGCTCTTTTTCCTTTCACTCTGTTTCTCCTCACCAGTGTTTTGCTTTTTGTCTCCACATCACTTTCCCCTCCCTCCTATTACCAATCCCCTTGCCTTGTCTTATTCCTCTCCTACTTCTATACAGAGTAAAATAGGATTCTATACCCCAGTGAGTATGATTGTTATTCCCTCTCTGAACCGGTTAATATGAGAGTAAAATTTAAGAATTGCTTGTCACAAGCCTCATCCTCTCCTCCACTCTAATAGTTTTTCTCATGATTTTAGATTAGATAATTTTTCATGTTCCATCTCTCCCTTCCCTTTTCTCTCAGTGCAATCCTTTTTTTTGCCTCTTGATTTTTATTTTGCATTTCATATCATATAACCTATTAACTTCCCCACCATCTGTCCATGCTTACCCTCCTAATTGTTCTACAACTAATAATAATATTTAAGAATTATAAATATCCTTTTTCCATTTGGAATACATATATTTTGATCATATTGATCAAATAAGGTCAAATTTTCTCTTTTATATTTACCTTTTTTTTAGTCTTCTCTTTTGTCTTGTGTTTGAACTTCAAATTTACTGTGTATGTCTGGTCTTTTCCTCAGGAATGCTTAGAAATCTCCTATCTTATTGAATAAAAATTTTTTCCTTAGAATAATATACTCAGTTTTGCTGGATAGATGACTCTGGATTATCAACCCAAATACTGATCACAGGCCTGGGCTAGGGCTCCTGGCCTCACGCTCATCAGGCCCTATAATACAGACTGCTCTGGGCTGGAATTGCAGACTTCACTGCAGGTTTGCTTGGAACATTAAAGGTCATACTTGGGATTGGACTATTGCCAGTTCAGGCAGGGTCTCAGTGTCTGGATATTGACTTTGGCTCGGATTCAGAACCCGGAAAATAGATGTGGGGTGGGAGTGGGGTCCTGTTGTTGGCCTGCTTCTTACTCCTTGCTATATAGCTTCCTGATGGATGTGTTCCCCTCTTACCCCAGTGCCCTAGATGTTCTCTACCCACCTTTCAAATTTTTCTCTTCACAAAAGGTACTTCCCTCTGTCTCCTTATTGGATCTTTCACTCTTGTATTTATTATGTGGTATTATTAAAAGATTTGTTGGAGAGGATTTTCATGATGATTTCGAGCTCCCCTGCTTCTTACTCCACCATCTTTAACTACAACTTTTAAAATATTAATTAATTTTTTAACTTATTGTAAAATGATAAGAACAAACCCATTATATATTGGAATTGGGGAACTTTTTACTGCTATTGATAAGAGATGTATTTTTAGCCAAATAGAAGAAAGAGGTAACCATAACAAGTGATAAAATAGACAGCTTTGATCAGATGAAACTGAAAAGCTTCTACAATGACAAAAAATAAATTATATTGCTCTAGACTTTTCCATTCCACCATTTCCAAAAGTGTACTCATTTTCTTTCCATCCTTTTCTCAAAAAGAAAAGAAAATATGCCCTTACCAACTTCCCTCTTACTGTCTATGGAAACCCCAGGCTCCCAGTGACTTTCCACCAAACTACATTTCTAAGACAGAATAGCTGAAGTAGTTCAGATGAATTCTATCTGTAGTCAGATGTATAAGATAATTTTGTCAGAAGAGTAAAAATGACAACTCTTTTGAGATGGCAACTGAATTCAATAGATGGAAATAGAGATGCTTTCTACATTTTTCCTCTGGCTGATATAATTTTTTGATGAACAGGAAGGAATTATGTTGTTATTTCTAGATACACTAAGAAGATAATGTTAGCTCTTCTGCTTAACTAAATACTTTATACATACAACTCACCATTGAAAAGCATGTAAAGACACTTTAGACAACAATACTATCTTTTACTATATTCTTAAAGCACAGGAAGTGAATTTTGGAGTCAAGAAACAGCTTGTTGCTTTGGTTTTCAGTATCTGTATATATATAACCTAAAAACAGTATAGACTACAGAAGCTGTTGATTGGTTGGTAGGAGGGTAGGTTATCTAAACAGCAGTAATACTAACTTTATTGTGTTTTTTTTTTGTTATATCTTCATGTTGGAGAATGCTTATCTGATTGATTATAGATTCATCTCACCACTCTTATTCCTTGTCACTAACAAAGGGATTACAGAACCTCTTTATGATAATTTCAAGTTAATAAGCTTATTGAATGATGCATTTGTTTCTCATCAATCCACCAAATACAACAACATTTGAAGTTAAAGTCCTTTATTCCCTCATATATCTAAGTCTGCTTGCCAGAGTATTATTTATTGACCTGTCCAAGTGCTTTTCCATGATTTATCACTCTTACTGTCCAAAGATTTCCCCCACTGCTCTGTCATTGCTAAATGTTCTACAATCCACATCAAGTTTTGAAACTACTCCTACCTTGTAATCCCAGGACTTATAAACTTAGCTCTGATAGACCAAGCAGAAGGTTAGATGAAGAAGTTGGGGTGATTTTGTATATCTACATATATTTTATATGCTTTAGAGAAGATCCTGAAATCAGCAATAAGGAAGGGGAACTTTACTGTATTTGATTAGGAGCTCTCAGAGAGAAATCAAAAGGATTGAGGCTGACATGTTAATGTTCTCCATTGAAAAGACTACAAATCACCTACAAATCACCTAATTTTGTCATAAGATGACTCTTCTAAGCAACTCACATTGGACATATCCCTTCCAGGTCCTCTTAATGTCCTAATCTTCCCCTTCATTTATCCCATTTGACTTAGTTCTCTTATTGGTTCCAACATTATTCACCATGATTCTTAGAGATAAAGGAGGGGTCATAAAGATCATTTAATAGCTCTCTCTGTCTCTGTCTCTGACTCTCGTTTCCTCTCTCTTTCATTTGTCATATCAGGAAACTGACACTTAGAAAGAAGAAATTGCTTCTTCAAGGTTACACATATATACAAAAGGTAGAACTAAGACTTACTCCAAATACAGTATTCTTTCATGCTTATAGTTGTGTTGACTCAGGATGATTTTCTGCCTCCTTGGGGCTAAACTTTTTTTTTCTCTTGTGTTTTCCCTAAATTTGGTCAGAGACTGCCCCAACCAAATGATATATGTTACCATATTTGGTTCTTTAACTAGTTCTACACTAATGACTTTCTCTAGGCAGGGCTATACTCTCCTCTTTTATCCACCAATTGAAGGTCATGTTAGATCATTTCTCCTGACATAGATCAGTGATTTAATATGCTCTGTAGTTTTATGACAAAGGAACTACTTGCTTTATCCCTTTAGACTATAGGACCTTGAAGTACCACTGCATTAGGGCTTTAGTGCCCATGTGACCATTCTCCTTATAGAATAGCTGCTTTCCTGAGACTTTCCCTTTCTAAATAACTCAAGGAATCAGGTCACCTAAGTAGTTATCTGTTATTCAGAGTAGACTAAAATGTGGTCTATTTCATCAACTTCTAAAATTTAAGACTAGCATTTTTGCTTTTCATCTATTATATGCATATACTAAAAAACTCAAAACATACATATGTAGCAAGGATCTCTATTTCTTCTTGCCCCTGATGTTGAAGCCTTCAGAAAACTTTGAAGACAATGAAACACTTAAAAATAGATGATGACAATTTGGTCAACCTAGTTTTATCCCTGAACATTTTCACAATGTACTGAATTCCCTTTCCAGGGCTCAAACCTGATAATGCTATGTTCTCTTTTAGATCACTAGGGTACCATTTGTGCACCATTTCAGGCTTAAAATAGAACAGACACACTGTTATCTAGACAGACAAGCTAAAAGTGGACATTGAATGATATTTGTTCATAAAGATCTTGAACAATAAAGAAATTTGCTGCTGGAGCAAAGGTTTTCTTATTGCTCTGGTTGTAAAAATGGAATTTGTCTCAAAGGAGCCATGTCTAAAACACAAAAGAGAAAAAGATGTGTCTATTTATCAGTGAAGGATATGTTTGTTCAGTGATGGATGGAGAGCATCAGTGTGTGGTGAAATGGTTGGGTGATGTCCATATGGGTGATGTACATGCATTGTTGCTTATTTAGTCCAGGAGTTTATAGAAGTGTGCTTAAAATGTAAGGCTTAATTAGTACATAAGGATTCCAAAGATGAGCTGAGGAGGAAAAAAAATTCTGTGCTCAAGAGGAAATATTGAAAATTCAGCCATAACTCTTTGTCCTATAACTGACATTTTGTCTCTTTGCTTCACTCCCAGTCAAGTAGGTAAAAGCTTGGTATTCCATTCCTGGAATTCCATTTAACCTTTCTGAACATTAATCATACCATCTGGGAAATGAGGCTTCTTGCCTCGGCAACTTTTCAGAATGATTATGAAGATTAAGTGAAAAAATAACTTTGATAGATTTGAAGCTGGAGGAAACTTTAGAAATTGTTCAGACTAACCTATTTATTTTTCAAAAGAGGAAAATAAATCATAGAGAGGGAAACTGACTTTTCTAAGGTCATATGGCTAATAAGGAAAAAAGCCAGGATGTGATCCCAAGTCTGCTCACTACATATCAACTGTTCTTTACCACTATTAGCTTGGGAAAGAGCTTTGATTATTCTAAAGAGTTATAAAGGTGAGGCATCTGAGTGGCACAGTGGATTGAGAGTCAGGTCTAGAGATAGAACATCTTAGGTCCAAATTTTGTCTCAGAATACTAGCTGTGTGACTTAGCATTAATTCTAAGATGGAAAGTAAGGGTATTTTTTAAAAAGAGTTATAGAGAAAAGATGGCAGCTTAGTAGTAGAAAGCTGAAACTTCTCTGACAATCCTTCCAAATGAATATTTTAAAAATCCCTCAAAATGACAGGAGTCAAAAACCAATAGCAAGACAGAGTGAGGGTGTTCTCCAAATGAATACACCTTGAAAGGCAAGCAGAGAGAGTTTATTTTCATGGGATAAGGGAGAACCAGAAGTAAAACTTCATAAAAAAGGGTACCCCACCACCTACTACACCAAGTTTCTGTAACTAGGTGTAGGCTAATTTGGGATCTCAGGACACAGTTTGTATCTACAAAACAGTATCTCAAACACAATCTTTGAAGTCCCAGATCATGGCCCTAGCCCTCAGTGAGGTCCAAAAGTCCATATCACTGGACCCTTTGGAATCTGCACTGCTGCCCTGAAAACCTAGACCCATGCAAAATAGTTTATAGTGCTGACCCCTGCAAGCCAATGGCAGAGAAGACAGAACCATCAACTTTCATAATCCCCATTCCAAAGGCAAAAAAAGACTGGTGGAATGAGCAAACAGCAACAGAAACATTTAATCTTTGAAAGTGCCTATGGGGACAAAGAGCAAATTACAGAATGAACAGGAAATGTTGTGATCCAAGTAACCATATGCAAAACGTCAAAGAAAAATGGGAAAAAATGAAAATAATATAAAAAGAAAATAAAAGTTTTTAAAAAGGAATATTGATCAGCTGGGGGAAAAGGGCAAACAAATCCAATGAAGAAAAGAGTGATATGAAAAGTAGAATGAATGAAGTGGAAAAGGGAGATCAAAAGGTCATGGATGAACTTCAGTCTTCAAAAATTAGAAACAAGCAAATAGAAGCTAATAACTTCATGAGACATCAAGAAACAAAACAAAATCAAAAGAATAAAAAAAGAAAATATAAAATATCTTATAAGAAAAAAGTGACCAAGTGACCTGGGAAATAATTGCAGGAGAGACAATTTAAGAATTATTGGACAGCTTGAAAGTCATGACCAAAAATAAAATTAAAAAAGCCTAGACATCATATCACAAGAAATTATTGAGGAAAACTGCACTGATATTCTTGAACAAGAGGATAAAATAGAAACTGAAAGAATCCACAGATCACTTCATGTGATAAATCCCCAAATAACAACTCTCAGGAATGATATAGCCAAGTTCAAGAGCTACCAGGCAAAGGAGAAAATACTGCTAGCAGCCAGTAGGAAATAATTCAAATATCATGGAGACCCCATCAGGATTACACAGAATCTGGCTGTTTCCATAATGAATGACTAGAAAGCTTGGAATATTATATTCAAGAAGGCAAGGGAACTGGGTTTACAACCAGGAATAACCTACCCATAAAAACAGATTATATTCTTTCAGAGGAAAGCACATTCTCTTAATAAAATAGATTTTGAAGCATTCCTGAAGAAAAGACCAGACTTAAACAGAAAATATGATGTCCAAATACAAAATTCAAGAAAATCATAAAAAGGTAAATGAGAAAGAAAAAATTTAAGAGTTTCAATGAGATCAAATTGTTTATATTCCTATAAGGAAAGATGATAGTTATAACTCTTAAAAATTATCATTATTATAGTACTTAGAAGTATACATAGACAGAGGGTGTTGTAGTAAGTTGTTTAGGATGATATGTAAAAAAACTAGGAGTGAAAAAGAGGATTGTACTAAGAGAAATGGGAAGAGAAGTAAAATGGAGTAAATTATATCACATAAAGAAGAGTGGGGGGAATACAATTAAAATGGAGGGGAGGATGAGGGTGATGACAGTAATACTTTAACCTTACTTGAATTGTAATTTGCACAAAGAAGAAAGAAAAGTTTCATTGGGGTAAGAATACTATCTTACCCTATAGAGAAGAAGAAGGGAAATAACTAAGGGGGTGGTAGGGAAGGGAGTAATATAAAGGAGAAAGAAGTTGGGAGTATAATTAAATGATCCTATAGAGAAGTAGGAGCAGAATAAGAAGGGTGGTGGGAAGGGGAGTAATATAAGGGAGGGAGAATAGGAGGGAGTGACTAAAAGCAAAACCCTTATGTGGAGGGGAAGAGTGAAAGGAGAAAAGGCAGAATTAAGAGAGGCAGTCAAGATGGAGAGGAATACATAGATGGTAATCATAACTGTGTATGCAAACAGGATGAACTCACCCATAAAACAGAGGCAGATAGCAGAGTGGATTAAAAACCAGACTCCTACTATATGTTGTTTACAAGAAATTACATTTGGGGGAGATGGACACACAGAGTAAAGGTAAGATGCTATAGCAGAATCTATTGCACTTCAACTGAGACAAAAAAAGCAGAATTAGCAATCATGATTCAAACAAAGTTAAAGCAAAATTAAATCTGATTAAAAGAGATAAGGAAGGTAATTACATCCTGAGAAAAAGTAGTATAGATGATGAAGAAATATTAGTACTTAACATATATGCACCAATTGGTATAGTATAGAGATTTTTAAAGAAAATGCTAAAGGAGCTTAAAGAGGAAACAATAAAAATATACTAGTGGAGGACCTCAACATTACTCTATCAGAAGTGGATAAATCTAGTCAAAAAATAAATAAGGAGGAACAAAATGAAGTGAATGAAATTTTAGAAAGATTAGATTTAATAGATATCTGAAGAAAACTGAATAGGGATATAAAGAAATATACCTTCGTTTCAGTAGCACATGGTACATATACAAAAATTGTCCATGTACTAGGCCATAAAAACTTCACAACTAAATGTAGAAAAGCAGAAATAATAAATGTAATGTTTCCAGATTACAACACAGTAAAAAATTAATAAAGGTTCATGGAAAGGCAAATTAAAAATTAATTGGAAACTAAAATAATTTAACTTTTCAAAGCAGATGGGTCAAAGAACAAATCATAAAAATAATCACTTATTTCATTAAAGAGAATAATGATGAGGACACAACATATCAAAATTTATGTGATAGTTAAAGAATTACACAGGGGAAATTTTATATCCCTGAATATTTCTATCAGCAAAATGGAGAAAAACAGATTAATGAATAGGGAATGCAACTAAAAAAACTAGAAAAAGAAAAAAATGAAAATCCCATTTAAAGACTAAATTGGAAATCTTAAAAATCAAAAGAGTAATTAATAAGATTGAAAGTAAAATAATTCTTGAATTAAGACTTGAATTAGAACTCTTGAATTAATAAATACAACTAGAATATGGCTTTATGGAAAAAAACAAATAAAATAGGTAGAGTATTAGTTAATTTGATTTAAAAAAGAAAGAAGCAAATCAAATTACCATTATCAAAAATGACAAGGGTGATTTCACCTCTGATGAAAGGAAATTAATATACTCATTAGGAGCTATTTTGCCTAATTATATAACAACAAATCTGATAATCTAGGAGAAAAGGATAAATATTTATATAAATATAAATTTCTGAGATTAACAAAGGAGGTAATAGAATACTTAAATAATCCCATCTCAGAAAAAAGAAATTGAACAAACTATCAATGAACTCCCCAAGAAAAATCTACAGGGCCAGATAAATTCCCAAGTGAATTCTATCAAACATTTGAAGACCAACTAATCCCAATGCTGCATGACACAAATATGGTCCTGGTACCTAATCCAGGAAGAGCAAAAACAGAGGACATAAATTACAGATTAATTTTATTAATGATTGAAGCAAAAAACTTAAATAAAATACTAACAAAGAGACTACAGCTCTATATCACAAAGATTATTAACTATGACCAGGTAGGATTCATACCAGGAATGCATGGCTGGTTTAATTATAGGAAAACTATCAGCATAATTGAGCATATCAAAAATCAAACTAACAGAAATCACATGATTATCTCAATAGATGCAGGAAAAGTCTTTGACAAAAAGTAATATCTATTCCTATTGAAAACAGTAGAAAATAGAAGAATTAAAAGCCTTTCCTTAGAATAATAAGTAATATTTGTTTAAATATTACTATTATTAAATATTATTTATTTATTTATTTAAAACCATCTCTAATAGGGAAAAGTTAAATTCCTTCCCAATAAGATCAGGGATGAAGGAAGGATACCTATATTGTCACCACTATTATTTAATATTGTTCTAGAAATGTTACCTTAAGGTATTAGAGAAAAAAAAATATAAGGAATTAATGTAGGCAGTAAGGAAACTAAATTATCACTCTTTGTGGATATGATTGTATGCTTATAGAATTCTAGAAAATCAACTAAAAACTAGGTGACAT
Organism: Monodelphis domestica; assembly: GCF_027887165.1. Lineage (NCBI taxonomy): Eukaryota > Metazoa > Chordata > Mammalia > Didelphimorphia > Didelphidae > Monodelphis > Monodelphis domestica. Next base: position 503,679,506 of record NC_077229.1, on the reverse strand, counting down.
CATTAATAACTTTAGCAAAGTTATAGGATACAAAATAAACCAACATAAATCAACAGCATTTATATATATATATATTTCTAACAAAACCCAACAGCAAGACTTTAAAAGAGAAATTCTATTTAAAATCATGCTAGGCAATGAAGTCTTTGGGAATCTATTTACCAAGGCAAAAGGAGGAATTAGTTAAGCAAAATTACAAAATACTTATCACACAAATAAAATTAGATCTAAACAATTGTGAAAAAAAACATTCATTGCTCATGAGTATAGCAAGTTAACATAATAAAAATACAGTGTGAAATTCATTTACTTATTCAGTGCCATACCTATCAAACTACTGAAAAACTATTTCATAGAACTAGAAAAAATAATAACAAAATTCATCTGGATGAACAAAAGGTCATGAATATCAACAGATTTAGTGAAAAAAATATGAAGGATGGTGCTTTAGCAGTACCAGATCTTAAACTATACAATGAAGCAGCAATCATCAAAACAATCTGGTACTGGCTAAAAAAATAGAAGGGTATATGAATGGAATACACTAGGGGTAAATGACCTCAGTGATCTAGTGTTTGATAAACTCAACAATTCCAGCTTTGGGGATAAGAAATGACTGTCTGACAAAAAGTTTTGGGAAAATTAGAAAACAGTATGGCAAAAATTAGGTTTAGAGCAATATCTTGTATCCTTTGCCAAGATAAGGTCAAGATGGGTATATGATCTAAACATAAAGAGTGATGTTATAAGTAACTTAGGGGAACACAGAGTAGTTCATCTGTCAGATCTATGGAAAAGGTAAGAATTTATGACCAAACAAGAGATAAAGAGCATTATAATATGTAAAATGAATAATTCTGATTATGCTAAATTAAGATGGTTTTGTATAAACAAAACCAATGTAACCAAGATTGGAATGGAAGCAAAAAACTGAGAAAAGAATTTCATGATGATTTTCTCTGATAAAGGTCTAATTTCTTAAACATAAAAAGAACTAAGTCAAATTCTTAAGAAACCAAGTCATTCCCTTATTTATGAATGGTCAAAGGATATGAATAGGCAATTTTCAGATGAAGAAATCAAAGCAATCAATAATTATGTGAAAAAATGTTCTAAATCTCTCTTGATTAGAGAAATGAAAATTAAAACAATTCAGAGCTACCACCTCATGCCTATCAGATTGGCCAATATGACCGTAAAGGAAAGAAATGAAAGTTGGAGGGAATATGGAAAAATTGGGACACTGATGCATTGCTGGTGGAGTTGTGAACTGATTCAATGATTCTGGAAGACAATTTGGAATTATGCCTAAAGGGCTATAAAAGAATTAATTCCTTTTGATCCAGTAATCTATCGGGTCTCTATCCAAAGTAGATTAAAAAAAAAAAACTGGGAAAGGACCTGTTTGTACAAAAAAGATTTATAGCTGCTCTTTTTGTGGTGGTAAAGTATTGACAACTTAAATGATGTCCCTCAGTTACAAAATGGATAAACAAATTGTGGTACGTAATGGTGATGGAATACTAATTGGCTATAAGGAATGATGAATAGGATGATTTCAGAAAAACTGGAAAGACCTATATGAACTGTTGCTGAGTGAAATAAGCAGAACCCTGAGATCATTATACACAGTAACTGCAATATTGTGAAATGATCAAATGTGATTGATTTTTACTATTAATAGGAATACAATAATCCATGAAAATTCTGAGAATTTATGAAAAAGAATGCTATCCACCTGTATAGAAAGAACTGTTGGAGTAGAAATGCAGATAAAAATATATGCTTTGTCACTTGTTTAGGTGGTTATATGTTTTGGAGTTTTGATTTTATAAGATCATTTGTTTTATAAAATGAATAATATGGAAATATGTTTTGCATGATAATACATGTATAACCCAGATTAAATTGCTTGTCAGCTTCAGGAGGGAGGAGAGAAGAGAGGGAGATAATATGGATCATATGACTTTGGAAAACTTACGTGGAAATTTGTTATTAAAATAAAAAAAACACAAATTTATAAAGGCAGAAGAGATGAAAATTCATGATCCTACAGCCAAACAAAATAGTTTCCTTTACCTAATATTTGTTGATCCTTGGAAAATAGACATTTAATCACAAGACTGTATTGAGAGTTTTCCTGGTAAGACATGACAAAACTTGGATGCCACTGACATTGTCTTTAATATCTTAGAGTCATCTCTATGTTATAATGAAGTATCCAAATAGAACTTCTATGAGGAATATGACTGTAATTTTTTTGCCATTGAAGACATTATTGAAAAAGAATCCTGGAGCTCTGCAGAAGTATAATAAAAACAAATGGGAAATTAGGAATGTGTAATTATATCCTTCCATGTTAGTCTTGTTTTGATGTTTCATGATAGTATGGAGATAACCTGGGTTTCTGAAGAGAATACCAGTAGCATGTAAATTCTGTCAGGTCCTACCAAATTAGAAAGGCTAAACTTGTATGCTTATTGTCCAAGGATTAGCATAAACAAGTTAAGAGAAGTTCATTATCAGAGTGGTTCCTGAGTAATGAATGTTTCTTCAATGAACTCTTGAAGACTATTTATCAAGCTGGAAAGGGTTCATGATTTGAGTTACTGAAGTAGCTACACTGATGAAATCATAGTTCTTTAAACTATCAACTATGGTATTTGATTTATTTATATGGATATTTTTGAGGAGCAATTCATATAATGGCCAGAGAATTAGCCTCAAGGTCAAGAAGAGCTAGATTCAAATTCCACTTAAATGTGTTGGCTTTATGGTCTTTGTCAAGGCACATAATCTTTTAGAACTCTAACTCTCTAGGATTATAAATTACAGAAAGGATGCTGACCTTCATTGGTATTTTGAGATTCTTCTTCCAGGAGTTCCTTCCCCATGGAACCTCATGGGTCAGTTCTTAATGTATATATTTTGTATTTAGGTCAATACAGCAAAGATAATTGATTTTACTGGCATGGGAGCTCCCTCCACCCATCACAGATATGTAATTTAGTAGATAAGACTTTGGGAGTGACATCTAAGGCTCCCAGAATTTAACTTGGTCTACGGTCACAAAGGTAATGTCCAAATCAGGATATGATCAGCAACCTTTTTTTCTCCAATACTTTATCTATTATATTATACTACTGCTAATTTTCACAATCATCACATTCTTTTGTTTTGTTTTGTTCTCTAGTATTCCTTGTGATTATGTAAATAATTCATTAGAATAAAATTAAAGCAGAAAGGCAGCATAACATAGTAGTGAGAAAGACAGGCTTAGAGTCAAGAAGACATGAGGACAAATCTTTCCCTCTCACACATACTAGCTATGTGACTATTTGAAAGTTTCTTAACTTAGTGTCCCTGAAAACTCTCAGTTATTATAAATAGCAGAGCATTGCTAATCTGTATTGATTGAGGAACATCTTCTTGAGAAAGCCCCTCACCAATGAAAAACCCCAGGATCATCTCTATATGATGATGAAGCTCCAAAATAAAATTTCTGTGGAGGATATAATAATTTATTTCTACCACTGAAGGCATTATTCAGAGATAATCACATTAATTCAGAAATAATTCCAGTTTAAAAGAAAGAAATAGAAGAGGATAGGGGGAGAAAATGAAGAGTTAGAACTTTGCTCTTTCAACTATAAGGAACCCATGAAATAATTCTATTAAAGTGCATGATCTATAATAGGTAATTAAGAAATGCTTAGTATTTATATGAATGATTTTGAATCTTTGGGATCTTAGGCTCATAGATTTAGAACTGAACAAGACTTTAGAGTTCATGGAGTTCATTTCTCTCATTTTTTGAAACTGATGTAAAGAGAAGTTAATTGGCTTGCCAAGGATCATGCAACTAATGTCTTTGGTGGGATTTAAACTCAGTTCTTCTTAAATCTAAGTCCATTGAACTCCATGATATCATATGGATAAGTTAATGCATATTTTCACAATGTATAATATTTATTCCCAACTTTTTATCCATTTTTCTTCCTTCTCAATTAGTTTACTAATTTTCTTGTAACCTAAGCCAAGAAAAGAATGTAAACAGCTATTACTGACATCATTGAACCTTCACTCCAACCATAAAATTTCCCCAAACTATCTCTTCCCTTTCCCCTACCATTCAAACAGTGTACATCTTATACATTAGAAGTGACGTTTATAAATGCAACCGCTAAGTGTCTGTGCTATGTGTCTGTCTTTAAATCACTTTGTTCTTTTTATTTTTTTGGAGATGGTAGGGAAAGTGAAAATGGAAATCATCCACACAAAGTCATAACAGGGAAGATTAAAATCTTTGTGAAAAGGATGTAGGAACTTTGGTGGATTGCATCTTTATGTAATCCTTGTGCTTTTTGGGTCATCACTGAAACATGGCAGGTCTAAAAGTGATTTTGAGCTGCTTTAAGAGAAACAGAATATTAACAAACAGGAGATGAAAGTCCTTCATTTTTCTGCCCTGGCCATATTACATCTGGGGTACTTCATTCATTTCTGCATATGACATATTTGAATGGATAATGACAGGTTCTGGAAAAGGCAAACATTATAGTGGCAAAAACTATAACTGTCAGGTGACGATCCATGGAAAGAGTTGGAATTATTCAACCTGCAAAACAGAATATTTAGGGACATGATAGGTCTTTTTAAGTTCAATATTAACATTATTTATAGTTTGGCCCCAGAAAGTAGCATGGGACTGATAGTTACAGGGAGGCAAAATTTATGAACAGTATAAGGTAAAACTACCTAGTAACAAGGCTGGCAAAACCCCTAATCTGCCAGATTTCTGATGTTTGGGAACTAGGATTTCTGGGAAGAATTTGTGAAGATTTCTGGGACTATTTTGCAGAGATTTCTGGGAGAAAAACACTTGGAGTTGAGCCTACTTGATAATGTAGGGTTCAGAATTTCCACTGTTCCATGAAATCACGTGGGTAGGCTCCCTTCAGGACTGCTGTCAGGTCCTGAAGTTTTGATCCTTGACTATCCCTTCCTGAGAGGCTATAATGAGACCTTGGAACTATTGCCACTGTGACTGATCATAAAAGTGTTTGCTATGGGGATAGAACAGAAGAGGACTTGGTAAAGAAAGAGTGCCAGGAAATGAAAGTGATGATCAGTGAATACTTTCCCCTCAATCTTCCAGCTCTGTGGTTGGAATGGGACCAGTGATCATTAATTGTTCCTCTTTCTTAGTTTTGTCTGTTCCTTCCCATAAGGGGTAAGAATCTAAAATAATTAGCTTTCTGCTATAGCTCGAAGCACTCTATGCTGACTATACTACTCTCCCTTTCTTCCCTTTTGTAATAAACAAACAGCTGTTAAATTTTATTACAGTGTTAATGTTAATAATCCAAATAGAGATTTGGGGAAGGGGTAAAACTGATTAGAAAGGAAAAGACATTTACAGCCTCACTTTGAATGTACAAGGAGAAGTCATAGTTAATGAATTAACTTCTCCTCCCCCAACCAATATATTTTTGTCAATGTCCCAGTAACTTCCCATCTCAGATTCAGTCATTCAATGGAGATGGAATGCAATGCTGCCAAGTCTCACTTCTCAGTTCAAACTGAAACTTCAGGGGTTAAGTGACTTGTAGAAACCAATTCTCTGAGGGCAAACAGTATTTTGTATATTTGCACTTAACAAGTGTTTGTTGAATCAATCAATCAATCAATCAATCAATAAGTATTGAATTAAATGGAATTACTCAAGATCCCATGCTGCTAAGTCAAAGTGCTATCTTTGTAACGCAGGGAGTTGGGAGTATCTCTAGTCCAGATTTTGGTTGCTTTGGGGCAGTGATGGTGAACCTTTTAGAGACTGAGTGCCTGAACTACAACCTTCATGTTGCATGTGAACTCCCCACCTTACCCCAGACAGGGGATGGAGGAAACACTACCATCGGGCTGTTGGGCAAAGGAGTGGGTCATGTGAGAAATGTCCTCAGGTATGTGGAAAGGGGAAGGGGAGCATCCCCCTCTGGTATGTGTGCCATAAGTTTGCAGACGTGACTTTAGGGTTTTGAAGGGCATACATTGAAGGGTATATATTGAACTCGGTGCTCCCTAATTCTTCTCTTTGAGATCAACCAATATTTTCCTGATCAATTGCTTGACTTATTTCTAAATTACAAGAATTCTATAGAGCAAAGGAAAATCTATGGTCTATTTAGGGGAAAAGTTTTAAGTAGCTACAATTGGAGAATAGAAACTGAAAGTTCCAAAGGTAGAGATTTCTCCATTGATGCCGATGGAGATGATCTAGTTGTGATTGAAATCTGACAGGATCATAACTCTAGAACTGGAAGGAACCACAACAGGCATCTACTTAAATCTCTTCATTTTGTAGATGAGGAAATAGAGTTCCAGCAGGTAAAAGCATTTTTCCCATAAACACATAGGTGATAAATAGGAGAGATAGGATTTGAAGCCAAGTCCTTTGACTCCAGATTCAGTGTTCTTTCTACTATATCACATTGCCTCTAAAGACACATATAGCTTTTGCTTTGCTTTGGTCATGTGTAGCCACTATTTAGTTTTCCTGTCATGATCTACCATATTCTTTAAGACTAAGCACTATAACATCATTTTCTTAAACCCTTACCTTCTCTCTTAGTATTATTTCTAAGGTAGAAGAGCAATAAGGGTTAGGAAATTGGGTTAAGTGAATTGCCCAAGATCATGCAACTAGGAAGTGTCTGAGGCCAGGTATGAACCCAGATCCTCTTGACTCAAGTCAACACTGATGCTCTATCAACTGTGCTACCTAGCTGTTCCCCATGCACCATAACAACTTACCATTTTGCCTGGCTGTCGACAGGGACAAAAAAAGGACTAAGAGAGAAAATGAATTCATTTAATTTAGTGCTCTAAGGACTTGTTTTCCTGAGAGGAAAAATGATCAGTGGAACAAATCATTTGAATCAACAAAACATAAAGAATACCTAAAATATGTGCTTTTGTTCTTAGGAATAACATGTCCTTGCTTTCTCATCAGCCTCCTTTCCTCCTTTTGCCAACTTATTACAAAGGATGAGAGAATAAGTCCTTTGCATGGATAGTCAGAGAAAATCACTTTCCTAAAAGCATGAGGGAGATAGGTGGCACAGCGTCGAGAAGACTGGGCACTACCACCTATCTGAGTTCCTATGCAGTCCCAGAAACTTGCCACCTATGTGATCTTGGGCAAGTCATTTAACCCCTGGTTGCCTCAGTTTCCCCAAGGGTAAAATAGAGGTCATAGTAGCATCTACCTCTCATGGTTGTCAAGGTCAAATGAGATAATAATTGTAGTGTTTCATATTGTATTCACATTGTAGGTGCTACACATATGCTAACTATTATTGTGGTGGTGGTGGTTGTCAGTATGGACCAGCAGGCCAGCCAGACAAAATGGGAGGGTAGAGGAAGATGGATGGTGCTTTATGGAGCTGAAGAAGGGATAGGGGCACCAGGAAGGAATTTGCAGTTGTCAATAGCAATAAATGAAGGGGCTTACTCCATAGAAACTCTGGCTGAAATTCCATCGCATAAAATCAAACTGAGGAAGGAAAGTATGAGCTGTGTTTCTCAATGAACAATTATTATTGATGTACTGACATCCATTACTCTTGAAATGACTCCTATTCAGATACTTTACCCTCTTAAACAGCAGCAGTCTGCTCATATCTCTAGGCCTTCCATAAACTTCCCCAGCAATATCAATTGATTGCTTCCTGATTTTCAATCTTCATCTCTGTAGGAGCAATACAAAAAACTCTCTTGACGTCATTGTTAATTGGGGAGAAATTAATCTGTTTATTTTATAATTACTAACAGAGCCTGTGGAGATCTTTTTAGGAGACAGATGAAAGATAAATAGATTTTGTTAGCTTATAAACACAGGCTTAAATTTAAAGTTAGGTAGTTTCAATTAGAAATATGATTTTATGGACTCATTCTGAAGATGATAGAGGTTCTCTTGAGGTCCTCTGACTCAATCCCCTGACCCTGGGAGGGTGAGTCACTAAAATCACCCAGGGCAAATGGTTGTATCTGTTCTATTGGAATAAGTCTCTAGGGAGACTTTCCATGCCTCATCTTTCTTTCTCTCCTCCAAACATACAAATATATTTCCTTAGCCATGGCAGCCAGTTGGGTTGTGTCAATATAACAGGAGAAGATCTAAAGGCACAGACAACATTCTTGTCAAAATTGCAGGTGATACAAAACGAGAGAAGTTAATTGACATGTTAAATGATATGGTCAAAGTCCAAAAATCTCTCTCTAAACTAAAATATTGAATTGAATCTAAAATAGAGTGAAAGAGAGGAAAAAAATCAAAGAAATAGGAAAAAAGAAAAAGAAAATGTAATATACACAAATTAAAACCTGGTCCCTGGGTTCAAAAATTCATATTATAAGGCTGAGATATAAGAGTCTATAAAGTAAAAACTGTTTCTTCATCTCTAGTCTTATAAATAGGTGGAGAAAAAACTGGCCATATGATTTCCTTAAATTAACCTATCAAGTACTTGAGAACAATCAGCTTCCATTTGATTTTATCTTCTTACATTTAATCAAAATCAATTCCTTTAACCTTTTTTTGAAGGGATTTTATTTATTTAAAAACATATTAACAGCAGCTAACATTTATATATACTTTAAAGTTTATAAAGCCCACTATTTCATTTTATCTTCACCCTTGCAGGTCAATGATATTATTCTTGCCAATACTTTTAAATAGGGAAACTAAGGCAGGCAAAGATTAAATGATTTGCCCAGAGTCACATGTCTAGTAAGTATGTGAGGTTAAATTTGAACTGAAGCCTTTCTGACTCCAGAAGCTATGCTTTATCCATTGCCCTCCACAGTAATGTATTGTGAGTGGGAAGAACAGTGAATTTTAAGAGCCAGGGTTTGAGATCTGGGTCCAAAGCTTCCAAATTGTGTGACTGTGGATGTCAGTTCAGCTTCCTCACTGTAAAAGGATAATAGTAAAATTAACATTATTTACTTCAGGAAATTATTTTGAGAAAAAAGTCTTTTGTAGACTCAATATATTATGTGGAATTGTGAGCTTTTATTATTTTTACTAATACTTTTGAGATACTAATTTTTGTAACTTTTTTTTAAAAATAGAGACCAAAATCATAACATAATTTATCCTGCCTAATCCTTAAATTGTTGATCTGTTTCACCCTTAAGAGACTTCCCTTGAATTTGTAAAACATATTCTTCAATGTTTTCAAGTTGCTTATTAAATAACCTTTGTTAGGAGAAAGTAGAATTATTGTTGATAAATTTGGGCTGCTTGTTCTTTTTATTCTTGTATTTGTTTAGACAAAAACATAATTAAATCATGATGGATTTAACACATTTTCTCAGTTTCCCAGCTTCCCCGCCCCCCCAAGGCCAAACCCTCCCATATTAAAGTTGTCTGCTCTGTCCAGTTGATTTGGGAAATTTTTATCCAGGTCCAGATCCATGAAGCAAATAAAGCATTTCCTTGCCCACTGCATTTTCCCTACCTAATAATGGAGAATCAATACTGACAGAATTCCCACACCATCTTTCAGAATAGCTAAAAGCTCTAAAAACTTCATTTTATTTCTGCAAACTAGGTAGATGGGAGATATTATATTTAATTTGAAAATGGCAAAACTAAGGTCTCTGGGTGACTATAATAAAGGACTAGACAATTTCCAAGGTCTAATCCAGTTTTTGTATTTTAGTAGAAAGGTCACTGGATATGGAAAATTTAAATTCTTTCTCTGACACTTAGTATCTGTGGGCATGCAACTTAACTCAGGAACTTGGTTTTTTATACTGTAAAATAAAAGGATTAGACCTCTATGCAAACTTTCAACGCTATATCTATTATATTTTGAGGCTAAGTAAAGTCTGTTTAGTAATCTTAAAAGTGTCAAAGAGACATTGGATTAGGTAACTGAAGGAGATTATGGTTATTGACATCTTTCAGAAAAAGCTAGACTAGATGAGGAGAGGCACTGACCATGACCGGGAGCCCGTAGAAAGAGAGCATCTATGAAAAGTCATTTCAAGGTTCTTTGGATCCACTCATTGTGGAGATGATTTTATGCTGGTGACAATTTTTTCAAGAAATATTGATGATATTGCCTTTACTTTTGTCCATTTCCCATCTTCCAAATCAAAGGATTATACATCTAGAGCTAGGAATAATGCCAACCGCCTATTTTCCATTTGAGGAGACCCAAGACGTTAAGTGATTTTCTTAAGATCATGTGGGTAAGATCTGATAGCAGAACCAGTGCTCTTTTGTACCATGCCATCCCCAAAGCTTATTTAAACTTGACATAGACCTGTTGTAATGCACTCGGTATCTTCTAATTATAATGTCTGAAGAGGCAATGTTTCTTAACTTTAAGTTAATTTATTAATTGACCACTAAAGAAAATAAAAAAATGGCTAGTAGATGCCTTCACAATTCAAACAGGCACCAACAATAGCAAGGGGGGCAAAAGAAAGAATTCCTCTGGTGCATGTCTTATCCCTTGTAACCTCACAATTTCGTCCCTCACCTGAGCATCTCAGGACATCACCGCTTGGCAAAACAGCCTCTGAGAAAATGGACTTAGAGACCCCAACTCCCCACCACCTTATCACAGGAAGTCTAGAGTCTTAAGGATGCCAACATGCCCCTTCCTCCTCATCCAAGTAATTGGTCACAGCAATCCAAAATAGTGACTAGAGTGCTTGCTCACTTCATTACCTAAAAGAGATCTGGGAGCAAATTACTACTCTAGTGTAGAAATTAGAGGTTCAAGAAAGGCTTCACCAAAAATATCATTACAATGCATTATTAATTTTCTACATAATTTTATCCTTACTTTTAACTTATTTTAACTTTGATCTTCCCTCTAATCAGTCACATAATCATAGAATTTCAGATGGTCTCACCACAGAGGGAGATAATTCTATAAAGACTCCATTCTCTCAATTGTTTAAGAGGGGAGTTTATTATCATTATTTTCTATCTCCTCAGATCCCTGGAACATAAGAATTACAGTCTATTGGAACTTCACATATACCATACTTAGCAAAGCCTCACCTCTTCTTTTCCTGACATCTATGACTAAGGATTTTTTCTACAAAGTCCAAAACAATTTTTTTTTTCTATAACAACTTCTTCTTTGAATTTCCTATCTTCCCCTGTGCTTTCTGGAATCCACTTTTTGTTGTTAATGTGACAAAATGTATTGGGCACCTGTGCCACTTTATACGTATCTCACATGATGTTCAGAATATCGAAGCAGTGCCACCAATTCATGTATTTGTTTTCCCTTACTTCCTTAAATATATAATTATAAAAGGTGTCATTTCTTTAATTAAGAAGAAAACAGTATAATATAAAATGTGTCCACTCTATTCAAATCACCAGCCCAGTGGGTCTTGGCCCTGTCTCAAATACATGCACCATAGATTCCCTATAATTTTTCCAACAGTATCTTAACATGTCTAAAATCCAATGCTTCATCTTTTCTCCTCTGTTGGTACCTCCTATCTTTTCCTTTTCTATTGAGGATATTTCCATCTTTCCAAATATGGGTCTTGCAACTTCAGTCATCTCTGAATCTTCCTTTTGCCTTCATGCTCCATATACAATGTACTCCTGAATCATGATCATTCTGCTTGCCCAGTATCTCTCAATTCTTCTCTCCATCCACAAATTAACAAGACTAGTTGGTGTTTCTGCATCATCACTGATGTCTTCAATCCATCTTGACATATTGGCCAACTTGACACTCCTAAAGTTCAAGTCTGAACATGTCACTCCTCTGGTCAAGAAGTGCCAATGTCTTCCAATTTTTTTTATGGGAATTTTATGATAAAATGGAAACTCCTTTGTGACATGTAAAGTCGTTCTTTCTCCTGCCAATATTTCTGGGTGGCTCAGTGTATAGAGCACTGGCTGTCAAATGAGGAAGACTCACCTTCATTTGTTCAAATCTGATCTCACACCCTTATTAGCTGTATAACCCTAGGCAAGTCACTTAACCTTGTTTGCCTTGGTTTTCTCATCTGTAAAATGAGCTGGAGTAGGAAACCACTCCAGTATCTTTGCTAAGAAAAACCCAAAGGGTCACAGAGTCAAACATGACTGAAATAATTAAACAAGAACAATATCTTTCTAGTATAGTTATATAGTATTTCCCTTCATATACAGTACACTCCCACCAAACCATCCTCTTTGATGGTCCCTAAAAATGACATTAAATCTCCCACCCTGATTTTCTGCTTATATGTTAAGTCCTGTCAAGGGAATCTCTCCTTTCTTAACTTAGTTCTTGAGATAGTCAGAAGTACACCCTTTTTCTACAGGCTTTTCCCAATTCCCCAGTTGTTAGAGCCCCAACCAATCACTGTGTTTTCATTTTGCCTTCATGCTCCATAAATATTGCATTCCTGATTCATGATCATTCTATTTCCCAAGCATCTCTAAACTCTTATCTCCATTCACAAAGTAACAAGACAAGACTAGTTGGTTTCTTTATCCAGTCACTGATGTCTCCAATTCATTCTAACATGTCAGTCAACTTGATACTCCTAAAGTTCATATTATATTTATGTATATATATGCAAGAACACATATATTTTATCACGTAAAGTCTTATATACCTTATTTATTTATGAATGAATGTTATATGTCTCTAGCTTAATATAAACTCCTTGAAAGCTAGTATCGTCTAGCTTTCATATTTGTATCCTCAGTATCAAGAAAAATATTAATCATGTAATAGGTACTTAATAAATATTTGTTGAATTAATGCTTGATTGATACTTCAGGACTTCATAATCTCTTGCCTCACTAACCTCTTAATAAATCTTTCTTTCAAGTTTACCAATCTCCATTCTGTCCTCTACATGTGTGCCATCTAAATTTTTTATGGTACATGTCTACCAGCAATTTTTAGGGGACTGTATTATTTTTGCTGTCTAGTTGTTTTGGGGAAGCCTAATTCTTTGTGATCCTAGTGGAGTTTTCTCAGAAAAGATGTTGGAAATTTCCATTTCCTTAGCCAATTCATTTTGCAGATGAGAAACTGAAGCAAACAGAATTAAGTGACTTACCCAGGATAACCAAGCTAGTGTCTAAAATCAGGTATGAACTCAAGTCTTTCTGACTCCAGGCCTGACATTCATTTTACTATGCCATATAGCTGCCCAATTGGACATATTCGTATGCCTTTTTTGAGCATGCACAACCTATAGATGCCCATTTCCTTATGTATAAATTATATACATATATATCAATTTCTATTCTAGTAATCATGTATACTATAACACAAGAATTGAAATATAGAAGGATGAGAAAAAACACAACATTCTAAGATTTAATAATGAGTGAATATGACAGTGACATGGTCAAACTTGAACATTAGGAAAATCACTTTGTCAACTTTGTAGAAAGACTTAAAGTGAGAAAATCAGACAGGAAGCCATTGCAATGAAGACATGATGAGGTCCTGAACTAGGGTACTGGTTTGATGAGTTGAAAGAAAGGATTGGCTATGAGAGATATTGTGGGAGAAAAAATTGCAAGATTTGCCAACTGATTGTTTATGTGGGTGAGTAAGAATGGTGTACCTTAGATGGTACAGGACTGATATAGAGTGACATTGAAGTAGAAAGCCTTAGTCACTGAAAGGCTGATAGTAATAGTAATAGGAGATTTCAGAAGAGGAGTCAGGTTGGGGAGAAAGATAATGTAATGAAATCTCTTATACATATTTGCAACCCATCCATTCTTGCTAATCCTGTTTAATTTACTTTAACCCATTGAAAATTAAAAGGAAGGTGTCCTTACCAGCCATTGCCCTGAAACGCCACATGAAAAATCTTCTAAATTTGTTACTAGATCTCCTGATATGAAAGCAACAGTGATAATAAGGAGCCATCCCAGTAATATCAGGTTCACAATATAAGTGATAATTCCTTCAGTGTCTATGAAGTGGTCTCCATCATGCATATATGAGATGCTCAGGAAGAAGTAGTACCTCCTGTGTCAAGCATTATTGAGCCCTTTTCAAAGCTTTTCATCCATCTTTGTTGTTCATCAAGCATGCAACGCTTGCCTGTGGCTCCAAGAAGCTATAGCATATGCAGCAGTCCACTCCAGTAAAACATCTAGGCTAGCATCTAAGTATAGAAGATGGGGTAAATCTTATTGAGTGTAACCAATAGACCTCAAACCCATTGGTGAGTTAGGGAGATGTCTACCCCAAGCACATGTGGATTTCTCCTAGTTGAATGGGTAGAAGAGAACAATTTATTCTAGGGACCATGGAAGTGGTTGAAGCAGAAACTGTGGAGCACTTAGACCTTGGTCAGATATTAAGGATGTAATCCAAGGTCATCCACTACATCCTGAGTCATTGCCAGTCATCTTGACTTCTGTCTTGCCAATGGGCTTTCATGACTGACAACTTTGTGCAACTGCCTTATTTATACCCAATTCACACACAAGTTAAGATGTTACCTTACAATGCTATTGGTCATTTTTGAAAATGAAAGATGAATAACAATAATTCCAGGCCATATGGAACAGGTAGTGAGAGATCTCTTGCATGCAACCCATTCTAGGACTTTAGTTGATATTGGTTCTTACCCTAAATTGCAACCCACTCAGAAGTATTCCCCAATCAAAACTCCTCTTTTGGGATCCTTACCAGGGGAATAGTACCCAATCTAGATCATTTAGAGGCTTCCAGTGAAGTAATAGACAGCTAGGCACAATAGTTTGAGTATCAGGCCTCAAGTCAAGTAGACTACACTTCCTGAGTTCAAATTTGATCTTAGTCACTAACAAGCTGAGTGGCCCTGAGAAAGTCACTTAACCATTTGCCCCAGTTTCCTGATCTGGAAAATGAGCTGGACAAGGAAATGGCAAACCATCCCAGGAGCTTCACTAAGAAAATGACAAATGAAGTCACAAAGAGTTGGACATGAATGAAAAGTGACTGCACAACTACTAAAGGGGTACATTCACCTTTGAGAGAACAAGAGAATGATAAAGAATATTATAAAAATCTATTTTAGTACCATATGCCTGAAGATGGTATACAACACCACAATGGCCTCGTTGGCCTATTACACTCAGGAATGTGACCAAAACTATATTAAAATGTAATTTGCAAATATTTAACAAAAGAAATGAAAATGCAATGAACCATAGTTAAACTTGAATTTTAAAAGTAAGTCAATATGAGACCAGCAGAGATGTTCATATACAGACTTGTAACTGTTTATATTTGAGTTTGACACCTCAAAAGATGGAAAACACAACCGACATTATAGTGTCAGGTCCAATCTCAGACTTTCTCTGCAGTAAAATATGTCTTTGAGCCTCCTTTCCTGATTAATGAAGGCTTGATCATGATTACTACTTCATCCAGCCATCCTTAGAACTCCCAACATACTCACTTTCTTAATATCAGCATCTTATTACCATCAGACTTGCCCTTGAGTAAGTATTCTCTTCTCTTCTCTCCAACTTTCCTTTATTTTTTTCTCTTTCCTTATTTAAATGTAAGCTCCTTAAGAAAAGGGATTAATTTATTTTCTTGAATTTGCATCCCCAGTATTTAGTATAATAAACTCTTAGTAATTATTTATTGATATTCCCTATTCTCTGTCTCTGTCTCTTTTTTCTCTCTCTCTTTCTCCCTCCCTCTCCCCCCGCCACAAACACACATGCCTTGATCAAAGGCAAAGATAGGGAGACACACAAGGAAGACCATATTATGCGAGAGATTTGTGATGACTTCCACAGTGATGGATTTAACTGATATTTTGCCCTTCTTGTAATGGAATTAACCTGGTTAGAAGGTATTTGATGTCTCAGATGGGCACAAATGTAAATGGTTTGAGGTACTTCATAAGTCTGAGGCAGTTTATCTACTCAGGTCTCTATGGCAGTATGATCAGAAAGATTTCTATAGAAAACCTACTTCCAGTCAAGGAGTGCTCTGCTCAAAAGGCAGAATTTAATTACAATCAAATCAGGCTGACCAGAGGGAATGGGAGCTTCTGGAGAAAACACATAAATCTAGCCTACTAAATCCATTTCCCTTAAACATTTCACTCTACTTGCTATCCCACATAGGGACTTGATAGCTATAGGAATTAATCTTTATTGGGACAAATATGCAGAATTCTCCATTTTAGTCACTTTAAAGAAGATAAAGGGAGTCTCCATCTAGCTCCTCTAATTGGTCAGTTGATTTTGCAAGAAGAAATCCTTTGTTCTATGAGGTAAAAGAATTCTGCACCTGGCAAAATAATAGCAGCAATAACAAAATCATGGTATTGCCCCAATAGAGCACACATTCAATTGACATTGTTCTAATTATTCATTTGTTTGCTGTTGAAACCTCCTTTTAAGCTCCTCACTTTCTTGGTAGTAAAAGCTTGCTAACTCTCTGACTTTCCTGTATAATAATGAACTCCAAGATTTCTTCCCAATGTGGTTCTAGTTCCCAATTCTCTCCTTCACTCTCATTCTTTTTCTTTTATTTTATAGACCTAATATAAATAGGATGTGTTGGAGAACACAATAAAGTGTGAAGTATTCTCCATGGAAAATGTCCTCCACAATATGTTTTAGGTAAAAAATCATGCTTCCTATTTGTAACCTTTAAATCCCTACTTCCATTAGCATTGCCTTTTTTACTTGTACTGTTATTACATGGGTAAATCAATCCTCTGACTTCAAGAAATAGTCCTTAAAATCATTCATCTTTTCTTCTAATTATCAAACACACAAAGGATCATTTGCCTTCATTTTCTCTCCATTGATGGTCTTTTTTTTAAACCCTTAATAAGGACTAATGGAACCTTAATTTAGCTATTTTCCAACTTTCCCATTGTGTGAGGGAAGTTAGGTAACACAGCTAGTGTGCATCCCTGTGAGTCTACATCACCAACACCACCAAGTGTGGGTCACAAGATAGTGACCTAGGTACTTGATCCAGAAATGATTCTGAAATTGATCCAGATTTAAAGGGAAGGAATAAAAGAGGGGATACGGAAGTACTCACTCTCTATTTTTCTCTGGTGACCCACCAAGAAGAAGGTGGCTGAGGGAAACATATTGAGTCTACCCACATGACTAGCTAGAATAGTTTTTCTCTCTATCTCTCTGCCTTTTCCTATCCAAGTAAATACTAATATACTTTGTGAAAAATAAGGACCAGAGTCCTAATTTAATTCTTCTACCTTTCAAGTTCCCTTGGCAGTCATTTATCTAATCCTTCAGGAAGAAAGGGACCTTCCTCCTTATCACATTTAAAGGACTCTCCAAATTCAGATAGGCACAAGATTCTAGAGACTTACATTTGAGTAAACAATAAACAGAGGCTTTCTTCTATGCTAGTCCATTTATTTATCAAAGTCATTCAAAGTTATTTGGACTATGTAATCATACAAATAGCCCTGTTTGATGAACCCCTAATAATAAATCAACCAACCCATAAATATTTATTAAGTACCTACTATGTTTCAAGCACTGTGCTAATAGTCCCTGAGGATAAAAGTAGAAAGAATGAAATAATCCCTACACCCAAAGAATTTGCATTTAAATGAGGGAGACAAAAAGTACATATAAACACATAAATAACATGAATATAAAGTTTATAAATGCAAATAATTACAAAATATGTAGTTAATTACAAGGTAGTTTAGGAGGAAAGGCAATAGCAGTTGGGAGGATCAGAAAAGCTATCCACAGAATATGGTGATTGAGCTTCAGGTTAAAGGAATAGGTGAATAAAGTCATTCCAGAAATGTGGGAAATCAGTACAAAGGCACAGAGATTAGAGATATTGTTATGAATCAGGCATGGAGGGGAGGTCAGTTCACCATGTCAGCCAGTATGAGAGGGAGAATAACGTATAAGGATGATGAAAAGATAGACTGGAGGCTGAGTTGTGACTTTAAAAGCTAGACAGAGTTTTTCTTTTTTATTGGTTTAGTATGGCATGATTCACAAACATAATGTGTTCAGAAATGCCCTGCTGGGGACACTAATATACCATTGGTGGAACTGTGAACTGATCCAACCATTTTTGGAGAGCAATCTGGAATTATGCCCAGCGAGTTATAAAACTGTGTATACCCTTAGACCCAGCCATATCACTGTTGTGTCTATTTCCCAAGGTGATGAAGGAAAAAGAAAAAGAACTAATATGTTCTAAAATATTTATAGTCACTCGTAGTGGCAAAGAACTGGAAACTGAGAATAACCATCAATCAAATGGGGAATGACTTAACAATTTGTGGCATATGATTGTGATGGAAAAATACTACATTATGAGAAATGATGAGCAGGTTAATTAAAAAAAACAATGAAAGATCTACATGAACTTATAAAAAGTGAAATGGGAGGCAGAGTCAAGATGGCAGCATAGAGACAGCAAAAGTTCAGACCTCTGAATACCCTTCCTTACCAATTACAAATTAAATGCTTCTAGGGGACTGAAAATCAAACCTTACAAGAACCCTCCTGTTGGACAAAACTTAAAAGGTACTGTAAAAATGGAGATTTGAACCCTAGACTTCAATCCCCAGAAGTCGTTGCTAGCTCCCAGAATTCTCTCTAATCTCCCTGAGTGCGAGATCACAAATTATTATTTAAAGGGGCTCTCTGCCTACTTGAGCTCTCTCTCCTGCTTCAGCTTCCAAGCACACACGTCTCTCAAGATGTACAGTGGTTGTGAATGGGCTCTCTGGGCCTAGACATGTGCTTTTTCTTATTTTGTATTTTCTTTATTTCTTAATCTTTAATAAATCTCTAAAAATATAATACTTTTATTACTAGAAACTAATTTTAATCATAACAGTACACACCCAAAAACCGGAATTCAAGAATACTTGGGTTTAAGGAGAGGGAAGAAGGGAGGTCCCAGGACCACGCCCTTTCCCCACCACCTAGAGCTCTAAGACTTCAGCAGCAACTAGAAATTCTGGGTGGGCAAAGGCGCTTATCTGGTGGGTGTACCTTGTGGGCAGGGCTGTGCCAGACTCAAAACATCGAACAGAGGCAGTGAGGAATGAGCTAGAGAGGGAGCTCAGAGCGGGCAGCCTGGTCACAGGAGCAGGGACCTTCCATATCGCTCCAGTCTTCCAGGAGGTTCTGGACTCAGAGCACATCCAGCCCAACCCAGTTGAACTTAATCCCATCAAAAGCTTCAGAGGTCAGGGAATCTCAAGCTCCAGCACCCCTCCTACACAAACTCCTGGACTATAATCCAACCAAAAACCTCCAGAGGACAGGGAAGCTCAGGCTCCAACATCCTTTCCCCACAGACTGCACCAAGAGATTTGGTGACAAAACTCCAAGAGGGGAGACTGACAGAAAATCCCAAAACCAAAAAAAAATGAGAAGAGCAAGAGCCCAGAGAACTGTGGGAGTAAAGAAGGGGTAATATGAACAAAAAACAAAAAAGAAAAAAGAAATTACAATAGACAGCTCCTATACAGGCAATGAATAAAGAGCAAACAGAACAGAGGAGGAGGGATCATCAAACATTAAAACAGAAATACCAGCAAATTGAATACAGGCTTTGGAAGAACTCAAAATGCAATTCAAAACAAAATTAAGCAAGGAAGAAGACAATGGGGAAAAGAACTTAACTAAGATAAGTCATCTGGAAATAGAAAACAGTGTCTTGAAAGCCAAAATCAACCAACTTGAAAATGAGGCAAAGGAGATGAAAATTGAGGCAAAGGAGAGGAAAGATGAGGCAAAGAAAATGAAAGGTGAGGCAATGGAGATGAAAGATGAGGTAAATAGAATGAAAGATTACCTCCAAAGAAAATCAGACCAGAAGGAGAAGGATAACCAAAAAGCCAGGGATGAAATCCAGTCATTAAGAACCAGAATACAACTGGAATTAAGTGACCTCACAAGGCAGCAGGACACTGTAAAACAAAACCAAAAGAATGGAAAAATTGAGGAAAATATGAAGCATCTCATTCACACAACAGAGGATTTAGAAAATTGTTCCAGGAGAGACAACTTAAGAATCATTGGTCTACCAGATGACCATGACAAAAGAAAAAGTCTGGACATAATAATACAGGAAATTATCCAGCAAAACTGCTTGGATATTCTAGAACAAGAGGGAAAAGTGGAGATTGAAAGAATCCATAGATCACCTCCTGTACTTAATCCCCAACTGACAACACCCAGGAATGTTATAGCCAAATTCAAGAACCATCAGAATAAAGAAAAAATATTACAAGCTGCCAAGAAGAAGTCATTCAGATACCATGGAACCATAGTGAGGATAACACAGGATCTGGCTGCATCTACATTGAAGGACCAAAAGGATGGAATATGATATTCCAGAAAGCAAGGGAACTAGTTCTACAACCAAGAATCAACTACCCAGCAAAACTGACTATATTCTTACAGGGGAAAGTATGGTCATTCAACAAAATAGAAGAATTCCAAGCCTTTGTAAAGAAAAGACCAGACCTGAACAGAAAATTTGATGCCCAAGCACAGAACCCAAGAGAATCATCAAAAGGTAATGAAAAAAGAGAGAAAAAAGAAAACAAAAACAAAACAGATAAAAAAAACTTTTTTTTTAAGAGACCCAATAATTTAAAATAATATATATCCCTATAAGAAAAGAGGTCATTGGTAACTCTTTAAAATTGTTATTATCATCTGGGCAGCTAGAAGAACTACACTTAGAGGGAACAGTGACAAACTGTATAGGAAGAAATGCCAAGACATAAATATGTATATATATATGCGCATAAATACATATACACGTGTATATATACATATATATATATACATACAACTTGAGTTTAAAAAGAGGTTAATACTAAAACAAATTGGAAAAGAAACAAAAGGGGGTAAATTTATATGTCACTAAGAAGCTCATGGTGGGAGCAGGGAGAACATCAATACACTAGAAGGGAAAACAGGTTGGAGTTAGGAAATACTCAACTTTTACGTGCATTGTAATTGACCCAAAGATGGAAGAACAATCCAATCCATTGGGGCAAAGAATATATTTGCACCAAATAAGGGAGTAGAAGGGTAACAATTGGACTGGTGTGGAGGGAAGCAGTACAAGGGAGGGAGATGGTGGGGGGGTAGTTTTAAAAAGACTGCAAAGATAATAAGGGGGGAATAAGAAGGGAGTAGGGTAGAAAGGGAAGTAAAATAAGGGTGGGAACTAGGGGGGCTGATTAAAAACAAACATTGGTGTAGAAGGAAATAGCAAAAGAAGAAAAGGCAGGACCAGGAGTAGAAATTAAAATGCTGGGAAATACATAGCTAGTAGTCATAACTCTGAATGTGAATGGAATAAACTCATCCATAAAATGCAAGTGAATAGCAGAGTGGATTAGAATCCAAAACCCAACCATATGCTGTCTACAAGAAACACACATGAGGAAGGTAGATACACATAGGGTGAAAGTAAGAGGATGGAGCCAAATCTATTGGGCATCAACTGATAAGAAGAAGGCAGGAGTCACAATCATGATATCTGACAAAGTCAAAGTCAAAATAGATCTAGTTAAAAGAGATATGGAAGGTAATTGCATCCTGATAAAAGGCACTATAGACAAATGAGGAAATATCAGTACTTAACATGTATACCCCAAATGGCATAGCATCCAAAGGAGAAACTAGTGGATCTCAAGGATGAAATACATAGAAAAACTATACTAGTGGGAGACCTGAACCTTCCTCCATCAGAACTAGATAAATCAAACTAAAAAATAAATAAGAAAGAAGTAAGAGAAGTGAATGAAATCAGAGTTAGTAGATATGTAGAGGAAAATACATAGGGATAAAAAGGAATACACATTCTTTTCAGCAGTACATGGTACATTCACAAAGATTGACCATGTAATAGGGCATAAAAACATGACAAACAAATACAGAAAAGCAGAAATAATAAATGCAACTTTTTCAGATCACAATGCAATGAAAATAATAATTAGTAAGAGTACATGGAGAGGTAAATAAAAAACTAATTTGAAATTAAACAATATGATTCTCCAACACCAGTTATTAAAGAACAAATAGAAACAAATAATAATTTCATTGAAGAAAATGACAATGAGGAGACATCCTTTCAAAGCCTATGGTATGCAGCCAAAGTAGTACTTAGGGGGAAATTTATATCCTTGAGTTCATACATTAACAAATTAGGGAGGGCAGTGGTCAATGAATTGGTCATGCAAATTGAAAAACTAGAAAGTGAACAAATTAAAAATCCTCAGATAAAGACTAATTTAGAGATCCTAAAAATCAAAGGAGAAATTAATAAAATTGATAGTCAAAGAACTATTGATTTAATAAATAAGACTAGAAGCTGATACTTTGAAAAAACAAATAAAATAGACAAAGTACTGGTCAGTCTAATTTAAAAAAGGTAAGAAGTAAACCAAAGTGATGGTATCCAAGAGGAAAAGGGAGACCTCACTTTTAATGAAGAGGAAATTAAGGCAATCATTAAAAACTATTATGCCCAATTATATGGCAACAAATATGGCAATCTAGGTGATATGGATGAATACTTACAAAAATATAAATTGCCTAGACTAACCGTGGAAGAAATAGATTACTTAAACAACCCCATATCAGAAAAAGAAATTGAACAAGCCATCAATGAACTACCTAAGAAAAAATCCCCAGGTCAGATGGATTCATAAATGAATTCTATCAAACATTCAAAAAACAACTAATCCCAATATTATACAAACTATTTGATAGAATAAGCAAAGAAGGAGTTCTACCAAATTCCTTTTAAGACACAAATATGGTACTGATCCCAAAGTCAGGCAGGTCAAAAACAGAGAAAGAAAACTATAGACAAATCTCCCTAAAGAACACAGATGCAAAAATCTTAAATATGAAACTAGCAAAAAGACTCCAGCAAGTCATCACAAGGGTTATTCACTATGGTCAGGTAGGATTCATATCAGGAATGCAAGGATGGTTCAATATTAGGAAAACCATATATATAATTGACCATATTAATAAGCAAAAAATGACCATCCTACCCAAATTAATTTACCTATCTAGTGCCATACTGATTGAACTACCAAAAAACTTTTTACTGAATTAGAAAAAACCACAACAAAGTTCATTTGGAAGAACAAAAGATCAAGGATATCCAGGGAAATCATGAAAAAAAAAATGCAAAGGAAGGAGGCCTTGCAGTCCCAGATCTCAAACTATACTATAAAGCAGTGGTCATCATAACAATTTGGTACTGGCTGAGAGACAGACAGGAGCAGTGGAATAGGCTTGGGGTAAGTGACCTCAGCAAGACAGTCTATGATAAGCCCATAGATCCAAACTTTTGGGACCAAAAATCCACTATTTTTTAAAAAACTGCTGGGAAAATTGAAAGACAGTATGGGAGAGATAAGGTTTGTATCATCACCTCACACCCTACACCAAGATAAACTCAGAATGGGTGAATGATCTGAATATAAAGAAGGAAACTATAAGCAAATTAGGTGAATACAGAAAAGTATACTTGTCAGATCTTTGGGAAAGGAAAGATTTTAAAACCAAGGAAGAGCTAGGAAAAAAATCACAAAAGGTAAAATCAATAATTTTGATTACATCAAATTTAAAAGTTTTGTACAAACAAAACTAATGCATCCAAAATTAGGAGGGAAGCAACAAATTGGGAAACAATCTTCATAACAAAAACCTATTTTCAAAGGTCTAATTACTCAAATTTATAAGGAGCTAAACCAATTGTACAAAAAAATCAAGCCATTCTCCAATTGATAAATGGGCAAGGGACATAAATAGGCAATTTTTAGTTAAAGAAATCAAAACTATTAATAAGCACATGAAAAAGTGTTCTAAATCTCTTATAATAAGAGAGATGCAAATCAAAACAACACTGAAGTATCACCTCACACTTAGCAGATTGGCTAATATGACAGCAAAGGAAAGTAATGAATGTTGGAGAGGATGTGGCAAAGTTGGGACATTAATTCATTGCTGGTGGACTTGTGAATTGATCCAACCATTCTGGAGGGCAATTTGGAACTATGCCCAAAAGACACTAAAAGACTATCTGCCCTTTGATATAGCCGTATCATTGCTGGGTTTGTACCCCAAAGAGATAATAGGGAAAAATTCATGTACAAGAATATTCATAGCTGCTCTCTTTGTGTTGGCCAAAAACTAGAAAATGAGTGGATGCCCTTCAATTGGAGAATGGCTGAACAAATTGTGCTATATGTTGGTGATGGAATACTATTGTGCTCAAAGGAATAATAAAGTGGAGTAATTCCATGGAGACTGGAACAACCTCCAGGAAGTGATGCAGAGCGAAAGGAGCAGAACCAGGAAAACATTGTACACAGAGACTGATACACTGTGGTACAATCAAATGTAATGGATTTCTCCATTAGTGGCCATGCAGTGATCCCGAACAACCCGGAGGGATGTACAAGAAAGAACACTATCCACATTCAGAGGAAAAACTGTGAGAGTAGAAACACCAAAGAAAAAAGAAATGCTTGATTGCATGGGTCGAGGGGGATACGATTGGGGATGTAGACTCTAAATGAACATCCTAGTTCAAACATCAACAACATGGAAATAGGGTCTGATCAAGGATACAAGTAATACCCAATGAAATTGCAGGTCAACTGCAGGAAGTTTGGGTGGAGGGGAGGGAGGGAAATAATGTGATTATTGTAACGAAGGAGTAATATTATAAATTGACTATATAAATTAATTCAAATGGAAAAAAAAGTGAAATGGAATAGACCAACAGAATGATTTACATAGCTACAGAATTAATGTTTGAAGAATAATTTGTAAATGTCCACCTTCAGAGAAAGAACTGATAAATACAAGCATGAAAGACAAAGTATACACCACACACATACACATACACACACTCATTATTGCCTTCTCTAGTGCAGAAAGCAAAGGGAGGAATTGAGATACTTAGAAATTGTAATGTGAGCAACAAAAAACAAATTAATAAAAACAGATTAAAAAAGAATTGTCCTGCCGATTTTATTATTTATTAATGCAGGAACGAGATTTGAGTTGAAAGTGTTGTAAGCAGTCAATTTCAAAGGATCATCTGTTTGTCACAAATATTACAAATGGGTCAGTTAACAGAAAGTGAAAGAAACTTAAAATCCTCTAATCCAAACATGTTAAAAATTATTTTATCACCATAAGGGGACTCGTGATAAAAATGCTATCCACAGCCAAAGAAGTACAGATCAATATATTCTACTTCATTTCCTTATATAATATTTTATTGTGTATGTGTTATGTGTCTTCTATCAGGACATAAGCAATATGGGAAAATGTATTGCATAAAAGTACAGATACACCCTATATCGAACTACCAGAAGGTAGGAGAGAGTAGTTAGGGAGAAAATCTGAATTCTAAAATTGCAGAAAATAGTTTTCAAAACTTGTTTCCACATATGCTGAAAAAGAAATTAACTTAAAAAGGATTATTTTAATGACTTTATGATAGGATTTAAAAGTAACAGATTAATGGGTATTGCGTGAAACAATGTTGCTATACTTACGTAGCCTAAAATTCAATATTTCAATAATTTCATATTCCTGCAATATTGGGTCCTCTTGCAATCCATTCATACTCCCTCCTCTGATATTCACATCTATGCCTTCCTGAAAATCCACCATATGTGCTGGGGATCTTCTTTCAGGATTTTTAACATGTGGAATCCAAAGCAGTATGTGGCCTCTCTAGCTGTTATTCCTCACCCTCATGATGTGACCAGCCCACTCACTTTTCTGGTCATCTACCTCTCTGCTTACATCTTTTCCATCATTTCGTGTATTTCCTTATGGGTTGTGCCTCTACATAACAATATATGGCAAGTACACGGAGTAATCATTTTTCTGTGTTATAGGAATCAGATTTTATAGTACAAGCTGAGAGATAGGGAATAATTAGAGAAATTCAAAGATCTGGGAGTATTACTGTTTTCTTTCAATAGAATATCCCTGAAGGAAGAGGAAAAACAAACATGAGAAAGTAGTAGCAGCATTTAAATTTAAAGAATGGCCCAAATATCACTAGAATTCTAGAGCCACTCATCCCTTCCATCTTCATCTTGACTTGTTCTTCTCTTAAGTGGGCAGCTAGGAGGCATAGATAGAATGATGGAGTGGAGTCAGGAAGCATTCAGGACTCATTCTTGGGTCAAGTCTGGCCACAGACAGTAGCTGTGTGACCGTGGGCAAGTTACTTAACTCATTTTCTTCGGTTTTGACATCTTTAAAATAAGCCAGAGAAGGACACAGCAAACTGTTCTCTTGGCCAAGAAAATCTCAAATGTGGTCAGGGAGAGTTAGATATGACTGAAACAACTGAGCACCAGCACTCTTACCCCATCTTCTGGTTTGTCTCTGACTGGTGGGTGGAATTTTTTGGTCTCTTCTCTGATTAGTTATCTCAGTTTCTGTGGTTGTTTTCCAGTGACCTGCAAATGCATGGAAAATAGGACATTTTCTGTTTCATACTGCTAGAACTCAAGTGGAATAACACAGCTGTTTGGTTGGGTGAGGAGGATTTCATTAGCCTCTCTGCTGACCTGCTACCGGTGATTGCCTAATGGGGAATACCTTCATTCTGCCTCTGGCTTGCTGACGCTAGCACCTGTGGTCATGGTGGGGGGTTTCATTGTGTGGCCAGCTGAAGCATAGGTGGATGTTGCAGAGAAGCATGCTTAGGTGCCATATGAGGATAAACCATACCAATTAGAGCTCTCCAAAACTGGAATGGGCTTCCTCAAGAGGTAGGGAATTCTCCATCACTGGAAACCTTCATGACTGGTTGGCAAAGATCTTACAGAGGAATTTCTTGGGCAAGTAAGGTTGATGTCCCTGCCAACTCTGACATTCTGTGGTAGGACAAATTAGTAAAGAAGATTAAGGTGACACAATTCACTTCAAGTCAATAAATATTTATTGAACAATGACTATGTGCAATACCATTCCAAGTACAAAAGTGAAAAAGTTCTTATACATAAGCGGGTTATATTCCATTAGACTGATAACTGATATTTATATGAGACTTTAGTAGTTGCAAAGTGCTTTAAATATATCACTTCAGTTGGCACTCACTATGACCCAGTTTTTCAGATAAAGAAACTGCAGAGGGGTTAAGTGACTTGTCCATGATCATGTAGCTTATGAGTGCCAGAAGTGGCATTTGAACCCTCTTTCCTGAATCCAAGCCCAGAATATTTTGCTCTTTTTCACAGAAGTTCATGAAGAAAGTAATCTGATAAAACTCCAACAAACTAAAACTCTTCTCTTAGGAGTTTTGTTGTTCAGTCATTTCAGTTGTGTCTGATTTTTCATGACCCTGTGGTTTGCCATGTCCTTCTCTAGCTCATATTACAGATAAAGAAACTGGTAAACAGGGTCAAGAGACTTATCCAGGGTTATACAGATACTAGGTATCTGAGGCTGGATTTGAACTCTGATCATCCTTATTCTTGGTCTGGGACTACAGTGCCACTGAGTACTTTCATTTCAAATGAGGTATTCAGGGAGAGGCAAAACATGAATAAAGAAGAATGAACATACTTATTGGTAGAATTCTAAAAATCAACAATACAGGTGATTTTTTTTTAGTACAGATGATTTTAAGAAAAATTCATATCATCTTTCAAACACACAATTCAGATGTCTACTGTTCCACTTAGGGGAAGATCCTAAGCATCACTGGTAGAAAGGAGAGAAGGACCTTAGAAATCATCTGTCTTTAGTTTCTCATTTAAAGATAAAGAAACTGGTTTCCTTGGGATATAAAAGTATCATGCTTGTTTGTTTATATCCCTTTTATCGCTAGCACGTAGCACAATGCTTGCCACTTAGTAAGTAATTAATAAATGTTTGTTGACTGACAGACTGGAGCTCTCATAGCCCAGGCTTTTACCCTCTGAGACAAAATGGTTTTAAAGGGAAATCAAAGATGCAAACAGAAAACACCCTAGTTTGTAGGTCTCAGGGTAAATGTTTCCTTTTCACTACCAAGCATTCTGCAACTTGCCTGATTTCTGGGACTAAATAGTTGGTAACAGCTTTCTTTTAGGAGGCACAGCAAGTTTTGAAGAGATGTTCTACAAAGAGAAGTCTTTTTGTATTCACAAACATCACTTAGCAATTTGGCTAGTATACAGTTGAATAGATTGCAACTAAGTCCATCCACTAAATTACAACCTCTTGCTGGGGAGTATCTAGTTTCTAAATTAAGAAAGCAACATCTAGGGAGAGCAAGGTGGCTCAATGGATTGAGAGATAGCCCTAGAGATAGGGCATCATGCGTTTAAATATAGCCTCAGAGACTTCTTAGCTTTTGTGACCCTGGACAAGTCCTTTAACCTCAATTGCCCAGCCCTTACTGCTCTTCTGCCTTGGAACCAATCAATATACAGTAATGACTCTAAGATAGAAAGTAAGGATTTTTTGTTTTTGTTTTTTAAGAAAGTGATGTCTGGAATTAAAGATATTGGGATGATTACTCCTTGAGAAAAGGTGGGTTTTTGGGGTGCATAACTTCTTCCAGAAATGAATTAGTAATGATGTTCACTCTGGTCTCATGTGAGGAGATGACTATCGAGACAATATCAAGGCATTTCTACTGTTTGCACAGATACTCTAGAATCATAGTTCTAGAACCTGTAGAGAATCTAATTAGGTCAACAAATTCCATTCATCATTTCTCAGATGAGGAAAACAAGGCCAACACGACTTAATTGATTTATCCAAGTTCACATAGAGAGAGAGAATTTGAAACAGAATTTTGATTCTAAATGTTGCCAAGTGGCACAGCTGATAGAATGAAAGGTCTAGAACCGTGATGGTGAACTTATGGCATGGGTGCCAAAGTTGGCATGCAGAGCCCTCTCTGTGGGCACATGTGCCATTGCCTACCAAAGTTAGTTCCTACAAAGGCAGAGGGTCTTGGGCAGAGTTGCTCCCTTCCCATTTTTCCCTGTCCCTCTTCCCAGCAGCTCAAAGGAAATGTTTACTTCCTCCCCTGAGTGGAGTACCTGGGCTACTTCTTCCTTTTCTCCATCACCTGTTTACAGTAAGGGGTTGGGAGTGGGCATCAGGAGACAGACAGTTTCTGGAGGTGGAGGGGCACAGCACACAGTCTCTAAAAGGTTTGCCATCACTGGTCTAGAGTAAAGAAGTCCTAAGTTTGAATCCAGCCTAAGATACTTACTAATATTATCCTGAATATTTCTTTAAGCATCCATTTGC